>NC_135788.1:43700000-44028500 GCF_051106095.1 Pogona vitticeps | reverse complement strand
GCCTGGGGCAGGTCATCCCCTTGATTCATGCCGTCAGTCAGTCCCTGGAGACTGCTGTGGCACCAGGATCCTCCCTCCTTCCACAGACCAGGGCTTTGGTGAAGAGCTTGTAGGCAGGCGTACAGAAGTGATTCCATCCTGTCTACATCGACAGAGCTTACTGCATGGCCCACCTGTGTGATCCTCGAATCAAGGGAGGCTTGGCAGCACACACCTCAGACCTCGAGGAGTGGAGAACAGAGCTCTCCACTGAGATCCGCAGGCCATTGGGGGTACAAAGCTTGCATAGGGTGACGGGAATGTCAGGCCATGAGGGGCAGGGTGGTTTGCCCAAACCACAGGGAAGGACTTCACCTAGCGAAGGCTCCATTCACCACCAACATTACTGGAGCTCTGTGGTGTCCTTGACAATTGCCTCAGAGGAAAGATAGCCAGCTGAGGAAGATTTGGCAGAGATACTGGTGCGGGAATATCTGGCTGAGTCCCCTCAGTCAGATCCCCTCCATTACTGGGCTAGGAAACTAGTCATATGGCCGGAGTTGTCCAATGTGGCCATGGACCTCCTTTCCATCCCTCACCAGTGTCCAGAGTGAGCTCATGTTTTCCCATCTCGGAGACATACTCCGACCATGACACTCACGTTTGGATCCTGTTACTGTGGAGAGACTGTTGTTCATCAAGGTGAACCTTCCCTTGTTGGGCTTCCCCTCACTGAACCCAAAGAGGTAGGGTTCCAATGACAGTCTCTCCCTTAACACACTGCCTGCCTGCCTGCCTGTGCCCACTTCTCTGCCCGCCAGCCTGCCCACCTACCCACTCTCCAGTCCTCCTGAAAAAAAAGGCCTGCCTACTTGCCTGCTGGCCTGTAAACCTGCCCCTCAGTCAGAAGTCCAGCTGCCGACTCTAGTCACCTCCTCGGGCCAAGTTCCAACTAAGTCCTGCCTGCTTGCCTGCCTACCTGCTGTTGTTTCAGGTGCTTCACCGGGATAACTGCTGCCTGCTGGGTTACGTCAGCCCAGTGGGCCAATTTTTGTTGAAATCCTGCCTACTGCTGTTTCCAAGTTTGTTCCACCTTCTGCCTCACTGACTGACTGCTGGGTTACGTAGTCCCCAGGGGCTGTTTGTTCCACTTTTTGACTCCCTGACTGACTGCTGGGTTACATAGTCCCAGCGGGCTAAGTTTTGCATGACTCCTGCCTGGCATGGGTTAAACCAGATCAGCTCTGCAATCTGAAGCCATGCAATATGGTGATGGGGTGACACACAGACAGTCTTTGGGTGGGGCAGACCCAGGCCAGCTCTCTTGGCATCCAAGCCTAAACGCTCTTGTGGCACACCCAGAGCCTGTCCTGGCACCCCTGAACATGGCAAGAGGGCCAGCCTATTTCAGCCCCCCAAAACCTCCAAGGGCTATCTTTATTATATCCAGGTGGTCTCAGCAGTCAAGTTGGAATCCCCACGCAGCTTTCTAGTTCTAAATGAGCATCTTTGTTTGAAGGTTGTCAGCAAGTCTAGTTAGACGTTGGTGGTGAGTGACAGGTGAGTTTCCTAGGCCTGCCTCAGACCCACCCAAAGCCTGCCCCAGCGTTGCCCCATCGCCCAGCTTCAGTTTGCAGAGCATCTGTTTCCGACAGCCCCGCGGCCCTGCGGATTAACTGCCGTTAGCAGCACCTTGGACCCTTTTCTCCTGTTGGTGCTACTGATTCCCCAAGAGCCAGGCTCTGCACCCCCCAAGCATGTCTGGCCATCCGCCGTACTAAGATGGACAACATGGTTCCAGTTTGGTTAGAACAAACCATAATTCCAGATGTTTGTAGCACGGAACTAGTGTTTTTCCTTGAATGAAAGTAGAAACTTCTTTCCCTTTTTTTTCTGGGGAAGAAGAAGGTGCACACTGGATGTTGACTATGGTTTCTTCCCATGGTTTATGTTCAGCTGGAAAACATGGTTCTCCAGATGTTGTTGGACTGCAGTTCCCAGCCCCTTGAGCTGAACATGCTCTTGCTAGTCCCCCCCTCTCCCTGATCCCCCACCTGAGGGGATTTCTTTCCTACGATAGGGCCAACCACCCATCTTCCTCATCTGGGATCCTAAGCACAAAACCACCAGACTAGACTCTCCCCAGCCTTCCTGTCTCCCACCAATCTATTCCCACTGCAACCACTTCCAGACCCTCCTGTTGTCCCCCAAATATTGTTCCTGCCCCATCATCCCTAAAAACCTAAGGGGCAGAGGCCAGGTTCCAGAACTTGTTCCTTAAAAATTAACTTTGCCAGTCTTTAGTTTTATGGAACCTCTGGATTCAAAGCAGCATATCATTGGAAGCAAGCTGCTGGGAAACAATACTACCCTTTCTATAAGTCTTTTGAGAGCCATCTGAAGAGAACAAGATGCTGGAGGATTCAGCAGAGTCGTTTTTACATTCTTAAGGTGTGTGAGAGGTGGGGCATTTCTGCAAGTTTACTATTTACATATACAGTGGTGCCTCGCAAGACGATTTTAATTCATTCCGTGAAAATTGTCATCTTGTGAAAAAATGCATCGGTCTCAAAAAATAAAAAAATCCTTGTGAAGCATCGGTCTAAAAAAAAAGTCTTGCGAAGCATCAGTCTCAAAAAAAGTCTTGCAAAGCACAGTCATAGAAAAAAAGTATTGCGAGGCACCATAGTGATCGCAAAAAACAATCGTCTTGCGGGTTTTTCATCCCATGAGGCAATCGTCTAGTGAGG
The DNA here is from genome assembly GCF_051106095.1 of Pogona vitticeps. Taxonomy (NCBI): domain Eukaryota; kingdom Metazoa; phylum Chordata; class Lepidosauria; order Squamata; family Agamidae; genus Pogona; species Pogona vitticeps. Next base: position 44,025,771 of record NC_135788.1, on the reverse strand, counting down.
CACCACTGTATGTCAAATAAAGCCAGAAACTCTAAGGAGAGGATGTGTATAAGGGAACTAAATGAAGATCAGTGTGAGAGAGGGAAAACAGAAATCAAACAACATGAAACAAGAGTGTAGTCTTAAGTCTCATGCTCTGCTGACTCAACAGAGAAAGTTATAATCTAATTTCTAAACCTCTGATGACCACAGAAACAGTCAAGCTGCAGAGAGTATAGCTCAAACAATTTCATTCTACAGTAAGCAAGACAAGGGGAGAAAAATAAGAAAATTTCATAGGAGGTTGGGGAAAACATTATATCTAATGTTGCCTGACTTCTTTTTCTCAAGGAAGTTGTGTGAAATGAAGCATAATTTCTCCAGACTCATTTCTACTAAAAGGACACTAAACAGAGAAATGTCTCTGCAAATATCCATGGGAATTAACCATCTATAGAAAATTCAGAGTATCTTTCTCACAGATTTTTTAAATTAGATGTTTGTTTTAGTAGGCCAGTAAATATTAGAGCACATGATCCTCTTCATCTATCATTTTTAAGATAAGTCCAACCTCTTCTTCTTCAATGAAAAAGGTAGTATAGTGATTTATAATTTTAAAGGCTTCACGTCCTCCCATCCCACCCCATAAATATGGCAAACAGCATAGTTTTGGGATTCAGGCTTAGTCATTCTTTGATCTGATCCACTGAAATCAGTAGACATTTCCTCAGTATTTACTAACTTGAGTCCTACTCAGGTTAGTTGGTCTACTCTAAGAAAGACCAAGAACAGATATAACCTTTTGTGTGGTAAATATTTCATCGTAGAATTTGTCACATCAGAAAAACTGACAGAAAATGTGAAGAACTGAATTGTACTTTGTTGCTTAAATCTGTATTTCATAAACAAGAAGTAAAGATATATATTAAATATAAAAGCAGAAATCTACATATTTCTTCAGAGAACATGTGCATTAAAAATTCTAATAATTTTCCAATATGTGAATGCATCTGCTGTGTTTCCTGACTAAACATGAGCAGCAGAATTAAGGTTTCTTCTGCAATTGAATGCTTTATAACTGCTGGGTTATGCGATAAAGTAAAGCATAGCTGTCTGAACACTTTCTGAGCAGTTTACAAGTTAATTATGTAGGCTACACTTTGCTCCCCCTCCCTCTATAAGCTGGGTACTCATTTTACTGATTTTGGAAGAATGGAAGGCTGAGTGAACCTCAGAGCTGGCTACCTTGGACTGAACCTGAAATTGTGAGCAGTTTTTGGTTGCAGTACAGCAGTTTGACCACTGCACCACAAGGCTCCTAATTAAAAACAGAATTAAAACATGGATGTTCCATAGCCAGCAGTCCCCAACTTTTTTGGGACCACGGACCAGCTGGGGGGAGCAAGTTCCATGTGTGGTGGGGCACCCCCACGTGAGCATAGTGGGCATGTTGTGCTCACAGGGGGCATGTTGCACAATATGATCCCCGCATGAGCACAACATGCCCACCACAAGCGCAACACGTTCCCCATTTGAGCACAACACACCCACCACGTGAGCATAAGGGGGGCAGAGATCTGTATCTGCGGCCCAGTTCCGGCAAGCCCACGGACTGGCACAGGGCCTGTCAACCCAAAAGGGTTGACAACCCCTGCTCCATACTAACTTAGCACTGTTTTATCTTCCTCCTGAACAGTTTCCTTCTAGAATATTAACTCACAAGTTAGCCACAAGTTCCTCCTATAATTAATTAAAAGCTTCTGGCTTGCAGGCTCTTCTTGTTTACTGATTTTTGGTGATCTTCAGCAATAGTATTACAAATAGCCATCCTAAATTGTCCTTTATTTTCAGTTTCTGTTAGGGGGAGAAATTGATTGGTTATGCCACATTTTCTCTCTTTAAGAAGAAATTATGTCATATTACCAAGGAAACATAGAAAGAATTAACTGAGGGAAATTAAAATTCATCCCCCCCACAAAGGAATTTAATATTATATTAACAAACAAATTGAGGTGGTTATCCAAACAAGTTAATTACAAGTAATTACATTAATGTGACCAACTGGAAACTTTTAATTACAGGAGCAAAGGTTCTGTAAGGCATCAACAATACCTTGTCAACGCCATTTGAAATAACAAAGAAGGACTTCCATATGGGGGTCCTCAGCCAGCCTATTAAGGCTCCCTAGAATTACCCCTTCTCCAATCCTGCTCCCTCCTCAGAATCCCACCACCTGGGAATCACCTGGTTGAGGCCAGGAATGACCGGCAGAGCCAGGGCAAAAGTGAGTACTCATATGTAGAGATGGGCAGGAAGCGCAGTTTGGCGGTACATGCTGGTTTGTCCTCCTGGCTGCACAGCTGTTCTGTGGGCACTCCAGCTTCCCAGCCCTGCCTCCTCTGGTGGACATCCACTTAGAGGAAGTGGGGTGGCTTTGTGCTGTCTCTGAGTGGGCGCTCCCTAGAAGCGGTGGGACTGGAAACCTGGGGCACCCACAGAACCGCTGTGTGGCCGGAGGGCCAAACCAGCACCAACTATTGAACCAGCAGTTTCTGCCCATCACTACTCATATGTATATGCACAGAAGCAAGAAAGCACAGCAGGAGGGGAGCAGAGGTGTGTGGTCAGTTCCTCTTCTGGTAAGCAGGCAGGTAGCAGTGGAATATCTGAGAGTATGCTGAGTCTAAGGTGGGGCAGTGCCCCTTTTGCCCGAATGGACCAGCTTCTACTGTGCTTGAGACTCAGCAACGGCTTTGCTTCATTTGTGTTCTTTTTACCTGAGGAAAACCCACAGGCAGTTATGCCTCTGAGGCCCATGATATTCAGTATATAGGCGCACCTTTGACATTCAAGGACTGTGGCCATACCACCTGACATCATCCAGTCCCTGGCAGACTGGGGAGATAGTTGATGTCTCCTCCTTGTGTTACATCATCCTGAGGTATGAGAAGGTGATATGCTAGTGATGGAGCTACTTTCTATCAATGTAACTTAGTTTGAAAATACAAGGTATTTCTTATTTATTTATTTTTACCGTGACCCAAACATTCTGGTTGCATCTACAGTTTTTTTTTCACTGAATATGTAGATTATTTCCAACATAGAAAAATACAGAGAGATGCCCTTTTACCTGATGAAAATATTTTTTTTTCCTTCTGGGCTGTTGTTTCCTATCAGGAGAAAGGAGTTGGATATGAATGGGAAAATTCGTTTGCACATCTGAACATCTGCAGAGCTCTTGATCAGCTTTGTGAAGCTTTGAATCAGTGTCCTTGCTACCAAAAAGCACACTAGACAAGTTTTCCCCTCAGGGAGGGAGCAGAAGATAGTGGGGTTTTTTTTGAAACAGCTGTTATAGCCAATCTTTAAGATCAGATTATACCTGTAGGTAGGCCATTGATCTAACATAGTCTGACGTATCTTAAGCATGCCGTTCTAATGGAAAAAACACTTTGATGTTATAGAGCCCACTGGCTGAAACATGCAGTAGCTACAGAAATATAACAAAGACAACCCAGGAAGAAAGCATACATCTCTCAGAAATAAATGTTCTTCCCATTTCTTCACATTTCTGAATTCCACAACATCCTTTACAATTTTTTTTTGTTTATTCATAAAATGAATATACCATCATCTTGTTCTTGTTCTTGGATTGTCTTCCTTATTGATGCAGAAGTTGAGTTGGTATGCAATTAATTTTCAGCTTGAAAGAAAATACAAAAGATTTAGGCAAAAAAAAAAAATTCCTTGGTGGCTCATTTCAGAAGTTTCACTTGTCCTTGTTTAGAGAAGCTTGTGCAATCTTCCTATTATTTCACATCATAAGACATAAAGTATATTATCCTTCTGAATCTTTTAGATCAATGGTTTCCAACTTTGGGTCCCCAAAGATGGACTAGTCCCAGAAATCCTGTCCAGCACATCTTCCAGGCTTTTTACTCCAAGAACATCTGGAGACCCAAGGTTGGAAGCCACTGTTTCATCTCCAACCTATATAGTTAGTTCTGCATAGGCAATAACTCCAAGGATACTTCGGGTTAGGGTTTTGCTTCAGGCACTAACATAAGCCCTGTTTGCAGCAGAAGTCTGATTATTATTATTATTATTATTATTATTATTATTATTATTATTATTATTATTATTATTATTATTATTATTATTATTATTATTATTATTATTATTATTATTATTATTATTATTATTATTATTATTATTATTATTATTACTACTACTACTACTACTACTACTATTACTATTACTATTACTATTACTATTACTATTTGACAGCTGAGGAGCAGTACATTTTGTAACATTGCTTCACCTGTAGGTAGACCTTGAAGACACAGCTTCTAATTGCAATCAGTTTATTATTGTTTGGCGGGGGGACATCTAAATTATTGTTGTTTTGTAAATAATCTTTACATAACGTATCATGATAGACAAAGAAAACCTAAATAGAAGAAAGTTGTGACAAAGCAAATGTGCTGGCCTTTCTGATTTGGAATATTAAAAACTTTTCTGGGAGTCCCTGTCTATATGTAACCTTTAACAATACCCATCCTGATGGAACTCAGCAATTTGAACTTCCAGAAAACCAAGCTGGCTGAAGTATTTATTATAGGACCAGAGTCCAAAAATTAATTTTTCCCACTTCAATTGTAACTCTGCATGAATTGAAGTTTGAAGTTCTTTGTAGGCAATCCAACCATGCAGGTGCCTATAAACTGTAGAGATAATTAATATCTGCTATAACATGTCTACTCAACCTTTCCAATATTGCAGCTGAAAATGCACTCATCTATAGCCAGATCTTGGTCTAACATATGGTGTGTGGTTGCATGCTTAATGCCTGATTTAAATCTTTTGAAGTCAATGCTTGCAGTAATTCCTTTGGACTTTGACTCATGTGCTAATCCAGAGGATCAAGGAAGAAAATCCAGTGGCTTTATCATCTTTAGATAGTAAGCATTTTGTACAGGTTTTCCCTAGATCTTAGAACATCATATTTTAAAAAATCTCTGTTGTGTTACTCATTGCTTCTTGCACCCAGTTGTTCTCATTCTTGCTCTATTTGAGCAAGTAATTTGTTGTATTATGCAATATTAAGGTCTTGCATTGTCTTTACCAACTGGTCCAAATAAAAAATTACAGGGTAATGTATTCTGGTGGTCAGTTCTGATGCTGTACCTTTCCAGACCACATAAATACCGTTTGTAAGTCCTGTCAATTGAGCAGTGTTAGTCAGCCAAACCAAGAAATTACAAACTAAGAAAATCATATCTGAACCATTCATAACATTTCACAACGGCTGAATCTGAGGAAGAGAATGCAGTCCACGGATGGCTTATGCCAAATAAAACTTCACAGTCCTTATGGCACCATAGGACTCTGATAATTACTTCCAAATCAATACCCCAAGTGTTCTGTTGTTTATTATTGCTTGAAACAAATATGCCAAATACAATCTGTTCCCAGATTCTATTTGTCTTCAGTGTGGAAGGGATTGTTACTCTTGAATTGGCCTTCTCAGCCACACTAGACGCTATTCCAAGACCTCTATTCAGAGCACATTACCATAGTCTCTCGAGACTGAAGGATGCCTACAGATATGCCAGAAGGGGATAAGAAGTATTACAGTCAAAGGGAATATGCCAAATCTTCACAACTCTAATTTTCCATGTTCCAGCTGAGATGTGAATTTCTGTGAGAAATATTCAGGTTCTGATCACAAAGTGTCTGGTGAGATAACGGAAATTCATAACACTAAATCTAGAAAGGCTGGTTTCACACACATCAGCGTACTGTTGTTGTTGTTGTTAAAAAGTATTGCCTTGAGTGTGAAACATGGGAAATAGGTTGACTTAAACATCACCCTACCCACAAGGCCATTGCTAAGTAGTAATTGCTCAGGGTCTGGAAAGTTATATTTTAAGACTACAGCTCCTAAACCTTAGCCAGCATTGTTGGATTCTGGGAGTTTTAATTTAAAAAAAGAAGTAATTTTTCAAGTTTTGTTCTCTTCTGACAGCTGATCCACAATATTTCGTTTTATTTATATTCCACACATCTAACAAAAGGCTACTCTGGATTGTATTTAGATCCTTTATCACAGTTCAAGTGTGACAGTTTGGAACATGCATTTGGGGGTTTGTGTGATAAATCTGTTCCTGCAAAAGTACAGTAGCGCCCCGCATGACAACAATAATCCGTTCCGTTAAAATCACTGTACAGCGAAATCGTCGTCATGTGAAAACAGTTTCCCCATTGGAATGCATTGAAAACCGGTTAATGCGCTCCAATGGGGAAATTACCTCATCGTCCAGCAAAGATCCTCCATAGGGCAGCCATTTTGCGAGCACCGATCAGCTGTTTTTAATCGCTGTTTTCCGAAGCAGAGGTCTGGAAAACAGCGGGAGGCCATTTTGTGAAGCCGACGATCAGCTGTAAAGATCGTCATTTTGCAATTAAACGGTCTGCAAAACACGGACCAAGTCATTGTCAAGCGGAATTCCCCCATTGAAATGCCTATTTGCGAATCGCTATAGTGATCGCAAAAAGGCATCATTGTGTGGTTTCGTCGTTCTGCGGGGTCGTCATCATGTGGAGCACCACTGTACTGCTTTATACTGTCTGTTATATGCTCCCTCCCCATCAGAAATTCCTACACATACCTATCTGTATGTCAGTAAAAAGTCCTTGGACCAACATCCTATTTTTTTTTGTTTGCATGGAATCATTGTTCATTTAAAAATCTGTGTATGTTAATCCCTCACGTAGAGAGTTACAGTTTATCAAATGATGTGTTGTTTGCGCAGAGAGGCCTAGAGATACAGCATATACTTAGGGAAACTGCTTATGCCATGAATAATTTCATTTCACACTCACTTTTTGTCAATAAAAATAAGCGATCACCTCCCACTCTTTAAGCCACTGTTGCTGATTGACAGAAGCAAATTGAAGTACTAACAACATAAATCCTGTATCTCAAACCACGGCTAAGCTCAATTTTTCCTACTTTCCCTTCTCTTTTTTGGAGCTGATAACATTGATTTCCATCTAGAATGCAGTAATTCCACAGATACTGCTATAAGAATGTGAGAGCACGGCTAGAACTAAAAACTCTTCCAGGCTGCTGCCTGGGCAATGCTAAAACTGCCAGAAAATAAAAAAATGAAATAAGTACTGATCTAAGGGGCTATCTCCAAATTCTTAAACCACTCAGGAGGGGAACATCATCAAATTCCCAAATGTCCACACAAATACATGCCATGATATAACAAGAACAAGCTCATTTTCCAATTTAGAAGCATCCTATGTACCCAGTGACAGACCTGGAGGGGGCCCAGAAGATCAAACACACTCTTTCTCTTTTACTGGGATTAATTTCAATCTAAGTGGATTATCATAAAGCATTTGTCAAGGCGGTGGCACAGTATACAAGTTTTTCCATCAGCTCTGCAGCCATAATTAGATTGGAAACCTGGCTGCTTTGCCCTAATCTAATACTGTATAAAATTATGCCATCAGTTTTACATCGTATCATATCAGCACTATGTCAAATCAATACTTGTTTTCAGGAGGAAGATGCCCAGGTTATAGTGTGTGTCTGATTGATGATAACACTTCCATCTTACAGCAACTAAACATCCTTTACTAGCTTGTCTAATTAAAAACTATGGGCTTCAGGCATCTGTAGGCCTATTTATTCAATTATGGAAGCCTTGAGTTAGGTCTTTGCTTTCTGAAAGGTTCCGTATCACTTAACATGGGCCATAAAACATGTTCCTCTTCACACTAGAGATAGATAGATAGATAGATAGATAGATAGATAGATAGATAGATAGATAGATAGATAGATAGATAGATAGATAGATAGATAGATAGATAGATAGATAGATAGATAGATAGACAGACAGACAGACAGACAGACAGACAGACAGACAGACAGACAGACTGACTGACTGACTGACTGACTGACTGACTGACTGACTGACTGACTGACTGATTGATTGATTGATACCACCCAATTAGTGGAGGCACTACTCTGAGTGGCTAACAGACAAGTAAAGCAAACACAATAAGAAAGCAATAAGGAAAAGTTTAAGTTTTAATATTGTTGTATGCCGCCCAGAAGCCACTGGTAATGGTGTGGCTAAAAATATTGTAAACAAACAAACAAACAAACAAACAAACAAAATAGCAAGAAAAAGACAAATCAATAAACAACATGAACAAATATATGTCAAAAGTATCGGCAGTGATCAGATGGGTAGAATCTGGCAAATTCATAAGAGGGGGCCACTGAATACTTCTTTAAAAACATAGTTTTAAGCAACCTCTTGAAAATCAAGAGGGACGGGGCCAAGCGTAGGCCAATTGGAAGCCCATTCCAACAGGCTAGTGCCACAGCCAAGAAGGCATGGTCTCTGGAGGATGCCTTTCTAGCCTCCCTTGGCATGGCAACACATAGGAGCATGGGCTGCAAGGATCTGGTGGCACAGGTTGAGGTTCTTGGGAGAAGGTTCTTTCTTTCTTTCTTTCTTTCTTTCCTTTCTTTCTTTCTTTCTTTCTTTCTTTCTTTCTTTCTTTCTTTCTTTCTTCGTTTGTTTGTTCAATTTATATGCCACCCACACTACCCAAAGGTCTCTGGGCAGCTTACAACAATCTGGCAAGTAATGAGGGGCCAAACCATGGTGGGCTTTATAGGCAAGAACCAAAACTTTGAACCTGGCCCTGAATGTCACAAATAACCAATACAGGTGAGCGTGGACTCGGGAAACGTGGTCAAATTTACTCATATCTGACAAATGGATTTGTGAATAATGTTTTTCTTTTTCTTCCTTTTTTGAAAGAATTTGCCAGCATTTCAGGTTGTTGACTACTTGCTTGAGCCAAGATGCATACAGAGTATGTGGATCAATCACTCACCTTAGACTTTCCTCTCCCAGATGCGCTCCTGGAAATACACACTACCCACAAATATATCTTTTGGGGCTAAATTTTGCCAAAAGTCCTGTCTCCTAAAATACATCCAATATCTGACCTCTAAGATGAATCCTGCACCCCCCCCAAGAGATAGGCGATAATTCAAAAGAAAGCAAAGTGTGCTGCTTATATATTGTTCCATAGTGCTTAAAGCACTCTCTGGACGGTTTGCAATTTAATTATGCAGGCTACACATTGCTGCCCCCCCCCCACAAGCTGGATACTCATTTCACCAACCCAGGAAGAACAGAAGGTTGAATTAACCTTGAGATGGCTTCATGGGGGTTGAACCTTGGGTTATGAGTACAGTTTTGGCTGCAGTACAGCAGTTTAACCACAGTGCCACAAGGGTCCTGGTGTAAAAACAGAATTTAGACACTGGATCATGAGGCTCCTAAATCCAGTGAAGCACACAAACATTTTCCACACACAGGATGTCTGATTTTGGAATGACAAAGTCTTCAGTAGCAAAAAAACAAAAACAAAAAAAGGAGAAACTTGTGTTGAAGAGGCAATGTTGGACTACCTGGACAAATAGAATCATAGAATAATCAAGTTGGAAAGGGGCCTAAAAGACCATCAAGTCCAAACCCTGCTCAATACAGAAATCCAAATCAAATCTATCTGAGAGATGCTTCATGAATGCCACCCGTGTTGGAGCACTCCAATAGGAAGACTGTTCCATCATCATCATCATCATCATCATCATCATCATCATCATCATCATCATCATCATAATATGCCAACAATTCAGTTCTGATTTATAGTAACCCAGACGTGGTTTACCATTCCCTTCTTCTGGAGATGCCCTGGGACTGTGCGGTTTCCCCCAAGGCCATACAGGCTGGCTCTACTGTTGTAGGTACAACAGGGAATTGAATTCCCAGCCTCTGGCTCTACAGTCGGATACCTAAACCACAAAGCTATCCAGCCAACTATTGTTCCTTTATAAGGCAGCTTCTTATCAGACTGCCTTGGAATCCCCTGACTGGCTTGATTGCTGTACTCTAGAATATACTGAAACTTGCAAGCATGTTGTTATGACTGCATTTATTGCTCTACAGTGAATATGTACACTCCTACAAAACATTAGCAAAAAAGCTATAGGCCAGATGTCTTTACCACATGTCATTAAATAGAACCAACATTCAGGGGCAGATATCTGCAAGGCGAGGGCACCTGGATTCAGATGACATTATTGCATACAATTTAAACCAGAAGTCAGTTGTACAAGGATATGGAGTACAAGGTTTGTCTGCCAATAAGCTGCTCTTTAAATTGAATTGAGATTGATCTCCTTGTACAAATCCCTCACAGATACAAAATGCTTTTTCTTGGTAAATTAACGTCCTTCTGTTCCTGTATGGGCATGTAAAAGAGCAGCAGATGACTGAAGGCCTAGCGAAAAGTATTGGTTCACCAGCAATATGACTATAAAAGGATCCTTTGTGCTCTAGATCAGCCATTATGAACAGGGGACATACGGCCCCAGGAGGGGCCTGGCACATTTGAGGGTGGGGGGCACAGACTGGACACAATTCTTCACACTCCAACTTCTAAGGTTCATTATGCAAGTTATACAATTCTGTTTTGGCCTATATTACTTTCGTACGTGTTTATGGCCATGACTCCAAAAAAAGGTGAGAATGGCTGCTCTAAATGGCATCCCATCATAGTTGACAGCAGAAACTAGAAAGAAAAGGGAAAAAGTGGTGTGGTTTTTGTGCAAAATGAGAAAACAATGGTGGATAATAACTTTATGAGGCCACTAAAAAATCTCAGAAACTGAAGAAAGCTAGTTGTAGAGTCCACCTGAACTCTTAGGATGGGCATTGCAAAGATTGAATGGGTGAGAAGACAGCAAAAATTCTGATGGCAAATATAGTATGAGCTGAGCATGAGGGATAATAAAACAATTTTTGTTCCTTCCCAAACAAATACCATACCATGTCTTTGCCAACTTCTGGAAACTCTTAATAAAGGAAAACAAAATCTTCCTCAGCCTTCGCCCACCCCAGTTCGAAGTGGTTTTCTTCCCTTCCTTCATCCATTAAGGGAATGTGCATATTTCTTAATAGGCTAGGCACTTTGGTAAAGTAGGCATCCATCATCAAAAACTATCAGCTTACAGGAAAAAACACCTTCAGGCTTGTCAAAATATTCACTGTGAGCTATCAAAAAGCTAAACAAGAGGTCATCTCTTTATTGGAAATGTCCATAATAAATAAGGATATTTTGATAGGGATGGAAGCCAGTATCTCTAGTAAATTTTTCTGATAGCAAATAGAATTAAGAATGTTCAGGTCTTTGAGATGACGTTTAAGAAGCAAACATTAACCTTATAACAAGCCCAGACAGCTGAAAAGGTCACAGTGCCTCAGAGGTACCCACCATAGGTACTGTGGGCCTCTGATACTAAAAGCCCAGCCTGTGAGACCCTATTTTAAATTTTCCAGACTGAGACTACCTTAGGGATATTGTGAGAAATTTAAAATGGTGGCGACCCATCATTGTCCTTAAACCTATAGCCAGAAGCTCTGTTACTCGGTGGGAGGACCAATGAGCACATTTCCAAGGATTTTCAAATGTGTCTTGAAAGCCATCCTTACAAAACAAGAAGATGTTTATGGCATAAATACTTTTAATCATATTTGCAAAAAGGTTGTGTACGAGTTTTGGAAAATAGCATTCCATACAAGAAACTCACAGAAAATGAACTAGCAAACGAACTGGCTTTAAATATCCTCAGTGGTTTCCCTTTCCACCTATACAAATATTTCTGAATCCCATGCTTTATTTAGTAATACAGTCATGCCTCGACTTACAAACATCCTGACATACTACCATTTCAAGTTATGATCAGCTCTGACTGCAAAATTTTGCTTCGACTTGCGGCTGGAGCTTCGAGTTACAACCAGAAAAAGCCGGGGGGGCGGGGAAGGCAGGGAATTCAAATTGCTAACCATTGGTGGCGAAGAGACTGCTTCTTTGTAGCTCTTTCGCCCCAGCAGTTAGCGAGTGTGTGATTGGAGGAGGCTTCGGACTGCCTGGTAAGGTGCTACTTTCTACTTTTAAAAAAGTGTTCTGGGTGGGTTTTGCAGCATGCTTTTGGGCTGGGTGCTGGGATTATGTTTCTATGTTGTGATGGGTCTTCAGGGAGTTGTTTTTTTGGGGGGTTCCCCCCATTTCCAATGGGATTTACAGGGTTTGTTTGCTTTTTGGGTTTTTCCCCCCATTTCCAATGGGTCTTCTGGGGTTTGTTTGCTATTGGGTTCCCCCCCCCATTTCCGATGGATCTTGCGGGCTTTGTTTGCTTTCTGCTTTGCTTTTTTTGCATTTCCGATGGGTCTTGCAGGGTTTGTTTGCTTTTCTTTCTCCACCCTCCCCCCCTTTCAGGATTAATCGCGTTTCTGTTGTTGGGTTTTTTGGTTATTTTTTTTCCTTCGGCCAGAATGGATTAATTGCATTTCATTGCATTCCTATGGGAAATAGTGCTTCAGCTTACAACCATTTCGAGTTACGACCGGAGTTCTGGAACCAATTAAGTTCATAAGTCGAGCCACCACTGTACTATGCAGCTTGGAACTTGATGCCTGCAATGGCTTAAGCAATGTTTATTCTCTTCAAAGCTTCAAAGTATCATGTTCATGGTAACAATGTTGCCTGTAAGACATTAATATTAAGAGTAATGAAAGCACATTAATCTTCCTTTGGTGACACCGCTTGCCCATTTAAAGCCATTTCCTTAGTTTTCTAGATGACACCCCCCCAACTGGAAATAAAAAATTAATGAGCAACGTGATCATCTGCTTAGAAAATGACACAGTAATGACACATTATTTTGTGGGGGCTTCTTAACCACTTCCATAAAATTAAGTGTTTGGATCCTGTTGCTTTCCTATCCTCTTAAACATGAGCTGAATCAAAATTCCACAGGAGACATTATTTCTGAGGAAACCTATGCCGTGTATTTTCCTCTCACCCACATTCCTCCCCTGGAAAAGGATGGCCATTGCATAGTTTCCCCAATATTCTCCATCATTTAGTGCAATGCCACAATTTTTTGACTGAACATTATGGAGGATGCAAAATGGTGTCCAACTTGCCTCTGCACAGTTGCTGATTTTTACCATACACTATAGCATCAAAAGGACAGGGGAAACAGCTAAAAAAATTAAAAAGAGAGCAGCTGACCCTTGTCACTGCTAAAGGTGAACATCATCCAATAAACTGCTGGTGGAGAAATTTTGAGAAATAATCTGCTCATGAATAAGTGGAGATTTTCATGTGGCTATTTGCATATTACTGCACTTTGGAATTCCCTCAAGCAAACCGGTTTAAATTCTTGATCAATGTTTCTACAGCCTCCAATGAGAGCAAAAATAAATTTAATCTTGCAAGACAGATTGCCTGAGGCTTCAATCCTGAAAACACTTCCCTGGGGGTAAACACCACTGAAACAGTCAGACTTAACTTCAGAGTACACTTGCTTGGGATTGCACTGTTAGTCGTGCTGAGATTCAGAGACCTTAGCAAAAATGTCTGGCTGAACATAGAAGTATAATATACTGCTGAGATAATGCTTTGGCTTGTGCTCTTAAATTGGCAAAAGAGTATATACATCTCTATTAAGCACCGATTTGATAACACAGTAAGTCTTAGGACAAGACCATGAGGCTTTTATTCCATAAAATTGGGTATTTTAAATAAGTGGAATTCCTCTAACATTCCCACTATAATTCTAATTAGATTTTAAAGTACTTCAGCATTTCCTCCCAAGCATCAACCACTTTTTGAACATCTGTCCTCTCTGGAAGGAAAGTGGAACATAAGTTTCATAGAGAGGCACTTTCAGTGATGAATGTTTTCAGTGAATTACTTTTATTATTTCCTGTACGCTAACACAATATCTGTAGAAATGAGCAAAAAGAGAAACTATGAAATATAAATCAATTCCATGCTTCTCCCAAATATGCTTCCTACATTGCTGCTGCCTCACTTATCTGTATATAGGCTAAGACTCCAAAACCAATCGAAACCAAACCCTGGGATTAAGATAATTGTGACGGATGCCCTTACGTTACACCTGTCACTCATAGCTGGAGCTCATTTGCATAGCCTATGAGAGGACAGGAGGGGCGGAGGCAGAGAGTCAGTTGGAGCAGTTAGAGAGGAAGAGTGAGTGAGAAGAGGAGGTGAGAGGTTTGCAGAGAGAGAGATAGTCAAAGAAAGAATGAGAACTGTAACTGATAAAGATAAACTGTTTGAAGTGAATAATTAAAACAGGAAGTGATTGAATGTACGACATAATATATAATATTTCAGTGATTTTGAGTCCATGAAATGAATAAAGAACTTCTGTGATTCTGAATTACTCTAAAATACCCTTTAATAAACAAGTTCTGTTGTTGGCAGCCAGTGTCAGACTCAAGTCCTTTACAGCACTGGTTCTTAACCTTGGGTTACTCAGGAGTTTTGGACTGCAACTCCCAGAAGCCTTCACCACCAGCTGTCCTGACTGGGTTTTCTGGGAGTTGCAGTTCAAAAGCATCCGAGTAACAAAGGTTAAGAACCACTGCTTTACAGCGTGGATAAAGAAATCCACTGGTGGCAACGAAAGAAAGAGGGAACATCACCAGTGTGAGCCCTTGGGTTGAGAAAAAGAAACCAGGGCACGGGTGAACATCACAATAGTCATATGACCTTTTTTAGGACTCTGGCAGTCCTCCATTTGAAGGACTGCCAGAGGACCATCTCTCTCTTTTTAAAGGGGCCCTTCATTTGACCAAAGTCTGATTTAATGATAGTTGTTGAAATCCTGTTGCTTCTTGTAGGACATCGCACGAGAGCAGGTCTATTGAATCAAATTCTGTTGATGCAAATGCACCTACTCTAGTTGCAAATTAAGCTTCAACAAGAAAAGACCCATTTGAATTAATGGAATAGACAGAGGAGTTGACTCACCAAATAGACATTGATTCAGTGGGACTAATATAGTATGATGGGATGTGGTGGTGCTGCAGGTTAAATCGCAGAAGTCTCTGTGCTGCAGGGTCAGAAGACCAACAGTCGTAAGATCGAATCCACCTGATAGACTGAGCTCCCATCGCTTGTCCCAGCTCCCGCCAACCTAGCAGTTTGAAAGCATGCAAATGCAAGTAGATAAATAGGGACCACCTCAGTGGGAAGGTAATGGCATTTCATGTCTAGTCATGCTGGTCACATGACCATGGAAACTGTCTTTGGACAAACACTGGCTCTATGGCTTGGAAACGGGGATGAATACCACGCCCTAGTCGGACACGACTTGACTAAATGTCAAGGGGAACCTTTATCTTTACCTTACTATGCTAAGCAACAGGATTTCAGCTGAAGAATCTCAAGGAGGGAGATCTTGAAGTGGGCCACCCACAATGAACATCTGTATAACAGACCTGGCAGGTGACTATCCCCCCTCAAGTGATTTGAATTGTAATTCCTTTTAAATCATAAAAATCATCTCTAATTTTTCATCTCTATGTATAAATTAGCATGTGCAGTTTTATGTACACCTAATGTCTTTTTTTTGGTCTTTTTTAATGACACAGCTCCTTCCATTTAGATAAAGGACCAGGTTTTAGATAATGTATAAGTATACCTAGATGGGTCTCAGCTCTAACTCTGGGTTGCTTCCTCCCAATTACTGTCCCATTATTTTTCTTCATTATTGGAATTACCACAAGAATCACTTCAGATATGTGTCTGAAATTTGGAAAATGCCGCTGAGGTACTTCTCTTTAATTGTCCGAATATAAGGCATCTTTTCAACATTCGGATTATAGGTGCTCTGAGCATTTAAAGAGCTGCAGAGCTGCAAACAGAAATTCAGAGGGTCACAAACTGAATGTCTAAGAACAGCAAAGAGAAGGGAAAGAAGTCAGACTTCTGCCTTGTCATGGATCGGTTAAAGGCACAGAGGTTCTACAGAGCAGCGGTTCCCAGATGTTCTTGGACTAAAACCCCTGAAGCCTTCACCATTAGCTATGCCAGCCAAAATTTTGGGACCCAGTAGAAACAAACAAACAAACAAACAAAAAGCCAGTATTTTTCTGAGAAGGGCATTTATTTCTTTATGGATATTCTTTCGTCAAATTTGTAATTTACCTAAGTTGGTGAGCAAAAGGAAGGAGAGATCTGGAGAGGCACTATGGGTCCAAAGCTGCTATTAACATACCAAAAGGTCAGAGATGGAAATCTATGATAAGTTTAGATGGTAGGAGATGACACATGGCAGGAGGATGAGCATACTGAGGAGAAGTTAATTGCTTGTAATTGCTATGAAAACCTGGTCCTTTATCTGGACTGTTTCTGGTTTCCACCAGTGGTATGTGTAACACAGGTTAAGGACCACTGTTGTACCTGAAAAATCATAATATTTTATTACTTCAGAAATAAAGACTAGTAAGAAGGGAAGTCCGAGACCTTGAAGCTGGCCATCCTGTTTGGCCATCCCCAGCACAGAAAGCAAATACACAGATCACCTGGTCGCAGTCTTTCCCATTGTGGCAAGATGTCTTGTATTTATGCTTAAATCATTTTATATTAATCTGTGTCCTTTACAAATATATTTCTTGTTTGCATCACTGTGTAAGTGGCCCCTCACACTACCGCATCTCTTGATCCAAGTATTTTGGCACCACACCACAAGATATTGGAAAGATTCCCACCATCTGATAAAAAGGGATCAAAGAATCATAAAGGGTGAGGAGCAAACACAATACAAGAAACAACCAAACCTAACAGCTAACAGAGGAAATGAAAAAAAAAAACTAAGAAAGTTTTTTAAAAATCTGAATGATTCACAACATCCCTTACCATTCTAATATTTCTAATGCAGTAGAACCCCCATATCTATGGGGAATCAGTTCTTCAATCTACCATGGTTGCCTGAAACTGAGGATATGAGGGAATCCTATATTCAACACACAAAGAGGCAGGGACAAAGATTACAAGCAGGGCACCCATATCTGTTGTACATAGGGCTGTGTTAAACCACAAATAAGTTAAATTGTGGGTATTGATCCTGCAGATATGGGGGTCCAACTCTAGTACAATCCATTATGTGTCTACCTAGAAATCAGTCTCATAGATTTCAATTTGAGGATACGATCTTGGGATTCATTCCCAGCTAAATAACTGAAGGTAAAACAACTATTTTGAATTCCATTACTTTGCAACACTTTTGAATCAAGATAAGCCTCCAAAATTGGTACTATTTTCTTTGAATCATTTCAGTTAATTTATTTAAATAAACGATTTTAAATACTGCAAGTTTGTCCACTATTTAGAAATACAAAGGATATAACAACTTGTTTGATTTATAGCCATCACCATCCATGTAACTAATAAAGCAACACTGCTCATAGTCCTCTTGGTCATCTGCTGAATATGATCTTTTATCTGAAGTCAGTAGCCCTGAGACAAAATCACGCGACATAACAGCCAGCATCCATAAAAATGTGATTGCAGGAGCCTTCTCCCTGTTACAGCAGGCTCTCCTTTGCAAGCCAGGTCTCATTCTGCTTATGAGACTGGTCATGCAACCGGTTTGTTTGTTTATATATTTAAAATATGTTTAACCTGCCTTTCTCCTTAAGAAGGATTCAGGGTGGCTTACAACCAATAAAGGACAGTATTTAGTAACAATACGCATACAATACTAAAAGGATCAATGAATATAATACCAAAACACATAAAGAGATCACCAAAATACATTAAATGAAGTAAGGTACAACAATCCATTTTTTAAAAACCCCATTCGGCAGCCATTCACTGAGGGAAAGTTTGCCTGAAGAGAATAATGCTCATGCAATTATTCTCACATTATAATAGGATACTGGCCATTGCGCTAGCTTTTTGGCATTTCAAACACTGGAATACATATATATTCACAGATGAATAGCACTAGTCACATGATAGTCCTAGAATCCCATCACTAGTGTAGTCAATGGCCAAGCTGCCTGGGATTTAACACATTTCACATTATTCCCCCTCCTGTTCCACAGCCCCAGGACAAAGTATCTCCCTGGGGACCCATGAAAGCTGAGGGCCTTTAAGAAGCCTTTTATTGCCCTGAAACAGCTGTGGCATGGCTATTGCAGAACAAGATTTCAGTCACCATTAGGAGCTTGGAAAATAAAAAGTATAGGTACAAATACAGCTCCATCTCTATATCCATAAACTAGACTTCTATAAATATTTCCATTTATCAAATGGGGACATAAAAGGACAAAATAAGATTTCTATGCTCAGATATTAAATCTGAGAAAAGTACAAATAGCCCATTTTGTTTCTCTGCACATTTAAACTTAAAACTGCCTGTCTCATTAACACAAATAACTTTCATTGTAGGCTAGAACCCTATGCCCATTTCCTTAGTACAGCACTCACTAAACTCAACAGGAATTATTTCCCAAAAAAATGTATAAAATTGCACTGTTAGCTGCTCTTTTGAAAAGCTGCCCTAGCTCCACAATATCCGTCTATTTATTTTTACATTTCTAGACTGCCTTTTGGCTATAGGGCCTTATTGCAGCTGACACAGATAATAAAGCACAGCTGTAAAAATAATAATGGATAGAAATAAAATTGAATGCTATCTGTCCAAACAGGAATACATTATTAAAAAGCACTTAATGTCTCAAGAAGCACTGCAAGCAAGTATTTCATATGGAAATCTGCTTCCGTTTGGATGCTACTAAAACACACACACACACACACAAACACACACACACACACACACACACACACACACACACACACACACACACACACCATTTGATACCTTTACCATTACTATTTTAATATCTTCTTTCCTGTCTTTTTATGGCAAAATGTCTCACATGCTTGGTTGTTTTACAATGCCAGATACCTCTGCAGGCTTCTCAGATCATTGCCACTTGACCCAGTGTCAGGAGAAAAGTAATGACTGGAAACTGCAATGAAAGATTGCAGTGCATTCCTCACTGTAACAGCAGCATGTTGATGTAGAGTGTCAACAAATTTTGTACAGGACTTTTATGGCACTGTTAGCATATTTTCAACATCATTTCTATATCCCACTCTTTACATGATTTGCTGTATAGTGCTAATAGTCATAGTACTGGGCTAGCTGCTTATGCTAAACTTGCATAATTTATTGGTAAATAGAAACATTTTTTAATCATCCTGGCATGTGTCCTTTAATTTATTTATTTTCTTCTGGGATACTGTAAGTTGCTTGAATAAGCCAGTTGCCTTTTTCCCTTTCCTCACAATGTTGTCCTCCCCCTCCCTAAGTTATTCAGACATTCTCCTCACATGTCAGCTCTACATGCAAGGAGGTCAATATGGATGACTGAACTGTGTTGTTTGTCACCACTGTCATCATCCTCTCTACCCATGCAGTGACATTGTCTGCAAAGGAGAGCCTCCTTTATCTGTGGAGGCTCCTCTGCAATTTTAAAGGACCAGAAAAACAGGGTGGTAAAATCTTGAGGTAAATCTTCAGGAAGTATGCAGTAAGTTGTAGCTTGTAGACAATTGCTCTCCACATGCATAGGCAAGGAAATCACACCACAGAGGAGACCTACCGTGCCCATGGCCACTTAGCGCAGGTGTAAAGTTTACGTGTGAAGAAAACACTCAAGGAAGTCTTCCCGTAAAGTGACATTTCAAAGTTTTGTGGCCGCTTGCAGGCTCACCCCACTTTGCCAAGAAAGGTTGGCTTTTTCTTTTAATGTGCAAGCCCAAAGAGTTCCTGAATATTTGGAGGTGACATCTTCCACTTCTTCTAGAGAATGTTTCTACCTATTGTATATCACACTGAGATTCCTGGCAGGCAGATGATAAATAAACAGAGTGAAGTAAAGAAACAGACATGATACTTGGCCACCTGATTTTTTTATTCATTCATTCATTCATTCATTCATTCATTCATTCATTCATTCATTCATTCATTCATTCATTTTGTAGATGTGGCTTGACTCTATTCAGTCTTTCAGTTTCTTTTTCATTTATTCTTCGGCTCAAGAACTGGTGAGATGGCCATGGAACATGCCTGTTTTTGAGGGTGTGTGCCAGAACAGTAGTTCCCAACCTTGGGTCCCCAGATGTTCTTACACTAAAATTCCCAGAAGCTGTGCTGGCCAGGATTTCTGGCAGTTGTAGTCCAAGAACAGATGACAACCCAAGGTTATGCTTTCAAATAAACATCTGAATCCTTGGCACACTATTGGATTGTTTAGAAGCTAGTTAGAACTTCTTTCAAATCTGGGGTGCTGCTTTGAAGAGAACATCGAGCTGGTGCTCCTTAATCCAAAATCGTCTGCCTAGACATGCAGGAGGAAAGAAAGGAGGAGAGGTGAGGGTGGGTGCCTCAATCCGATGCTTTTCTTCAGGTGTATTGAGATCAGTCCATATGGTGCTAAATCCTGGCTTAGTGCTAAGTGCAAAGTAGCCTATGATTGGGAGATCTGGAATGTGGTGTCATGAATATGCTGCTGACAAGCTAAATAAATGCCAGCTTCTAGCCCACAATGTGGACAGGAGAGAAAGTGAAATGATTTTGGAGGGAGCCATCGCCTGTTCTGATATTTTTCAACCTGGCATTTCTGTGTGCACAGCATATTGTTTCACTCAGCAGTCTGTTAGAATGAAATTCATTTCAAATCGGAGCATTTTCCGCATTCATAGTTCGTATTTACATTTGTTAAGGTTAATAGACCTGACAACCTTTTTCTGCTTCCCATCAGGGAACATTTACTGACAGGATGGTGGTTACAGCTGCAGTGCTTCTTCACACACCAAAATGTGCTCCTTCTTCTTTTATGTTATAAAAGAAGTGCAGCACACATAAAACCTAGATGTTACAAAGTATGAAACACAAACAATAGTGTCTGGCTGCCTTGCTATGCTTTTGTTTTCTGTTATTCCACAGCAGGAATTATCAATACCTCAATTTTAGCCGTGTATGGCCCCTGCATCTCTATGTGTGCCCCCATGACATGGCAATCATAGTAGACTCCACTGCCATCTGTGCTACTTGTATCAAGACTGTTTTTGCTGTGCTTTTTCACCCCTTCCTATGATTTCCTTTAGCGACAGAATGGAATTAGACACACTGCCTTGAATTCTTCCCTGCAGGAATATAGTCTGGCACCTTCAAGATGCTGAATTGCCTGCTGAATTTTGGTAGCAACAGTAGCAGTGGTAAGGTCCTTTTTTATGAAGGAAAGTCCTCAATTTGAACTACTGCCAGAGGGTATCTATCTAACATTGCTATCAAACATTTAATTTGTAGCCTAGAGTATCAATAGCTTCAACAACGTTCTTAATTTCTTTGAGTTAATAAACAGTTGAATTCCCAACACAAATGGATGGCATCACGAACTGTCTACTTCCATTGGCTCTAGTTTCTTCTGAAACCATCAATACTTGATCGTTCTGGCCAACACCCAAAATTGCTTAATTGGATTTCTTTCCCTCCCTTCCTTCCTGAAGGAAGAGGCAGGGTCAATAATTCTGTTCCAAGGCACAAGCTTATCAACCATTTCCATTCGCTAGTGGAATTTCCACAGTTAAGGGAGAATGCTCTCTTTGTAAAAGAGAAGTGAGCAAACCCATTTTCTCCTCATATTCCCCTCCTAGTTTTACGAATCCAGCTCAGGAATCTGGCAGCTGCAAATGTTGCATTTGGCCAATTTTAGGTTTTCAGTATTCATTCCTGAAATATATTGCTTTCTGGCTTCTCTTTTCTCTTGCAGTTGGCTCACTTTAGTGACATTTAAGAATGTCTAAAGCCAAGTATCTGCCCTTCCCCATCATAAAGGTTTTCGTTCACCATAATTTGATACTGATTTGTTTTCTGCAAGCAAAAACAGGAGGCATAAAAAATATCTATCTCTATTTTTTTAGAAGGCCTGACTAAAGATCATAAAAGCCAGCTATTCTCGTGATTGCTCTTTAGCCTTTTTTGACAGATGGTAACACATTCTGTCCAGAAAGTGACATCAATAAATGTCCCCACAAAAAAACAAAAAACAAAAGGACAGATAGGTTCTGGGATCAGTATGATTAAAACTGCTTTGGGGAAATTCACTTTATAGATATAGATGGCAGAAATGGCATGAATAAAACAGTGTAGGGTATTTTTGTATATTTGCAGATTATCCCATCAGCTTCTCTGTTTTGTAAAATTTTACTGTTTTCCCAATTAGTTGATCTTCTTTCTGCTAAAAAATAAAATAAAATCCCCTGGGGCAAAAGACAGAAAAGATTCACCATGTTGTTTGATTGGTAATGCTAAGAGATATCTGACTGGAAATGTCCTTAGATAGAATGGCACACACATACACACTAAAGTAGTAGCACATTGTAGTTGGGGTTTTTTTTGTTTTGTTTTTTTTTGTATTTTGCATTGGGGGAGGAGGGCTGTAGGCAGAACAAATTGTGAAGGCTTGTCAGATGCGTGTTGAGCAAAACAGAGTGTTGTCCTTGATCTGTAACTCTCCAGTGAGCCCAGCTAGCTATCGCTTTTGTGAGCCATACCGGCCTGGAACACCATGTGGAAAACTCTGGCTTGCTATTGTTCGTCCAAACTGTGTTACTGCTGAATAGCTGTTTAGATTGCAGAGAAGCTTGACTGTTCCAAGGGTTGTCTGGAAGCCGCCAGCCAATCAGCCAATCAATCACATCCCCAAGAGGATAATGCATGAGCTGCAGCCACATTAATTTCTCCTTTATTCTCCAACGCCTCTAAGCTAGAGGATAAAAATATGAAGGAAGGCAAGAAGCTGGGGCTGGAGAAACAGGCATCGGCACTTTGTGGGAGGGAGTTTTACTGCCACAGGGCTCCATTACATTGAAATCAGAGAGGTTTCTAATCATACAGAACAGGATTTTCCTCTTTCCATCCCACAGCCTATATACCATCAGTTGATAGGAAGCTATCTTAAGCGGAATAGGGTTACCCAAACACATACATGCACATACATACAAACCATATATACACACTTCAGACGCAGTCTGATACAGATGCATACACATAGACATAGACATACACATATGCTATTTCAAGATGCAACAGGCACTTTTTGAAGGTAGTTCCTGCCAGAGCTAGCTAGCCTCACGCTCCTTGTCTCAGTGGTGAAGAGTTTGGTGAGGAGAGATGGCCTCCATGGGAACTTCTGAAGTCCAGGTGGGCAGGTCTCAAATGCTGGAGGTAACACAATATTCCTCTAAATCCACTGGATAAAGTATACCAGAGAGAAGAATACTTGTTCAATTCAGAATAGACATGCAGCCATACTTTTAAATAAAAATTCTGGAAATAATTGTATATTGTGCTATTTATTTGTTTGTTTGTTTGTTTAGGCCTTTATACTCTAGCAAGGTTCTGCCACTAGGAAGGACTTTAGTGATGAGGCATCTGTGCCCCAGCTGAAGTCTCAGAGGTTTCTTGTTCTTCTCTAGATTTCCGGGCAAAGAGACAAATGTCAGGACCAATGACACTGGAAGGAGAGACAGTTTGCTCTTTGTTTGTAAGGTGGCTTTAAAGCCCTAAAGCTTACCTGTTTTGTACAACAGAATTTGTATGTATGAGATGCGTGTGAGGCAAGTACGCCACTAAGCCAGGAGAAGGGGGCATTATTGGGAGAGAGCTAGTGGGTTCATGCCCTTGGGGCTATTACGTCATGTAGAAAAAGGCAGAACGTGGCATAATTCTGGGGTGACTTGTGAGCCTCCATTTTGCATGTGTCATGGCTGCAGCAGTGTAGGATCTTAAAGAAAACTCCTACGGACTGATGGTAAGTCTATCACAACCACCACCACCGCCATCATCAAGATCAACACCAACACACACTCCGGAAATCTCCTCACATGCTATATGTAGTGTCAATAATGCCATGTGGGGATGTGAGCCCAAGTCGGAATGGTAGCAACCACTGCAGCTGCAGGATGCATTTTTGCTACATTGTTTAGACACAGAAAAATGGTTATTGCTGTTTGTATAGCTCTGAGTAGGCATTTTACCTGGTTAGCTGGCTTTTTCTAGGATATTGGGTCTCTTTATTTGGCCTGCCTTCCAAAATCAAGGATCCACTCCCTCTGATATCAGAAAGACACATATGGTCATGGCAGGTTTTGGCCTGAAATCTCAAGAAATTGGATGCTGCTAACTTGATAAACCTAAAAAGGATATATCCCTGAGAAAGGGGGTGTGATTTGATCAGGATCTGAATGACCATACATCCATTTAATGAAGTCAAAAGATCTCCAACCCCATACTAGTCACTATACCTGCAAGTACATGTAGGTAGTTGCAGTGGAGACAAACATAACAGTTTGTGGAGATTTGTGACTCTAGTTTCCGGGGTACAATGAATCCACTCCAAGTCTTTAGCATCCATGACTTCCAGGTAGTTCTCTCTTGAAGATATCACTATCCTCTTTGGAATGTTTGGTAGAAATATGAAACCATGAATTCTGCATTTTGGGACCTATTATGTTGTTCTGCCTTATACATGATTTTTTTTCCCGGACAATAGCTCCCAGAATCTCCAAATTCCATTTTTGGACAATAGTTTGCAAATCCTCCAGTTAACACGGCCACTGGTTACGCCTTGGAAATTGTAATCCCAGAGATTACAAATGGGCTTGTCGGAAAATTTTTCCACCTCTGCAAGTGGCCCAGAATGTCTCTCTGAATGTGACATCTGAATGTCAACATAAGTTTTGCCAGGGTGATGCAAGAAGTTCCAGATGTTTGCATTTATGTTGGCTGCTCCTCATTCATGCATTACGTTTTCCCTCAGAGACTGGTTAAGGCCCAAGACTGAACATGCCCGAAGCTGTAGATATTAAGCAGTCTACTCCTTGGCAAGGAGATGGCATGAAAAATGATGACAGAGCAGGAGATAGCATCAAATTGACACTGAAATATACATAGTGATTCAGCACAACAGGAACTGTATTTCTGTTGTAATTACTGAAATAAAACTGTAGGTCAGCTGAGGATAGATATTTATTGTTTGGAACAGGAAATCTGGCTACCTTGAAGGCTGATTAGGTGAAATTTGAAAATATTTATCTTTTATCCAACTTCTTTCAATGTTTTAATCTTGTCATGAGTATGGTAGAATAACCTTTCTAGCATATTAGGGGAGAGCCTAATCTTTCTTTCTTTCTTTCTTTCTTTCTTTCTTTCTTTTCTTTTCTTTTCTTTTCTTTTCTTTTCTTTTCTTTCTTTCTTTCTTTCTTTTTCTTTCTTTCTTTCTTTCTTTCTTTCTCTCTCTCTCTCTCTTTCTTTCTTTCATATACTTTCTTTCTTTAATATGCATGCAATAAATTCACATGTAGCTAAATCATTTAGATGTACTGTACTTTAATTTTCTTTTCCTAAAATAATACATTTACCATACCCAAGAGTCTTGATCAGTATTTTGCCACGTGCCTATTCAAATATAGCTGAGAATGTAACATGTAAATGGAGACATGTGGTATGGGACACACAATGATTTCCATGAATGTAGGGGCTATAAATGTAGTCAACTGTCATACAAGCCAAGATGGATTTTCACATATATCAAGAACTTTACTGAAGGTGACACATAGTCTCCAGGAATGCTCCATGATGCTTGACTAGCTGCAAATTAATTTCTAGATGATGCACATGTTTAATAATTTTGTTCAGATAACAGAGTCTTTGAATAGATAAGGTCTTCCAGACAGCATGACTACAATGCTATGCACATTTGCCAGGGAGTGAGTCTCACTAAATATAGTGGAGATTAAATTAAGAGTAAACATGCTCTTAAGTGGATTCCTTCATTTGCCTGGAGTCAGTGCCCTCATTTATTAAACTGTATAGGTCTGAAAGATGATATGCTTGTCATTATTTTGGACATAGGTTGCTTGCAAGAGAGCTACATATGCATTACGTCCATGAGAAGCTAACAGGTTCGTTATCTCAGAATTAATCTGCAGTGCTTACAAGTGAGCCCATGTGAATTCCTGTTTTTAGATTAAAATACCTGAGATCAAGAAGCTGATGTTACTGAGCCATTGGCCATTCCCTCTTTAAACACTGCTGCAATTAATCATCATTTGTCTCTGTCTAAACTAGGTTAAAGAACTCCTTGAATAGTTGCTATAGAGATTAAAGGTCGGTTCCCATATTGCAATCAAATGTTTACTTGCAGATTTAACAAATCCCAGACCTACTAGTATGAGCAATGGTGTGTCTCGGTTTTGGTCTTTGACTTTCTGCATTGGTGTTGCCTTGATATTGCACATTTACCCTAATCTATTTCCTGTAATTTATTTAAAATACTGCACAGCTGCAGGTGACCTCAAGCTTGAGTGAAAAGCTGGTGAAGGTAGAGTTATGCTCTAACCAGATCATTTCACCTTCAGCTGTTGTTCTGCCAGCAAAAGAAAAGTTATAGGCTTCCTGAATTTTTTTCTCTAACAGAAAAAAAAACTGTATACATGAGCAATTTTGAAAATACAAATGGCTTGAGGGAAAAGGGTTAAGTTCCTTTTCCCCAGCTACCAAACTTCTGCTCAGCCTTGGAGCCATCTTGGCACTGAAAAAAACATGAACACCCACTGAGAAAAAAAAAGCAGAGTTAGAAGCAACTGAACAGAAAACAACTAGTTATCTTCCTTTTTGTAACAGTGAAGGTACATTGTAGTGTGACAGTGCAGCTGTGACTTTTTACTCACATTTCTATTTGAGAGCATGTCTGCTTAAGTCCATGGGGAGGCTAGTGTCCTACAAATGTATGGACAACATAATGGTATATGAAAGAGAAGCCTTCACAAACAAATCTCCTGAAAAAATGTTTCTTCCATAGACATATATTAAGCATGAGCTGTGGTGGACTAGAGATGACTTCATCAGGTAGGCATATGTATGGTTGTAAGTGGAGGTGGATGCTGAGAAGGGCAGGAATTGCAACGTATTAAGTCAGAGAGAACTGAAATGCAGAAAATAGTTATCTCTGTCATCATTTTCTTTATTTCATGCCCCTCTGGCCTCACATGCATTTCAGTCACTGTCATTCTCTGGTTGTGTAATCATGGCTCTAATTATGGGCACTGATGTTTCTTGCGTTGACACTTTTATCTCTAGCACAGTGCTTCTCAGCCTTGGGTCCCCAGATTTTTTTGGACTACAATTCCCAGAAATCCTGGCCATTACAGCTAGTGGTGAAGGCTTCTAGGAGTTTTAGTTCAAGAACATCTGGGAAGCCAAGTTTGGGAACCACTGGTCTAGCATATCATGAGACTGTGAAGCAAACTTTACACATACTGAATTTATACTACAATGCCAGCTAGTGAGACTGGCCCTACTGGTGGCCCTGCTGGGAGTATAAACTTCCCAGTCAGGCCCAGGCCAATGCCCACACATCATTTTAGGGTTTGTCTTTACTGCTCCAGATTCTCCTCTGTGCTTCCCCATAGCTTGATCCTCCAAGCCCTTGACAGTATTTTCGAGGAAGATTGCAACTGACAGGTATTTATTATCCCTGAAGCAAAGTGACAAAATCTTGCCAGATTATGAGACTGCTCTTCTTTATGGATACCCACCATGGGTTCTTACCATGCTGGACTAGATCAGGGGCAGGCAATATGTGCCATCCAGATCATAAGTGCATCCCTGTGGTACCCCTGCCTACAAAACCCATCCTTTTGTGGGGGGGGGGGAATGAAAAAGAATTGAGTCAAGAATTCCCTGTGACTTCTGGGGGCATCGGGATAATTCTGCCATGTTTTAAGAGCTCCCCTTACATTGCTGAGTTTCCCCACACTTTCCTAGTTTTCTAAAAAGAAAAAAAAAATTACCCCGGCAACTACAAGGGGATTTTTAAAATTAGAAATCATAAAATGTTGTTTTCATGGTTGGCATCATAGGAGCAGGTGCAGCCAGCCCTTCAAGACCTCTGGAGGTCGCCCAGCCCTGAGCTAGATTGTCAAAGAATGTTAAGAAGTGGAATATTAATGTAATTATGACAGTTTATTTACACAGCACCATCAATGCACATGGTGCCTGAAAGCACAAGCCAAGAAAACAGCCATTACCTCTGACATTGCATTTAGTGGAGGTGTGAAGCAGAACGCAAAGGTTGATGTGGTCTTATTTAAAAATAACATTGGACTGAGGTCCCAGTAATCACTAATAGATAAGTCTGGTGCCTCGCATAACGATTTTAATTGGTTCCACAAAAAAAAAACATTATGTGAAACATCGTTATGCGAAACACCATTTTCCATAGGAATGCATTGGAAACCGGTTAATCCGTTCCAATAGGCAAGGATTGCCGTCCTTAAGCGAAAAAACCCATAGGAAACATCGTTAAACGATACAATGTTTCCTCCATTGGAATGTATTGAAGCTGACTCAATACATTTCAATGGCTTTGCGAAGTCAATTTTTGCAAATTTAAGTGTGTCAGAAAAGGGTCAAAATGGTTTTAAATGCTTGGATTAGCTTCTGCACCCTCTAAAAAGGATGCAAAAGTTAATTTGGCTTTGATCTGACTTTTCGTTAATTAATGGTGAATTTTTTCCCCCCAACTTTTGACAGCTGTCAAAATCTGACAGCTCCATTATTTCCTATGGGGGAAGAAAAAATTCACAAAAAAAATAATGAAGACTCAGCAACTGTTCTAAATGCTTGGATTCGTTAGAGGACCCCCTAAGTCATGTGCAAACCTGATTTGGCTTTGATCTGAACTTTCGTTAATTTATGGCGAATTGTTTTCTCCCCCATAGGAAAGCATGGAGCTGTCAGATTTTGACAGGTCCATTGGTTCCTCTGGGCTGAAAAAAAAATTAACCATAAATTAACGAAAAGTCAGATCAAAGCCAAATCAGGTTTGCACATGACTTAGGGGGTCCTCTAACGAATCCAATCATTTAGAACCGTTTTTGACCCTTCTAAGACACTTTTTTAATTGAAAAAAGAAACATCGTTAAGTGAAGCAGGGGACCTAAAATCGTATTCATTATGCGAAGCATGGCCCCAAACTTCGCTAAGCAAAAATCGCCCATAGGAAACATCGTTATACGGTGCATATTATTTTCTAAAAAAACACATCGTTATGCGAATTCATCGCTAAACGAGGCAATTGTTAAGCGAGGCACCACTGTATAAAGAATCAGATCCACAAAGAGGAAACAACTAGGTGTTGTTCTCTGGGAAGGATTGTTTTTCAGACATACAGCAAGAGCAGTTTAACTCTCTGCCCTTCAAACTCTTTGTCTTTTTGTCTGGAATGATGACATCTCACTGCTTAGCTGTTTCCCAAGGGGAACATGCTGGCTTTTCAATATTTATGGAGCTTGTTTTTGTTGTCTATTAAGAGCTACATGGCCGAGATGAGAAACCTCATGGTTAATATGAGCTGCTCAACTGCATGTGGCAACTTCTGAACTTGCATTTGGTCCAGAAACGTCTTAGAGTGGGGATGGCAGCTGGGAACATGCCAGATGTTTTTGGGGCAGGGACTCCCATCATTCCTTATTACTGGTTATACTGGGTAAATCTGGCCAGAGTTTTAACTCAACAGCATCTGAATGGTCACAAGTCACCCTGTACAGCTCTAGAGAAAATGGTTCCTCAAGAAGGAAATTGTATTTTCAACCTTCATTGGTCTCAAACAAACTAAGACACTTTTGAAAGTACACTCCAAACTTTTCCTTGTGCCACATAATGGCTTCGAAAGGTGTGCAAACTTGTCTGGTCCAAATTTTATCCATATATTTGTCGTGCAAATTAGGACCACTCTGCCCCAAACTGATTTGGAGATGACCTGCATGCAGTTGTTCTCAGGTTTGTGCAGTATTTTTATGTCTCCAGATTGGGAGGGAATAAAAAGGATAAATATGCAGAAAATAGGGGGCTGTGGCCTGAGATGAAGACTGCTATACAGCACCTTCAGCTTTGGCAGTGTGGTGGAATCTAGTGCACATCGCTAGAGCTTTCCTTCTTAGCATTTTGCTAAGACTTTGTTTTTTTCACCTCCAGACTTTTTGCCTAGACTTTGTCCTCTCCCCCTCACATTGGAACACATGCATATTTTTAATTCAACATTAATCACACAAAGATTCTAATTTGAACTTCTAGAAGAGTTCGACATTCAAAACTGGATGCCTGGATGATCAATCTACCAGTTTCACTTTCTCACCATTACATTTTTTTAAAAAAAAATCTCAAGTTGTTTGCATTCCAATTACTGTATGAAGAAATTTGACTGCAGGAGAATTCTCATGCATCCTTAGAGATTTTGTCAACATTAATCCTAGAAAGACAGAATGGCTATGAGGTCTCTTGTGATGGAGGCCATGCTGCTTAGTATCAGATATAAGTGACATATTTGCTGAGTGAAATTCTTAACTAGTACATATTCACAAGTAACTTACTGGTAAATAGATTCTAGCAACTTTTCTAGAGAAAATAGCCAAAGCAAAAAAATTGATTAATACTGAAATCATTACTTATGGCCAATTTTGAAAACTGAAACAAAGAAAGAGTTGTGTTGATTGTCGCAGCTACCTTGATGAATGCTTAGAAAGTACAAACTGTTCAAAAGCAATTAAAAGATGAACCTGTAGGATAAATGTAGTGGTAAAACACAAAAAATACAAACTGGTTTAATAGTGTCCCAAAGGAAACATGGGAACTCTAGTTCTCTCAGAAGTGGGCCAGAACATGTCTACAACTGTGACAAAACTGTAATGCTAGCGGTTTTCTGTGAGGATAATCATAGCAAAATTAAGAAAACTGTATTCACTTTTGGTATAGAAAACAACCAAAGAATAGCAGTTAGCACTCCTGTACAGGCTCAGAGGCAGTGGTTTGCCTCCAAATCGCTATCAGGAATGTTTTTACTGCAACAGGAAACATCACATGAAATACTCACCTCTGGCAGCAGCTGCCATGGAAAGGATGCTGTGAGTGGCTGATAAAAATCTAGAGGAGTTGGAAGCTGCAGGAAGCCTCTTTCGTGTGCAGGCAAGAGACAGCATACAGTTGGTTGGCCATTATGTAGGGATTTTTCTAAAAGGTTGCTGCCAAAAAGTATACTGGGCACAAAGGAGAGTGAAGAAGAGAAGCACAATTTTGGGAGAGAGCAGGGAGGCAAGATTGAGATTCAAGCAAGGATTCAAGCAAGAGCTGTACAGGAAAATATTCCATAGTTAAGACCACTGCTTATTTACCTAATGAATGTATTTATATCCCATCTGTTAGGGTACGATCTTCGCAGATGAGTGTATCAAATAATGAAATAATTACCAACAAACTCTTTGATGAAAATCCTGTTGGTTTAAACCTGCATCAGTGGAAGCCAATGATGTCATCATCCAGCACTGGTAACATTCAATTTAAATTAATCAAAAGCTTCATATCCCTTTGTTTCAGGATTAGAAACAGGATTCCCTTTTGGCCCTGGAGAAGCATTTTGGAGCCTAAGGACTGGGATGGGTGGAGTGGGGAGGAAGCCTTTATTAGTTTTTTTTAATTAAAAATTTAACACAAAATCATCAAATCAAATAAACAATTAACACTTACTAAACATAGTAACACGCATGCCACACCAAGACCAGTTGGGAGTTGCAACCATTTACCTCCATGGAATCCTCTTACCCTTCCAAAACTGTAAAGACTCTTGTGAGGGAAGCCTTTAATAGCCAGAAATTACTTTCTGATAGCCACCTGTAAAGTGGTGCCTCACATTACGATGTTAATTCATTCCAGCGAAATCGCTGTAGAACGAAAACATCGTAAAGCGGAATTAAAAAGCCCATAAAAACACATTAAAACCTGTTTAATGCATTCCGATGGGCTTAAAACTCACCGTCCAGTGAAGATCCTCCATAGGGCGGCCATTTTCACTGCCTGTCTTGCGAGGAATCCATCCCTAAACACAGCGGGGAGCCATTTTATTTACCCGACGGCCATTTTGAAACCGCCGATCAGCTGTTGGAAAATCGTCGTTTTGCGAAGAATCGGTTCCCGAAGCAGGGAACCGATCATCCCAAAGCGAAATTCCCCCATAGGAAACATCCTTTTGCGATCGCAAAAAGTTCATCGTAATGCACTTTCGTCGTTAAACAGAGCGATTGTAAAGCGAGGCACCACTGTATTCCCAATCTTACTGGCAAAAATTTGGTAGTGAGCTTTTACTTTGGGACGTGGTGGCGCTGTGGGCTAAACCGCAGAAGCCTGTGCTGCAGGGTCAGAAGACCAAGCAGTCGTAAGATCGAATCCACACGACGGAGTGAGCGCCCGTTGCTTGTCCCAGCTCCCGCCAACCTAGCGGTTCGAAAGCATGCAAATGCGAGTAGATAAATAGGTACCATCTCGGTGGGAAGGTAAACAGCGTTCCGTGTCTAAATCACACTGGCCATGTGACCACGGAAAGATTGTCTTCGGACAAACGCTGGCTCTATGGCTTGAAGAGCGGGATGAGCGCCGCCCCCTAGAGTCGGACACGACTGGACAAAAATTGTCAAGGGGAACCTTTTACCTTTTACTTTGAAAAAGTTCCCCTTGTCCAAAATCTCCCAAAGCCTTCCTCAGAGCAACAGGGAGCCCTAGCGAACCTAGCTGCTGGGTAGTAGGGGCACTAAGGAAAATTTTGCTTAATTTAAATTAAATGTTACCAGCACCAGACAATGGCATAATCAACTTCTGTTGACATACATGTACACAAGAGCATTTTGCCCATTGATTAACAACGGGAAGAACAATATTAAGTGCCAGGTGGATAATTAGCCACTTCCAAAACCCATTTCCAGAATTCAGCAGGACAGGGAGGAGCACTTTTGCTGGAGGGTTCACTATCACTAGGAAATCCTATTTTGCAGCTCACCACCACCAGAAAGAAACAGCTGTGATCCAGATGCGGTATATCCATAAAACCCACCCACCTTCTTGACAGAGGTCTCTCTCTGCTCTCTGCTAACACCTACCAGCCAATGGATCTGGGAGTTTGGATTCTTCGCTAAAACAGTACCTAAACAAAACCAGAATAAATTAAAGAGCTGAGCAATAAAAAGCTACCAATGTTTACTTGACTAGCTTGATTCACTTACACTCCTTGTAAATATCTTCAAACCAAAATTGCCCAGTGAATTAAATTACACAGGGCTTTTAATACTCAGATTGACCACATTTGTTGTGTTGGTTCACTCTAGAAGTGATCTTACAACCAGAAAGAAAGGACCTCAACTATGAGCTTTCATTAAAGACTGAGGTCACAGAAGTAACCTAGGCTGCTATTCTATACACATTCATCTGACAATGATGTCAGGTGGGGCTTGCTTTTGATCACATTCATGTAAAATTGCTCTTTCCACCACTTTGCAAGAATATTCAGTCATATAAACATTTAAAAAATGTCAGTAGGGGGGATAAATGCAAAAAAGATAAGAAAGTGACTCTCCTATCACCATGGATACAAATTGGGAAAGCCATTAATCAGACATTAGTGCAGACACATGTCTATGGAAAGCAAATTCATTATGGGCTGCAGTGGGCATTTGCTTGTTTATCCTCACATGCCAGGGCTTTAAACTAAAGATTAAAAATCGGAATGAAGTCTTTAGCAAGACATTTGCATTCAGGGTGAATGAATTGCCCAGGTGGAAGTGCCAAATCATTTTGCCACTCCTGTCTCAATCTTGTTATTGAAAAAGATGATGGAATAGCTGCCTTTGCACAGCGCTTGCCAAAGATGTCCCAGCTTCAAGTATACTTACTGTGATCTAGTAGGAAAGACTACAGACTTAATACCTGTGGTGGTTGTGCTTGTGCTGCCAGAAATTTTGGGGTGCAACACTGAGGTGAGGAAACTAGATTTGCTTTTCACTTTTGTGGTGCAGTAGCAAAAAGAGGAAACTTGATCTGTAATTCCTGTGGTATAGCCTGGATGAAACTCCCTATGTGCCTGATAATATCTTTCCCAAAGGATAATGCACAAAATGCCCCATTCTGGCAGAGCAAAAAAACATTTAAAGAGAAGAGTACTGCAAATAGTACTCAGATTATGAATAGGAAGGTGGGGGGGGGACACAAGAAATTACTGAGATCCATAACTTTCTCATCTACCTAAATTTTAGGCAAACACTGCCACCGCACTACCATAGTTGCAGGGATATCAAAACCAATAAGGGAGTGAAACCTCTGTAATTTGGGTTTGGGCAAGCTGTGCATATTCTTTTTACTATAAACTATAATTTACATCAGACCCTGATGTCGGGAAAGTGTGAAGGCAAGAGGAGAAGTAGAAGACAGAGGACCAGGTGGTTGGACAGTGTCACCGAAGCTACCAAAATGAATTTGACCCAACTCTGGGAGGCAGTGGAAGACAGGAGGGCCTGGCATGCTCTGGTCCATGAGGTCACAAAGAGTTGGACACAACTTAATGACTAAACAACAACAACAACAATTTACAGTGGTTTGCATATCTTGCTGTGGAGCCAGAAGTGGGGAGTCCAGTTTCCCATTGTCTCTCCCAGGAGAAGGGCCAGCCCCTATGACCTTGGGCAAGCTGCACAGTCCCAGGATGCCCCCAGAAGAAGGGAAAGGTAAACCACTTCTGAATATTCTTCACCTAAAAAACCCTGAAAAAGATCTCTAGAAGTCAGAATTGACTTGATGGCACATCGTGGTTATTATTATAAGTAACAAAGTACTGTTACAGGATTGTAAACAACCTGTTAAGGTTTGTTTCCAATGCAGATGTCTTTCTGGGATGATAAAATCCCACAGTTGTTCCTAAATATAACAGTCTTACTTTGAATTGATTCTTGCAGTCTCTTCCTAGTTGCTTAGTGCTTTGTTGTTGCTTAGCAACTATAGGTCATGCTCCCTAATCACGTCCACAGAACCCAGAAGTGTCTAGGGAGTGTGTTCTGAGTTGCTAGACAACTGTGAAGTGCTCCCCCCTCCAACCTGCCCTTACTTATCCCTCTTCCTTAGTTTGGAACAAAAAATAAAAATAAATAAATAATCAGTCAAACAAACCTGAACGATTGCAGAAAATAGCGTAACATGGCATACTCTGCTGCACACTTTTGCTTTTCCGTTGTTTTCCTTTCATTGGAGGCCTTGGTCTCATTAAGGTTGTCAGGTTGGCACCAGGTCATCATGGGGGGGGGGGGGGAATTCACTCCAGCTTTTAGTCAGACTTTTACATGGGCTACTCTAGGTGCTGAAGCTTAACTCCAAAAGATGTACAGCACCTTGGACAGCTCTGTTTAAATGCATAGAAAAGCCCAGGCTGGATTCATGACTTCCAGGACACAGGAGTCACTGACCTCCGGTGTCTTTAGGGATGCCACATGAAGAGAATGGTATAAGAAATAACCAACTATCTAAAATAACCAAATATCCAAATATGTGGAAAGAGATAAATGGTTTAAAAATAATAGATCAAAATCTGACTTGAATAATGGTTAACTGAAAAATCTGGACACTTACCAAATTATGCTCTTGTATTTGAAATAGTCCTGCACCTTTGTTTTCAGCTATAGTATAAATTTTTTTGGGGGGGGAGATTAATAAGGGCAGAGAAGCATAAAAGTTGGAACTCCTCCTCCCACCTAGATCTACTCGAATCACGCGTTCTAGCCAGGAAGAGGGCTGAGAGGCCTAACGCCAAGGGGGCGTGGAGAGAAAGAACAAGAAACCAGGCCTTCTCAGCAGCGGCCCCTTGCCTTTGGAACAGCCTCCCTTCAGAGATCTGTCTGGCTCCCTCGCTGCGTGTTATTAAGAGCCAACTTAAGACATGGCTCCTTAGGCAGGCTTTCCCTCCTGTCATCACTTGATTATTTTTATCTTTTCCGCATCTTGAACAATATTACTATTGTTATTCTCTATTTTATTATATCGCTTTTATGCCATTTTTACTGTTAGCCGCCCAGAGTAGACTTGGGTCTAGATGGGTGGGGTATAAATTTAATTAATAAATTAATAAATTAATAAATTCAGATTTAGCTCCTTGAAATCGGTGGAATTGATGATTTCATCATGACTAAGTTCTTCTGCTGGCAAAAGCAATGCTTTTTTTTAAAGTTAACTTCATTTTTTTAAGGGTTGTGGCACCAAGCAAAAGAAACGTGGAAATTGAGAGAAAGGTAGTCAGATTACTTCTGGAACCTACAGCTGCCAAGGCTCCTAAAGCGGAGAAGCAGTCAGGACACAACCCAAGACACAGACTGATTACAAAAATCATAGCTGATTTCCTGCCTTTGCTCCAGTGAGGTATAAACAGTATACATGGCTATCTTTCTCCCACCGGATCCTCATCTAAAACCTGTGAGGTAAATCAGATGAGAGACAGAGTGATTGGCCTAAAGTCACCTTATGAATGAGCAGCCATCCAGGGAAATGAGCAAGCAGTTCTTTCTAGAACACCCTGGACAAAAACTTGGGATTTGGGAACAGTAGTCTAATCATGTTAGTAATGAATAAATTCTTCTCCTTTATATTTCTTTTGTCCTTTTGTCAGTTAGTCATGGCAAGCCTTCTACTACCATAACACTCGACAATCTAAAAAATGGGCCTTGTCTCCATGTGATGCTGTTTGTTTGTTCTTCTGTCCGTCCATTCGTCCGTCCGTTCATTCGTTCGTTCAATTTGTATTCCACTCCCATTAGTATTACAGCACTACTCTGAAAGGATTACAACACGTATAATAGAAAACAAAATTAAAACAGAGACATTAAAACCAGCAGCAACAACCCTAAAAAAAAACAGACAGCACTGACTAATCCCCAGAGCAGATGGAGGAAAAGAGGGGAGGGAAGAAGAGGAGGGGAAGGGAAAAAAGGGGGGATCAGCTGGGTTGGTGTGGAAAGCCTCTCTGAAAATCAATGTCTTTAATTGCTTCCTAAATATCCAAGGGAAGGGGCTAGGCGGAGTTCCTCCGGAAACTGGTTCCATAAAATTGGAGCCACTGTGAAGAAGGCCCTACTTCTTGTAGAGGATTTATGAGCCTCCTCACGGTGGCTACTGAGAGAAGCCTCGATTGGGATGATTTGTGAGTTGGGCATATGACATTAAGGAAAGATGCTCCAACAAGTCTGTTAGGCCGGCTGGGGGGACGGAATTAACCGTGTCACTTTGCAGAGCCCTAGACCTTCCCAAGCCTTCACTCACAGCACACACAATTTTTGCAATAGGGTCCATTTGAGATGTAACATTGCTGTCTGAGGCAGAGTGTCATATGGCACTCCTTTCACTATCAAACCAAAGTGCATACTATCCAAGGACTGCCACATCACCCAGTCACATGAGGCAGAAAATCCCACCAACCATATTTTCCCATTCCTGGCAGAGGAAAAAAAATCACCTTCATAATAAATTAATTAATGCTTGGCTGCTTTTAATTACAGACCAGAGCTGCTGTCTGGAGTAGCTGGGTCATTCTGTCTTATGGAATAGCTGGCTCATCTTAACACACCAGTGCAGTCACAGACCCTCGATGTTTCAGATCCCTAGCATGCTAACAGCCTAGGTACATTATCCGATCTACTTTAAATGAAATAACAGACATACAAGTAAGTTGTTCTTGTTTGCCTAATATCACATTTAAACTGGACTCTAGTATTGTTGGGACTGGGAACATGTAGAATTCTTTTAGAGCCACATTTATAGCACATGTTTAAACATGTTTTCGTTGCTTCCTCAGTGCCAACTCAGATAAATTCCAAAAATTCCTTTAATATTTTGTTGCATGTTGTATACAATTCTCCAACATCATTTTCAAGAGAAGGGCATTTGATAAACATTTCAACAGACATAAATATATTCTTAGTAAAGCTACTTTACTTACTGATTTCCATTTCTGTTGGCCTCACACTGGATAGCTGCTCTAGTCTACCTCGTTGTTATGTTGAACTTGAGAACCCACAGGGAATAATAATATGGGAATAGTGTTTACTTTAAAACTGTGGGGAAAAATAAAACAAGAACTAAAGGACAAACTAAGCTCGTTTCAGTATGCTGGAGTACCCAGTTGCACTTCGGCATAGTACCAGCCAAAATAATATTCATTCATTCATTCATTCATTGCCCAATTCATTTATTGCCACATTCTGGGCAGCTGTGACAGCTCTGCAGGCTTTGATCTTCAGTAGGAACTTCTGAGGTGAGAAATAGCTTGTGAATGATAAGATTAGAAAAATGACTTCCTTGGATGTTAATGAACTAGTATTCCCATCATGTTTCACCTTTGGCTTCGTTGACTAGGCCTTGGAGAAACTGGAGGCCCTACAACATCTGGAGAGCAACAATCTGGGTTTACTAAGGGTTTACTCAACTCTAATGTCACCAACAAAATCAGGAGATGGTGAACTAACCTCAGTTCAGTACTGTAGTTCATTTTTTTCAGGTTGAGAAGATGCTAGCTGAGTCTTCCCATGTAACAAAATGGACATTTAGGAAATTCTTTCTTTCATGTTGGCATAACACTCTATGTGCCTGGGATAGTGAACAGAAAGAAGAACTTTAGCCCTCAAAGTTGAGTAAATTAGGTAAATTAAGCCTGCAAAATATAACCCCAAACTAAGACCTGCCTCATACAGTAGGTTCACAGTTTAAATCAAGGCATTAGCTGGATTGGCCTTGGAATCCCTTGTAGAAGATCTGGAAGAAGAAAGGATGGCTCTTTCGACAATGAGTCCCAGAGAGGCAGCATGACTGGTGGCTTCATTTGATCTTTATGGATATCTGTCTGGAGATGCTTTGTGTAACAGCAGGGACTGCTACAGGAATGAAGAGCCACCACAGAGAACACACACTTTGGCAACCTGTCTGTACAGAGTCCTTTTGAATTGTTCATTGAGTCTGGAAATTATTTTGACAATTTTCCTGCAGGAGTAGTAAAAAAAATGTTGGTGTGTGTGTGTGTGTGGCTGAGATAGAACCATTCCAAATGCTAACAGTCCCTGTTATTCAGAGCAGGGCCATGTTATGTAGCACATGAGGAGAGTCCCTTGCCTATCTTGGCCTTCGCCCTGCCTAGCTGCTTTGCTACTTTTCCTGCTGCTACCGAGAGTGAGAGCTTTCCCTAAGGCTAGGTGCGCATTTGATCAGACAAGCCAGCTGTACTCTTTCTCTAGGGAAGCCTTGTGTGTGGTAGGCCTGACACAAAACTCAGTTTTAAACCTGTAGCCATTGAATCAAGAAACAAGGCAGCTGGGAGATCTTGCAGAGCTGCTACGTACATGGAAAAAGAGAAGGTACCTTGCCAAATGCATGGATTCTTGCCCTGTGGCTTTTTAGCCAGCAGTATGCATTTGAGATTTAAAAAAAACCAAAAAGGACAGGTTTATTGTTGGCTATGTTGAAAGGGTACAGGTGATTAAATAATAGTTTGGAGTGTCTAAGGGTATACAGGCATCTGTTGTTCTGTAAGGCAGCTCTGGAGTCACAAAGTGGAATTCTCTTTTGCTTGAACCTGTCAAGTGAAACTCATTATTTTTCATACATGCTGGGATGGGTTGGACTGAAAAAATTCTGAATGTGTGAGTTCTGCCGCAAAAAAGAAGCTGGAAACCTAAATAATAACAATCATTACGAACCAGTGGCTGTGCGTACATGCCATTTTAAATCATTAATTGCAACATAATAAATCAGTATGTGAATGACCAGCAAGCTTTCATGCTGTCAGCTAAGAAAACAAATCAGGAAAGGGTGGAATTCAATGGTTTTCCAACACAGGATCCTGATTTGATGCTGCCAAACAGGACAGGGCTCCTTTACATTCAAATGAATGTATGTTCCCATGGCATTCTTAATTTCAGGACTGCTTTATTCCTTGAAAATATATGGGGCTGACCAGCATTTCTCTACACTAACAGTCCAGCTGCCAGTATTATAGTCATCATATGCTTTAAGTCAGCTTCTTAACACCAATAATTGCTCTTCAGTAGTCAGCTAGGAGTCAAATTACAACTGACTTTCCACGCTATTGGGAACATAAGACTTTGGCTCACCTATAGCAATGAAAGCTCTCCCATAAGAATGTAGAGAAGAGGAAAAAGGAGAAAGAAAATCAGGATTTAAAGCTTCAGAAGAATCATGTTGGACCAGATTATTTAATCCATTATTTTGTTGCACAATAGCCAACCAGTTCCACTGTCCATCTCATGTTCCTGAGCAACTGGGGAAAAGATGCGTACTGCTTCTGATACAAGAAGCAGTATCCTCACTAGCATCCCATCCTCTCTGCTGAGAGGTATACTGTATCAGCTAATGTTGACCTTGTTACCTGCATATTTCCCTCCCAACTGGTCATTCCCATGGCCGAAATCCAAGATGGTACTAGCACTGCAGAAAACTCTTCCCTTTAACACCACTCTCTGGCCATCAAAGCTATCAACAAACCAGCTCCAAATGTTTTAGGGGCAGAAGCAGAAGGAGGTGCAATTGGAAAGGGAGATTGCCAGCTGAAGTCCATCACTGGAACAACTGTCTTATTCTTATTCTCAACATTCCTAGGAGTATCTTTGGCTGAAGGGCAGAGAAAAAAATAATAATGATACATTGAGCAACCATTTGGGGGGGGGGAACAGTTGAGCAATTCTCAAACAAAAACTAAAATACATTGTTTACTTAGTGCTAAGTGCTAGTTCTTTTAAAAACAAGAGACTAAAACATTCATGAATTTTTAAACAATCAAGATATTTTAATATTTGTGTTTGATTGGAAGAATAGGTTGGAAGTATTAAATTGATACAAACATCACATTGCTAAATGGCAGGGAACAGAAATATACATTGATTTTTAAAGTTATATATACAGTCCTACACATTGTTTATTATAAGCCTGATTTAGCAAATATTCAAATGTTTTTAAAAATTACAAGTGTTTTTGACTGATTAAAAGACTAGTTTCAATTATTAATGGGTTTATAAAACGGCACCTGGGGCAAAGCCACAGTGTGATGTCCAAAATCCATACATGCTGAGCTGTAATAGGCTCACCTCCTATTATGTCTCTACCTACATAAATCTCACACTTCTCAAAATAAAAGAGGACATCTATATCTGGGAGGTGAGAAATGCCCCTTCTCTGTCTATTCGAAAAAACTCAGATATTCTCAGATGTTCTGTGGGTAGAAAAAAAAGGAAAAAGCACAGGATGGGTTACTGTGAATGACAACATTATGTGGACCCCCTGTAAAATGTTGGTCAATGAGACACAATAATTCCAGACTACATTTGTTGTTGCTACATGCTGTCACCTCTGACATATGGCAACCCTATGAACGAGTGATCTCCAAAATGTTCTGTCCTCAACAGCCATGCTCAGCTCTTGTAAACTCAAGGCTGTGACTTCCTTGATGGAGCCACGCCATCTCGTACTTGATCTTCCTTTTTTCCTGCTGCCTTCAACTTTTACTGTCATTGCTTTTTCCAGAGAATCTTGCTTCTCATGATACGCCCCAAGTATGATAGCCTCAGTTTCATCGTTTTTATCTCTACAGATAGTTTAGGCTTGATTTGATCTAGAACCCAGTTGTTTGTCTTTCTGGCAAAGCACAGTATCCACAAAGCTGCCTATTAGCACCTTTTTTCATATGAAACCGTTTTTTCCCATCAGCCTTCTACAACATCCAGTTTTCACACTCATACATAGCAATCAGGAATCCAAGAGTGTGGAAGATCAGCAGGTTACTCACCTGTAACTGTAGTTCTTTGAGTGGACCTCTGTGATTCACACTGTGGGTGATCCGCACCTGCACAGAGCCTCTTCGGAATATTCTAGAGCTTCTGCAGTAGCAAAAAACACATTAGAATAGAGCCCTCCTTCTTTGTATAAGTATCTTGGTGCCAGGACTCTCCCTTCAGTTGTGTCAACTGTGGTAAAAGCGTTCCTTAGAACGGCCCTTACACGGGACAGAGAGGGATCCAGGAATGATCCGTCCCTATCTCCAGCAAAATCGGGTCCTGTAACTTTGCTTTAGGCGACTTCTCACCCTTTCACCCAAGTCTGTCCCGATTTTAAATAAACGATGTCTAGGAGCTCTGGAAGATCTAATCTTCCTTTCATTAATTTAGGACCCTAATTTGGTAGCGTAATGTGGCCAG
The DNA here is from genome assembly GCF_051106095.1 of Pogona vitticeps. Lineage (NCBI taxonomy): Eukaryota > Metazoa > Chordata > Lepidosauria > Squamata > Agamidae > Pogona > Pogona vitticeps. Next base: position 43,983,678 of record NC_135788.1, on the reverse strand, counting down.
ATCAAAACAATCCTAGTTCCAAAATATCCAATTTACTACAGTAGCTTAGTCTAAACAAGGAGACAGCTTACAATTTGTCTTTTTATATTTTATTACAAAAGATATCATCTCAACAAGCTCATTTTAACGTCATTCAGTATTTCCAAATTATTTCCAAAATAACCCCCAGCCTTAGCCACCAGTCATTTCCTCTATAAAGTCAAAATAATGAACTGTCTAACTATATCTTAAATAAGCATTCTTACGCAACCTCAAAATAAAGTCCTGTCGGCTGCATATCTCTCGGTGTGTCGTCTCTCTCCCTTCCATCTCTTCTCCATCGCTCTCTCTCTCTCTTCGCCCATCTTTCTTAAATTAAGCCGTTGTGTCCTTGTCCGTTGGAGTTTTGATAAGATAAGGGTCAACTTGTTCTTCTTTACTTTTTTTTCCTTCTGCTGGAAAAAGAACTGACTTTGTATAATTTTTCTCTTCCTAATTAACACCTGGACATCAGTTAGCTTCTAGTTGTTTCGTTGCTGTAATGAAACAAAATCCATCTCTATTCTACTTTTACAATTTCCATAATCAAATTCATGACATCAACTACTGCAAGAAGAAAAATACTGCATGGTGTGAAAGAAGGGAGGTTGGGTAGGATGTGTGAATCACAGAGGTCCACTTGAAGAACTACAGTTACAGGTGAGTAACCTGCCGTTCTTCGTGGCCTCTGTGAATCACACTGTGGGTGACTAGCAAGCTGTCTTACCAGGAGGTAGGGCATCACGCCAAGGTGGAAGCCAAAATAGCATGTCCAAATTCCATGTCCGACTTCTGTCTAACGTCCAGTCTATAATGCTGGACGAAGGTAGATGGTTGGGTCCATGTAGCCGAGGCGCAGATGTCGGGGAGAGGCACAGAACAGAGGAACACTGTAGAGGTCGCCAATGCTCTGGTGGAATGAGGGCAAATAGCTTAAGGGACCTGTTGTCAAGCAAGCTGCTATGCAAGCTGAATAGTAGAGGCAACCCAGTGAGAAATCGTTTGAAAAGTTATTTGTAGGCCCTTGTTAGGTAGCTGATGTCTGACAAAAAGGCATGGGGAATGTCAAAAAGGTTGTGTACACGACAAATAAAAGGAGAGAGCCCTCCTGACGTCCAAAGTATGAAGGAGTCATTCATGGGTTGTGGATGGTGATGGAAAAAACAATGGGAGGACAAGCGGTTGAGAGAGATGAAACTGAGACACCACTTTAGGAACAAAGGAGACATCAAGAAACAGTTTTAATTTATCAGGATAGAATTGTATATAAGGGTAATCATGGTGTAGGGCTGCAAGTTCGCTTGCTCAGCAAGCTGAAGTAATTGAAACGAGAAAGACCGTCTTGAAGGTAAGTAAGCGGAGATCCGCTGAGTCTAATGGTTCAAAGGGAGGTTTAGTGAGTTGTTTTAAGACCATTGGGGAGAAGGCAGATGAACATCTGGGTACGCGTGTGACAATCCCTTCAGAAAGCACTTGAGCGTGGGATGTCTAAAAAACCGATGCACTGGAGAGGTCAGTGGTTAGTAAGAGACAATTGCGGAGAGATAGACTCTAATGGACAAGAGAGAAAGGCCAGTAGATTTGAGATGGAGCAAAAATCAGAGGACAGTGGAGAGAGATGGATTGATAGCAGGAAGGGAAGCAGCTGTAATAAAAGATTGATTTTCCCCATTTATAAAGGTAAGCCTTTCTGGTTGAGGGCTTCTTTGCTTGATGGAGGACATCCATCAAGGAGGAAGAATCATCCACGCTGCCAGGTGCAAAGCAGGTAAGTTGGGATGAAGAATCTGGGAGTTGTTCTGTGTGAGGAGGTGTGGCAGGCAGGGGAGGTGATAGATGTTGGAGGACACATTGTGTAGCACTGGAAACCAAGGCTGTCTCGGCCACCAAGGGGTGATGAGGATGGTGTTGAGTTTGTCCTGCTGTATTCAGACAACTACCCTGTGGAAGGTAGTTGTCCAAATGGTGGGAAAAGGTATGTGAGGGTCTTTGGCCAGTGGCCAATGAACACGTCTCCTTGGGAGTGTTTGCCGATCCTGGCTTGGGAGCAATAGTGTTTGCATTTCTGATTGTTGCGGGAGGCAAAAAGGTCCAGAGTCGGTTTGCCCCATTTTTTGCACAGGTGGAGAAAATTGTTTGATCTAATTCCCACTCATGGGGTTGTGAGTTTGTGCGGCTGAGAGAGTCGGCTAGGTCGTTATCCTGCCAAGCAATGTGCAGAGCTGTGAGGCACATGTGGTGTGAGAGGCACCATTCTCATAGGTCGACCACCAGATAGAGGAGGTTTGGGGAGTGTGTGCCACCTTGTTTGAGAATGTAGTACATGGTTGTCGTATTGTTGGTGGCAATCTGGACCACCTTGCCAGCTAAGACATTCCTGAATGCCTTGCATGCCTTTATCACCACTGATAGTTCCAACTCGTTTATGTGGAGGGAACATTCTCTGCAGGACCAATTGGCATGGATTTTGAGAGAGCTGCAATGTGCCACCCAGCCGGTAAGGCTGTTGTTGGTCATGACCTGCATTTGAGGATGTGGTTGTAGAAAAAGACATCCCATTGAGAGATTTGGGATGAAACTCCACCATTGGAGTTGTGAGGCGAGTTCAGGAGTAACTCTTAAAAGAGTGTGGGGAGGATCCATTAGTGGGTTGAAAAGGGTGAGAAACCATGTTCGTAGAGACCTCATCTTCAGGCATACATGTTGTACAAACGAGGTCATGGAAGCCATGGTGCCCAATACATGTTGGATGAGGGTGGCAGGAATCAAGGCGTGGGGGGGTTAAGCCTTGGAGGAGGGAGATAAGTTTTTGTTGTTTGTCGAGTGGGAGGCATGCGTGAGCTCAGGTAGAGTCTATGGAAGCCCCAATGTAATGAATAACCCTTGTAGGACTCACTTTGGATTTTTGCATGTTAACCGTGAGACTGAGATCACGAAGAAGGGATAAGGTGAAAAGTCCCAGCGAGCTTTGCAGCAGGAATGAGCTACAAGGAGCCAGTCGTCTATGTATGGGAAGACGAGGATCCTTTGAAGTCTGAGAAAGGCAGCTACTGGGGCCATGCACTTGGTGAAGACTCCTGGAGCTGTTGCAAGTCCGAAAGGAAGTCTTTTGAATTGGTAGGCCTGGGGTCTGAGTTGGAATTGCAGAAACAGTATGTGAGAAGGGTGGATGGAGACGTGGAAGTATGCATCTCGTAGATCTATGACTGTGAACCGGTCATTTTTTCTGAGAAGAGGTAGAACAGATTCGAGGGTTACCATGTGGAATTTTGTAGTGATGGCATATTAATTGAGTTCTCTGAGGTCTAAGATAGGTCGTAACCCCCCGTCCTTTTTGGGGATGGTGAAATAACGAGAGAGAGAAAAATCATGGTTGTTTTGTTGTATAGGTCCTATGGCGTCTTTGATGAGTAAATTTTCTATATCTTCTTGTAGAGTTTGGGATGGTGGAGTGACGATGTGATGTGATGGAGGGAGTTGATGGAAATGGGTGCGGTATTCATTTTGGATGATGGACAGAACCCAGGCGTTGGTGGTGATGGATTGCCAGGCAGATGTGTTTCCACAGGAAGGGAGGTTGATTTGCCATCTCGGTTGGGAAAACATCAAACATGATGTTTGTGTTTGCGGTCATTGCACCTTTGGATAGGTTGTTGGCAGGGTTTTTGTTTGTATTGTTGTTTAAAGTATTGTGTATAGAAAGTCTGATGTTGGGGTTCATGTTGGAACCTCTGGTAGGAATTGTAAGGTCACCTCCATTGGTTACGTTGGGGCTGCTGTTCATAAGTGGGATAGATGCCCCATCGTTTGGCAGTGGAACGTTTCTTCTGAATGTTTTCTACGATGTCGCCTGTTTCAGCATTAAAGAGACTAGTGCCATCAAAGGGAGATCTTCAATACGTGCTCAGGCATCTTAAGTAAGGCTGGCTGTTTTAGCCAGGAGAAGCGTCGGAGAGCTACAGAGGTAGCCATGGATTTAGCCGTGGCATCTACCGTGCGTTTGGCTGAGAACATTTGCTGTTTAGCGACAGAGGGACCCTCCTGTTGGAAGGTTTGTGCTAATACTTTTTTATCCTCTGGCAAAGAATCAAGAAAAGTGGTCATGTTATCCTAAAGGCAGCGCTGATATGCTGCCATAGCTCCTTGGTAGTTAGCTACCCTCATATTAAAAGCCACTAATTAGGAAAGCCACCTGCCCATAGAGTCGATTCTTCGACTGTCCTTGTTAGGTGGGATAAGAGACTGTCAATATCAAGATCGAGATTGTGATGCCTCAACAAATATCAAATTTGGGGTTGGCTGTTTTTGGAGAAAGAGGGTTCCTGGGTCATGTATCCAGTAGAGATTATCGATTCATTTCGAAACTGTGTGAGATGAGGCTGGTTTAGTCCAAGATCACTGATCAGTGTTAAGAAGAGATGGCAGAATGGAAACATGGACTGGGGTAGTTGTGTCTTTAGAAACAGGATCATAAAGGTGATCAACTGGTTTGGTTGTGGGGCAATAGATCCAAGGACAGCCATGTGACTCATGAGTTGAGCATAAGTTTGAAAATCCTCTGCTGGTGATGGAGGATCTACATCGGTGTGGTCGGAATTTGGTAATGTGAGAAGCACAGATGGAGTTTGCAGTCAAGAACCATGTTCTGAGATTTCGAGATCGAGTCTGGAGTCGATCGAATGTCGATCGACTTTGGTGTTGAGAGGTAATAGTAATGTTGATGGTGGTCTGCCACTGAAGAGGGTGGCATGTCCATGGACATTTGTCAACATCAAGAGTTGTCGAGTGGTATCAATGTCGAAGGTGCGTCCATAGATGGAGGTAAAGAAGCTGGAACTTCGGTGTCAAAGTCTATGTCTTGATATTGATGGACTTCATGTATAGGTCGGTGCCACTTTTGAGAGCTAGCAACTGAGAAGGATTGAAGTGGGTCGTCCATGGACCAAGATGGATATTGAGAGTCATTGATATTGGAACCAGTGTCTCCATGGTTTTGAAAAGGCGGCTGAGGCTGATTTGGTGAACGCATGGGTAGGTCCGTAAAAGTAAATCGAGGCTGGGGATGCCAAGCAAGAGGATTGGTTTCCATCATTTCGAGCCAGAAAATATGTGGTCACAGGGGCTGCAAACGCTTTGCAGGTGGAAGTGTGTTTCTCGGCTGCCCTGATTTTTGCAGGTGGTTGTTAAAGAGTTGTCTGATGGCTGTGTGCATCTGAGTTATAAGGCCTCTTCGACACGGGAGGTTGTTGAGATGGAGGTTTTTGATGTGATGGTAATATGGGACCGGAGGAAACAGCTGGTCAAGCATCTATAGCCGGGAGGTTAGAAAAGCACTGATTGGGGCAAATGTTTACCTGATGAGAGTGCTGAGTGTGGGATTGGCTGACACACACCTGTGGAATTGCCTCATATATTGGGTGCACCTGATAGCGTGCTGGTGGCTGTGGAGGCCAGCCCAATAGTACAGAATAGGGCACTGTGTCTGGCTGAGGCTCAGGTCCCTCTCTCTCTGGTGAGGCATCAGTGGACAGGTTAGGTGGAGAGATAGAATGTCAGGGACTATTAGGTGAGGAAGTAAGATAGTCCACTCGCTTGTCCCATGTCAGTGACTGAGAAACTGGTTGATGAGATGGAATTCCTTCATCATCAGAGGGTGGACTGACAGAAATTAAATTTTCGGGTTTGGAGACCTGTTGTGGAGGGACTACAGGGGTTTTTGATTTGGTCTGTTTAGATCACTTCAGTTGTGGGGGGCCTGGAACTGTGTTGGAAGGAGGCTTTCGTTTTTCGGAAGGCTTGGATGTCAAAGTTTTTGATGTCAACTCTTTGGATCTATGTGTCTTAGAAGTTTTCAATGAAGTGGAGGGAGCATCAGAATGATGGAGTAGCAGAGGAACAATGTTTCAATGATTCTGCAATGGCTTTTTCCATGGCTTTAGCCTGTGAATTGGTTTTACACGGACGTTGAGCCATAGGTTTTGCTGGTTGCAAAGACTATTCCCAGAGACTGAGTTTGAGTTGAGATAGGCGAGAACAGAGGACTCCTTGTTTAAATTTTTTTCAATGAGGGCACGAGGAGTTTTGATGCGCCTTGCCTAGACAAAAAAGGCACTTTGTGTGACCATCTAATAGCGGGATCTTATTGTCACAAATCACGCAGTGCTTGAATGGGTCCAAAGGGGCCATGAACAATTAAGAAAAGAAAAAGAAAAGATGAGGAAGAGGAGGGGGTGCGACGGCCAGAGGCCAAGGCACAGAGGAAAAAAACTAAAAACAGTTTGTATTATGTTATCTTTGTATTACTAATAAAGAAAAAAATAGAAAAAAATTAAAATTAGCAGTAAAAATAACTTGTTTAGCTTTCAGACTCACAGAAGATAGAAGTACAAGGCTCTTCAACGCGGCGGTTGAAAGAAACTGAAGGGAGAGTCCTGGAACCAAGATACTTATATGGAACGGGAGGGGTCCATTTTAATGTGTTTTTTTGCAGAAGCTCTACAATATTTCGAAGAGGCTCCGCACAGGCATGGATCTCCCACAGTGTGATTCACAGAGGCCACAAAGAAGAACTTAGTCTTTGTCTCCAGGGACACATTTTTACACTTGATCATCTTTTCTAATTCCTCCATTGCTGCTCTTCCAAGTCTCAGCCTTCTTCTGATTTCTTGGTTTTCGTTTCCATTTGGATTGATGATTGAACCAAGGAATATAAAAATCTTTAACAATTTCAGTTTCTTCATTGTCAACATTAAAGTTGCATAGTTCTTCTGTAGTCATGATTTTTGTCTTCTTAATGTTCAAGTGCTGTCCTACTTTGGCACTTTCTTCTGTCTCTTTCATCAAAAGCCATTTCAAGTCATTGCTGCTTTCTGCCAAATAACAACTAGAATGTTTATACAAATATAGCCGATGCCCATTCCAATAGCACTTTTCATTTTTAGACCACAGCTAGGCTTTTAAATGACAAGTTGCTTTTAGCTTCTTCTTTTTTTTCAATTCTTTTATCAAGTTACCTTTGTGCTGACAGTTGTACAGAAATACCCACGAGCATAATATAATCAACTTCTGACTGAGTCTGTTACCCTTCAGAGCACAGTAGACAATGTTGATCCTCTCAGCTTAAAGTCGTTTGTACTAAACTTTGGGTATATGAGGAAGACGTTTCCCTCCTGCCTGCCATAGCAATTTGCAGTTCTATTATTTAGGCAGAAATGTGCAGGTTGTAACCATATCAAGAAATTTTGAGGCTTATTCTGACATTCTTTGTTCAGTGAAAGAAAGCAAGACAAGAATCAGAACATATTTTTCTGTGTTTTACCAACTGTAGCAAGCAGTCTCATATTATGCCAGTGTTTTGAATAGGGCTGGTGAAAATTATCTATCAATATTTTTTCAAATGTTCTTTAAAGTTTGAAAATATAGAGTTTTGAGACTTCAAAACATTCTAAATGTTGTCCTTGTTATGCCTTGAAATGTTACTTCACTGCTTCTGAGCACTGCCATTTTGAAAGCTTTGACATTTGGAACCTTCCAATTAAACTCATATTCGAATTCAAATGTTTATGAATGCAGAAATGCAAATGCTAATTCATTTCATCTTGACATTACAGCTTGACTAGACAGATTCCAAAGGAGCAGTATTTAGTGGTGCATCCAAATACATTAGTTGAGAAGTGCCCACCCCTCCATTCCCAGCAAACAGAAATCTACATACTGTTTTGAAAAGCAGGCCAGCTAATATATCCTGCAGAGCACTTTGAAATGAAGTAAGTACCCATTAGATACAAAGCACAAAATGACATAACCCTTTGCATCACAGTCAAAATGGTTCTACAAATGAGCGGGAGGCAGTTCTTCTCAGAGCTGATATAAGAAACCCAGTTTCATGAGGGAAGTAAAGTAGACAGACAATTGACTCAATATAGTGCATTGACTTGACAATGCCATCTACTGCACTTGAGTTCTGGGTTCCATGTGCCTAAAAGAGCCCCTGCTTCTTCCCTGCTCAGCTGAGAATTTTCACTCCAGTTAACCAGTTGCTTATCTTGTATTTGGTTTTATCCGGTATAGAAATTAGATTAAAGATGTGACCACAGGAAATGCTCCAGGAATTAGAAAGGCTGATTTGAATTTTTTTTCCCCATTGATCACATGATGCAAAAGGAAATACAAATCAGCCCAGAGTCCCTTCCCCATCCATTGTTTCTGCCTCTGCCACTAAAGTTTCTATTTAAAAGAAATGCAGTTCATCCACATCAGTCCAGGCAGCATGATCACTTGAACCAATGCAGGAAAGCTGCCACACCACTACACACTTATAGGAATGGAAAATGCAGCCTTTCTCTGTGGGCATCTTTTTTTAAAGCAGCTTAGGAATGAAGAGCAAAGCTTTTTTCCACCAGCAAGACTCCTTCCTTCCTTCCTTCCTTCCTTCCTTCCTTCCTTCCTTCCTTCCTTCCTTCCTTCCTTCCTTCCTTCCTTCCTTCCTTCCTTCCGTCCGTCCGTCCGTCCGTCCGTCCGTCCGTCCGTCCGTCCGTCCGTCTGTCCGTCCGTCCTTTGGAAAGTTTAGGAATGGAGAGCAAAGCCTCTCTCTATCAGCAACACTTTTCTTCAACTTCCAGAAAGCACAGTGGTGCCTCAACTTATGAATGTCCCTAGTTGCGAAAATTTCGAGATACGAAAAGCTCCGGTCGCAAAATATTGCCTCGACTTGCGGCTGGAGCTTTGAGTTACAGGAAAAATGTGGGGGGGGGGGAAAGCATGAGATTTGAACTTTCAGTTGACCGTTGGCCAGCAAAGAGGCTGCTTGTCTGCTACCTCACTCGTCCCATCGGTTAGAGAGTGGATAGGGAGAGAGTCTTCAGACTGCCTGGTACTGCCTGATACTGTGCTGTACAGACTGTATTTTTTTGGCTTTTAAAAAAATTTTGATTTTTGGGTTTTTGACTTTTTTAGAAAAAAAAGAGATACTGCCTGTTCTGGGTGAGTACATATACTGTACAGGGGTTTTTTTGCAGCTGGGGGTAGGGCTAGGTGGGGGGGTTATGTTTCTGTGCACTGATGGGTCTTGCAGTGTGGATTTAAAATGTGAAAAGTAAATTGTAATATTAAATAAAAATTAAATGTGAAAATTAAACTGTAATTTTAAAATGTAAAATTTATTTATTTATTTTTGCATTCTGTGGCTTCTAGGGTTTGTGTACTGTGACCTCTCTGTTGTTTTAAAATGTGTGGGTTTAAAATGTGGCTTCAAAGTATTTTTTTTCCTTTGGGGATCTGTTCGCTGTAATTATTGTTGCTGGCTGTTGATGTAGGCAGACTGTAAAATGCAGTTTAGACTTTCTTTTTCTGTGGCTCCTAGGGTTTGTGTACTGTGACCTCTTTTTTGTTTTAAAAGGTGTTGGTGGGTGGGTGGGTGAGTTGGTTGGTTTAAAAGTTGCTTGTTTCGTTTTAAAATGTGTTTTGTTTAAAAGTTGCTTGCTTGGTTTAAAATGTGTTGTTGTAAAATGTGTTGGTTTAACATATGTTTTAGACTCCAAACTCTCTCCCCCCCCTTCTCTCTCTCTCTTTTCTCTCTTTTTGTGCTTAACAGCACAAACCTTTGTCTGAGGGGTCTGTACTGTATGTCCCAGTGATGACCTTCTTTCTTTCTTTCCTCTTTCCCCCATTGTTCCTCCCCTCCCTCCCTCCCTCCTTCCTTACCCTTTTTTAAACCTAAAATGTTCTTGGCTTGGCTTAAGAGGTGCTTGTTTTTAAAGGTGTTCTGTTTAAAAGATGTTCTCCTGCCCATTTTTAACCTAAAAGGTGCTCGGCTTGGTTTAAAAGGTGCTTGTTTTTAATGGTGTCCTGTTTAGAAGGTGTTCCCTCCCACCTCCCTCCTTTCCTTCCCTTTTTTTGACCAAAGTTCATCTTAGGTCGAAAGAAGAAAAATTCTTTCCCTAGTGGTAGAATACGGATTAACCGGCTTTGCATTCGTTGCTATGGGAACTAATGCTTCGACTTAAGTACGGCACCTCTACATAAGAACGAAAAACAGCCAGAACAGATTAAATGGTTTTCAATGCATTCCTGTGGGAAATGGTGATTCGACTTACGAAAGTTTCAAGATGCGGCCACCGTTCCAATGCAGATTAATTTCGTAAACCAAGACACCACTGTAGTTACCTTGTAAACATGCCTCTGGCAGGGCTACAATAGAACTGCAAATGAACTGCAAACAAGGCTTCCCTCCTCTCTCCCTGTGTGGCCAGATTATGTAAACAAACCTGGAGAAACCCACATTCCCCAGAGTGAATTCACGTTTCTCACTGCGTAGTCGCACCTTGCTTAGCACTTGAACCCACGGCTTTCTGGTTCTGATATGGTATTCTAACCACTACATAAAGGGTACTTAGTAGGTTGGATCTAGATGCATGCAACTTGAATGGCAAAAACAAACTTCTCCACCTGCTCCCACCTATGGCAACCACTCCAGTGATAAAAAAATGCAGCATAGATGGTCAGGGGACTTTGCTGAATGGGGTGATTTGTGATGTCAGACTGAGGAAGAGAAATTCCCGAGAAAACAGAACTTTCAACATGTGTTACCTTTGCATTAGTAGTGAGCTGGTGCCAGATCTAGCATTTTTAACAAATATTGGCTCCAAACTGATGCAAAAACATAAGTGCAGCCAAGAGACTTGGAAAGTAAAAGCTGGCATATAGTACCGGAAGGAGTAATGTGATGTATCCATAGGTTATAGAACAAAGTAGACACATACTTTAAGTGTGTTTTGGCTGGAGGAAATTAAGCCATGAAAAGGACCTAAGCATTGAGGCTACAGGGTTTATAATATTCCAGTGTTGGTTTAACCCCATATAGCATCAACAGCATGGCTGCATCATATGACTCATGTTCAGGGTGCCATGCAAATAGATGTTCCTACACATCCTGTCCATGAACAGTTGTTTTGAGCTAGCAAGGGACATAAGATTGATGCACTGAAATTTGTTCCTCTACGAGTATCTCTGCTGCTGGAAAGAGTCTACACAGTGTGTATAGAATAGTTGCTACATTCAAGCTTTGTGGTGCTTTGCAACTAGTACTGGGGAGGAAGAGGAGGAAGAGATGCAACTGAGAAGAGGAATTGCTAGGACATGTGTATAAATATGAAAAATCATGCAGAATGAAAGTTGCCATTCCATGCTAGAAAGTGTAGTGTGTTGCACCCAAGACTTCTGGAACAAAGTAAAAGCATATTTTTAAATGTTTTGAGGCTGGAGGTAATTAAAGCATGAAAAAGATCTAAGTGTTGGTGAGTGCAGTTCCATAAAGATGAGATGTGCCATGCAAAATTGCCAGAAGAAAAACTAATACGTATGTAGCTAGTCTACCAAAATAAAATAACAAATTATAAATCAAAGGAAAATGTTTTGCTTCTTCTAGGCAAGCCATGTTTGGAATAATTATGTGCTGTACCACTAATCTCAACAAACAACCAAAAAAGTAAAAGGTGTGCTGGAAATATTGCTTTATTTACAGGGCTGGATTTCTATGTACTGTTACTTTTATAATACCATTGTATTCTGTATATAATATTTTAGGACTTGGTGTAACTAGTTGTTTGTAATGTGAACCTTTTGTGATCAGAAATAATTATAACTAGTTATTTGTAAGTAATTTTATGTATTTAATTCTATTTCATTGTAAGTAAGGTGCAACTACATTATATCATGATCATAATTCAGTCAGAAGTACTTTGACTTGCTTTTGCAGTATAAGTTTAACATTTAAAATACTCTTATTGCTATGGGAGTTTGCCTTCATTTCCTTGTAGAGAAGGAATATTACATGAACCAGGCACTGTCTTGTGCCCCACCTCCTGCTCTCTTGTGGGTTTGTTACAGGAGGACATTGTGGTTTGTTCCATTAGCTGATGTTTTCTATAATTTAGAAGGGCTTTTAAAATAAGTACAAATAACCATCTAGATACATGTAAGAACTGGAAAAGTCACAAAGTGATTTAAAAATAAAACTATAATGGTCATTAACTACTTGGGGGGGCGCTAGAAAAGTAACTGTAACTAATTATTTTTAAAACTGTAACTAATTATTTTAACTGGAACATTTAGATGAAGGTAGTGAGCATGTTCTAATACTGAAACTCCAAGCTACAAGGGTAGCATAATGATGTGTGTGAACGGTGCTGATCTGGGAGGTGTCTGAAGCTGAGCTAATGGATGTTGCTTTCTGCTCCAGACAAATCATCCTCCCTTCTTTTCTTTGCATTATCATCTATTGCAACATTGGGAGAAAGCCCTGAGAATTTCTAGATAGGGGATAGGAAGGGACTCTCCTCAGCTTCATTGCCAAATTAGTAACATAATCCTTATAAAGTAGGAAGGACTAGACTGTAAGAGAAAAGTGTTGTCTATGATGGCTTTACATTTTCTTAGTAGTTACCCCAGGGAGTTGCCTCAAGCAGCTACTGAACATCTTACACTAGAGAGAGGCATATTGTGACCCACAGGCTGCATGTTATCTTTTAAAGTAATACAGTGCTTTGCTGCCAAAATTTGAGGACAAATTGCTACATCACCTGCTTTCTTCAGTGAGACCAGCATAGAGGAAGTCTTTCAATATGCTTAATCTCAAGCCTTTGTTATTTAAGTAACCTTTGTTATTTAAGCAGCCACTTGCTGTTAAGCAGATGTAAAATGTATGGGAGGCATAAGTAGGCTTTTAGGAGAAAAGTTATTTCTTTTAATGAAATATTACTTTAAAAACATTTTATAAAATATGAAATATTTTATAATAATATATAATATAATATAATATATACACACACACGTGTGTGTATATATTATATATATATTATAATATATACACACACATGTGTGGGGAAAAAAATCTACTAAACCTTTGGGTGTGCAGTTTTGATCTGTCAGCCAACTGGAAAAATTACCCCTGACCGTCCTGGAACTTGCCTGCTCCTGCTTTAGATTCTAATCTGCTTTCTTTCCACAATGCACATAGGGTAGGGCCCTGAAAACATACTACTCCAAAGTAGACCTGAGAAAACACTAAAGAAGTTTGTTTCTGCCTTTTTCTCTGACGTTTACTAACTCTAAAACTAGTGCTTAAAAGTCTGCATCAACATTTCAGCTTTTGAAAATGATCTTATCATAAGGTATTTACTTTTTCGGCAAGCATTTTAACAATGATAGTGTTGTATTCCCCAAGGCTTCCATGGCCAGGATCCAATGGTTGTTATAGGTTTTTCGGGCAGTTTGGCCATTTTCTGGAGGTTTTTTTCTTCCTAATGTTTTGCCAGTCTCTGTTAGTGATAGTGTTGTTGCTGAAACTATTTAGGTATATACAGCCAACACATTTACAAAAACTACATTTACTTCAGGAACCAGTTTTGTAAGCAAGCGATGGGCTGTAATCCCTCACACACTTACCTGGGACACTTAACATGGTGGAAATTATTTCTGGATAAACGGGCATAGAACTGGGTTGTTAACTCTGAGGCTGATGCAAATCTTTTGAGCCTATCTTGTCAGGAACAGAGGGGCTGACATTTGACAATACCTTACAGAATTTCATTCCCAGCTCATCTTTGACTTTCTGAATACTTAAATCATGATATTATTTGATCTTTTCAAGTCAAGATGATTTGGTTTGACAATTCTTTTCTGAAGTTTGAATTGGAAGGAAATTTTGTTTTAGTAAGCAGAGACATATTAGAATATGTGCTCAGAGATAATATTGTCAGCTATCTCTTGCAACTCAAGTGTTTTGAGTGATAACAGATGGCTTGTTTTACAGATGATTGATGAATGGACTGATGCAAATTAGATTGCTGAAATTATAGTTTTGCAAAGTAGATGAATCTACTCTGTTAGGACATGCTTACATCACAACCACAACCAATAGGAAAGTACTGTTTTCTATTAGGATTTCAGATAAAGAGTTAGGGAAGAACTTTATTGAGGGAAAGAATATTTTCTTTTTAGAATAGATATAGTGGACAGATATAGATACTAGATAGATACAAAAAAATAGTCAAATATTTATTAAAATTTAAACCGGTTAAAGGATGTGAGCTGTTTAATCATTTGCTCTTTAATCAACTGATCAGTCAATTACATTATATAATAATCTGCAGTTTAATTGAGGAAAGAGGAAGTCAAAAGCAGTATAGTAGAGTGAACTGCTGAAATCAAAGGAGAAAGCAAGTGACGTATGAACCACTTTTAAAAAGCCCCAAATCTCCCATGGACACTCTATACACTGAAGTGCTAATGAGGACATAAACTGAGATCAATGTTTGGTATGTATGCCCTCTTGCAGCCACTTCAGCAGCCATTTACGCAGCTGAAGGGTGAAGAGAAAGATTTGTGTTGCTGTTTAGATACTTTTTTTTCCTGTTCTGGGGATATTCTTCTTTTACTTTGTTTTCTCATTCATCATAGTTCACTACACTTTAGTGAAACATTATTGCACTCTTAGGAGAGTGTGTGTGAGAGTGAATGATTATGGACAGAATATTGTTGTGTGGGCTTTGAGTAGGTAGGTCGTGCAATTCCAATTATTGCTGTTTGCATTTCCTCTCCCCTTTGTGAGAATTATTTTGGAAAAAAGAGAGCTAGAGATTGAAATCTAGCAATATACAGGTAATGTCACAGACTCAATGGCAGGGCAGGACAGAATGTCTCCTAAAGAGTCCAATTTGTATGTCCTTTACTGGGGTGGGCCAGAGTCTTCCACACTCTCCAATTTCAAATAAAATCCACCTTCAATTCATTTTTCTCATAGGAATATCCTAGATGGCTGGCAGGCCATGATAAGAATGCCTCACCTCTAAATTTGGGTTTGTGTGTGTGTGGTCTGCCTTATCCTGGTTGTCACCTACTCTCCTGAAACTCTATCATTTTGTTGTATTTCCCTGAATCTACCAGCATCCTGATTCCATATGTGGTTGTGAGATTCCTACCCCTCTGTATTTGTGGGCATACATTTTCAAAATATATTATTTTAATGTGAAAATTAATATATGCATGTTTTTATTGATTAAAGCATATTTGATGCCTTTTTCAAACAGATGCATGGTTCTTATGCTCACCCCTGCCCCTGCAAAAAACATGTATTGCAAGACTATGAAACACATTGATTTCCAAGGCAGCATGCATTCTGTCCTATTGCCAGTGCTGGGAGCTAGAGCATGCATACTTTTGCAGGAGAAGATGAACCCTATCAAGTTTGTTTTCTAGCCATAAATTACATAAATGAAGATGAAGAAATCAAGCAATGGAAGTTATCTAAACACTGAATTACAATGTTCCTTTTGATTCAATAGGCCTGCTCTAGTTGGAAATAACAACTGGATTTGGGCCAAATAGTCTCAGCTTTTTAAAGTCAGAACTGGACTTTTAAAACCTGCCCTACCATTAGATAGAGTGAGGCAGCTGCCTGAAGCAGCAAATCACCAAGAGCAGAAGATATGGTGCTCCCCTATCCTCAAAGAACCCTTGACATTCCAGAAAGCTGTTGCTCTTCCTTACAGCTCTCTAGAATCTGTGGAATTACTGCACAAAGAATGTTTCTCATAGTGTCAGCCAGCTAAGAGTCCAGGGTCTACTGCTTGTATGTCTGGCTCCTACTCACCATCCCATCTCTATGAGCATTTTCACCAGCTGGATATAGAAGCTACTGCTCCTTATAAAGCAATCAAAGCAACCCAGGCACGCCATTGGATCTCACACCCTACCCTTCCAGTTTAAAACTGAGACTTCAACCCCCAAGGCTTCTTGAATTGGAAAAACATTGCATCTTTTAGCAGAACAAGAAGTGAGGAGCTTAAGATTAGGGACACCCAATCCAAGCTGATTTGATGCTTCATAAAAGCTGTTAAGGGAAGGGGGGTACAGTACTGCCACAAAAGATAAGGGAGTGGCAGCTTGCTTCCCAACTCTGGCAGTGGGAGATGCTGAGTTGACCCTGTTAAGAAGGATATATTAGTTTATGTCCAGTGTCTCAGGCTAAAGAGTGGAAGGTACAATTTAACTCCTTTGCCGTGCACTCTGTTAACAAGTGACTGGAGCAGCTTCCCTACTGAAGGAAGCCGGTTCTCATCCCAGTTTTGGTCTAGGCGGCAAACTGCCATTTTCTATTGAGGAATGTAAGACTTCCCCCAATTTCATCTTGGGCTTCTATATAATTTGTTATTGTAGACAGCATTTTTTAAAAAAATCAGCCCAGTGGGCATTTATTAAGAAGCTTTTAAATTCTTAGCAAATGCTAATTAATGAGGCAAGCGCAGACAGACTTTGTGTCTGTTTCAAATGTCATACCAAACTGGAGAATGGCACAAAGGACAGAGACACACAATTATCGTGATGTGACATAGGAAGATGCTAGGCTATGTGGAGAATAAAGGTACAATATTACTTAAATGTTACAGAAATGTCAAAAAAGTGAATCTGTGTTCTAACATATAATATTATCATGTTTGCAAAAAGATAGAAATTGTCTCTAACTGATGCTTTTTCTTTGTATACTAATTGCTACAGCATCAAGGGAAATCCTTAGGTCTTCATTAATGGTTCACAGCTAATTCTGTCACTTTATATATTATCAGGTGCTGAGAGGTCCAGGGAAGAGAATCTTGATCACATAAGAACAAATACTTCTAAAAATATTTTCGTACAATTCTGCCAAAGAATTTTAAAAATCAGTAGGTTCTTTTAAAAATAATAATGAACTCAACTTAAAACTTAAAGATGCATAGCCTAAAAGTCCGCCATTTGTTTGTGTGACATTTGGTGGGTATAATCATCTCCTGACCAAATAATATGTTTGCAAATTCTGTACCATTTTAACAGGCAGTTAGAGTCAATGGGAGGTATGAAGACCTGGATTTCGAGAACAAGATTTAGATAAGGAACTGAGTCAAGTCAGACAGTACCCAAGTGGGTCTGAGTTTAATTCATTTCCCTAAACATTGCATGAGGATCTGAACCCACGTTTGTGGTGGCTGCACATTCCTGTTAACTGGGATAGATGTAGAAGAGTAATTGAAACTGAGTTTTAAATAAGAAAGTGATCTTGACTGAAGCTAAATCAGCTTCCTTAAAGAATTGATACCACTATAACTCAGAAATTAATAACATAAGTATATTGTGGATATATTATTAAAATTCATCGCAGGTAAACATTTAAAAAGATTTAAATAAAGATGTCTGTTTTAACTTCTGAACACTTTTTTGTGTTCATTCATCCTTTGCCTATCTGAGTGATGACACATGAAGGATATATGTTTTTATTAGAAACATTATCATGGTAGTGAGCATGGGAGGGGTAAAGAACAAAGCGATCTAGCTAACTCAAGATTTGTGAGCTTTATCTCTCACTTGAGTTCAGTTTGTTGGGATTATGATACAACTTTTGACAGTTTCTTCCTAGCAGCAGGATAATAAACACTTAAGAAATCCAGCTATGACAGTTTTTGACAATTTTGGTGTGACTTTAAGATAAC
This sequence comes from Pogona vitticeps, assembly GCF_051106095.1. NCBI lineage: Eukaryota > Metazoa > Chordata > Lepidosauria > Squamata > Agamidae > Pogona > Pogona vitticeps. Next base: position 43,966,141 of record NC_135788.1, on the reverse strand, counting down.
CTATCCTAGCATTTTGCATGCAATGAATATTTAGTCCTTTGGAAACATTTTTCTTATCTCCAAGAAAGCAATGTGTCCTTGACCTTATATCCTTATTTTCTAGGCACAGAGCTTGGATTTGTTAATTCTTGGTCTACAACTTTAAAAAATGCTAGGAATTCAATGGCTATGCCATCTGGAGGATTCTGGAAATTGTAGGCAAAAAAGTAGTGTTTTCACACTTTTCTACAGGTGAATGAACTGGATTAGAAGAAGGTTTGTTCATTTCAGATGTGGTGTCCTTTCTATATCCCCCAGAACACCTTTCACAAATGACCAAATCCAACCAAGAAAACTAACTAGTAAAACAAGAGGAAGCAGCAATATTCAGATTGCGGGACTGTGGCAATGGCTGTGATTTCTGCCTGAGCTACATGCTAAGATATTATAATCAATGCAAACATTTGCATATACATTAAAAGAAGCATTTAACATTTTGTTCTTGCTGTGCTTGTTTGTACTTTGATGTAAGGAAAGCTCAGGTTTAAAGCCAGTCAACTGTTTAAGTCAGGCAAAAATTCTCATCAGGGAATCCCTGACAGTGTCACTCCCTAAATGAAGAAAATAACGTTCTAGTGCTCTCTGTCTTGTCATAATAAATGCCAAATCTACTGTGCAGGCAAAATGAGTCCTGATCTCCCTAGTATTACAGTTACTCCCAGTCATTTCTTCTTTGGTCCCTAATGAGCATAGATGTGGAAATCTGTCAAGATTCCCTCCCCCCACCCGTGCTTTTTTAAAAAAAACTTGCTGAATATGAAGAAAATACAAAGTTTGATACATCCTTCAAAAAATACTGAAACAAAATTCTCTACCATCATGTTTGCAAAAAGATTCAAGAAGTAACGCCTGGCATTGGAAGGAACCATATTGTACCTCCCTGCCTTAATAAGTGTTAATGAGGATGAACTTATTTAAAAAGAAAAAGAGGCAACAACACTAATTCAGCATTACATGACCAAATACAAAGGAATTTAAGTGCAGATTTTAAAAAACAAACAACTCAAAGGCCAAGATTTGGACAGAGAACTTTGAATCTCTTAGGTGTCCCCATATTTGCATTTTTTAAACATTTCATATTCATAGCAGGTGCCTCTGTCTGATTCTGGTGGAAGGGAAGAAGGAGGGGCATCCCATTCAGCAGTGGTCCTGCATCACTGTTGAGCATTTTCAGGGGTCTCCCAAGGCAGCAGTGAGAACTAAAGCAGTAACCAGAAATGTTGGCACCCAAGCCAAATGGTGACATGTCCCACAAGGCTGAACAGGACTGAGGATATTAATGCAGGCCATTAATGCATAGGGTTGTCATATGCAGGAAGTGAAGGCACATTACAACAACAACAAGGTGGTACAGGCAGAGATCCCTTATCGTTGGCTACACATGGAGCTTCTTAACATGATGGGTTTATTTGGCTTCCTGGTGGTCCATAATGCTCTCCTCCAGCACCATATTTCAAATTAATCCATTTTTCCTGCCACCTTTCTTCACTGTCCAGCTTTCACATCCATGCATAGTAACTGGGAATACCATAGTTGGGATTGTATTGGCCTTGGTCTCCAGGGACACATCCTGGAAGATTTTTTCTGGTTCCTTCATAAACTAGCCTTGTTACTCTTGTCCAAATCAGGATCTAGCCTAGTAGGCAATGGAAGCTTTGCCTGGTATAAGTTGCAGAATATTTAAATTGGTTGAAAAGTCTTTGGGTCAGGCCTGTAGGGCATTCATTTGCTGCAGGGTTTATTTTATTTTGATCACGTCTATTTTGATTTTTAGTATTTCTCCTCTTCTACTTCTTCTCAGTAGGTTTTCGTCTCCCTCTGCTTCCTAAATCCTTATTAGCACCACAAGAAGTACCTGCTAATCCTTTGCACTAACAGTCTGGACTTAATCATCCACTTCCTGCTTTTTTATCTTTAGGGTTGTTAGCAGAAGAAATCCTGACACATCAAAAGACCTTTGCCAGAAGGGCACCTTTGCTTGGCAGGATGCCAGCCAGTTTGCTCAGTTGCTATTGGTCATGAATTATGAAGTTTACTTTTCCATCATGTTCTTCGGTGTGTGTGTGTGTGTGTGTGTGTGTGTGTGTGTGTGTGTGTGTGTGTGTGTGTGTGTGTGTGTGTGTGTGTGTGTGTGTGTGTGTGTGTGTGTGTGTGTGTGTGTGTGTGTGTTGGGGGAGAATATTCCAAGAAACAGGGCAAAATTATTATATAGGAGTATGGCTTTTTAACCAGCTAAATGTTCACAAACAGATGCTACTATGAAAACAAAAAACACAAAACCTGTCACTGAATATATGTATAAGAATTTATTTTTATGAAACTCACCGTTCCCTCAGAGGTATCCCTCCATAAATATTCACCTTTCATTAGTTCATTACATTGTCTTGGAACCCACCAGGGTATTTGTTTGTTTTGTTTCATAGTCTTATTTACAGTTGCTGCTAGCCACAACATCCTCAGATTTGTATGGGAGTTTCAGAGTTCACACTGGAACAAACTATGCATTTGAGTGGTAAGCCACTTTATGCCAATAGTGGGTGAAGTGTGGCCTGGAGACCACATGTTCCCCCAAAAAAGGTGGGGACATGTGGCCTAGTAGTTAGACTGGCTGTAGTTGGGAATTTATTTATTGCCCCATTAGTGAATATCCACTACTCTGTACTCTGGGTGGTTTACAGAATAAGACATTTACAGAATAAGACAATAAGACACCCCAGCAGCACTCCCATATAATAACACAATCAATATGGTGATACGCCAAATCAAAATTTCTTGTTAGGTTGGAACGTTTTGCTACTCATCCAAGCAGCTTCCTCAGTCTGAGGAGAGTTGGTAGGAGATCCCTGATATATCCTCCATGTTGGTTTCACTTTCTCCTGATCTGAACAGGCTCGTTAGAAAGACAAAGGACTGTGGGGTAAAGGGTAATCCCACTTCTGCAGTTCTTCTCCACCTATTGTCATGGGTCGTTGATGGGTTAACAGTGATCTCTCTTGTGTGTGTCTCTAATCTTTCTGGAGCCAGAGGAAAGGGCAGCATGATAAATAAGAGAAAGATTCTATCTCCACTCCTGTTGAGTGAGGGATTTTCTATATGCATATCTATGGCTTCCCTGACCTCTCTCTCAAACCACCCATCTTCCAGGTCCAAAATGAGTACATCTTGGTCATCAAATGAGTGTCCTTTGTCCTTCAAAAGAAAGAACACTGCTGATTGTGGTCCTGAGCCATTGCCCCTCCTGTGCTGGGCCAATCTCCTGTTTAGTGGCTGTTTGGTTTCTCCATTTCTCTACTTCAGAGCTCCAGACATTCCTCTTTGCATTGGACTGCATGCACCATATTGCTCCTGTTGTGTTTTGGTGTCCAGTCTTTTGGGTGGATGAGTCTCTGCCTTAGTATGTTTGTGGGTTTGAAGTGCATGGGTACGTGGTGTTTACCAAAAATCACCAACAAGGAAGTGAAACCAACATGGAGGATATATCAGGGATCTCCTACAAAATCTCCTCAGACTGAAGAAGCTACTTGGAGTAGCAAAACGTTTCAACCTGACAAGAAAGAAGTCCAGTTGCCATGACACAACCTCACCTGGATGACAGAGAATCTTCAAAGATACACCAAATAAAAAATAATAATAAAAGAAAGTGTGCTTCTTATATACCACCCCATAGTGCTTAATTTAATTCAGGCAGTTTACAATTTAATTCTGCATGCTACACATTCTCCCCACCCACCTCACTCCTGTAAGATAGGTTCTCAATTTACCAACTTTCAAAGGATGGAAGGATGAGTCAGTCTTGAGCCAACTACCCGAACTCATCAGGACTAAGCTCATGAACAGTCTTGACTACAGTTCAACCACTGCACCATGAGGCACAGTGGTTAAAACTAACTGTAAAATTTAAATTGTAAAATGAAATTTAAAAATTAATGTTAACAACATCTGGGGATATGTTCTCAAAGGTACCTTTTAGAGTTTTGTCTTTACTAGTTTTCTAAATATCCGGAGGGGGGACCCTGGCACACCTCGACTGGAAGCTTGTTCCAAAGAATAGGGGAAGTACCACCTAACTCTGAGTCAGCTACTGCATTCCTGTTGTGCAAATATTTTCATTCCTCTTAAACCCTCTTCCCTCCACGCCACACCATACAGCTCAGTATAGCTGAAAACCTGACCTCTCCCTGGAAGATCACAGTTGTGCTATGATGTGAGAAGAATATTCTCCTCCGTCTCCTCCCTCTGCCTCAAGGATTCTGATCAAAATCATGAAGTCATGCAGACTGTTCCTTTCGAGCTCTTTCCTTCACCTCCCATTCCACTCCCATTTCCAATGTGAAACAGACATCAACCAGACAAGACTCCAAAGATCTAAGTACAATGCACCAAAGCGGCTGGCAGAGATGGACCTGAATGGCTATTTCCTGCTTGCAATAAGCAGTGGAGAAGGTAGGAGTGTGAAAATGTATCAGCAAGTCCTTACTCACAACCAATAACATGAGAACACTTATTTTTAGAAACACTGCATCATGCCTGCATGTCCATTTGCCAGTTAACTGGAAATGCCAAAGCGGTCATTCTTGCTCATTGAATCTTGATCTAGCAGAAACCCTTATACTCTTCTTATTTTGATAAACCAATGATCTGATAAATCTGATGCATGTTGACAGTGAATGAACATATGACCTGCCCTCTAAATCTTGTTTCAGTCCTGATATGCTTGGATGGTGTCAACACGTCTCAGAGCTGAAGGAAGATGCATGAAACAATCCAAATGGTTTAATAGGAAAGGTCCTATATATGCCCAGTTCACTTTTTCAACTCTTAAGAAGGCTTCAGTAAGTTTTTATCAACAGCAATGCTATCTGGAGGAGGCTGAATAAGGGCTTTTTTTGTTGATAACCCATTCGGTTGCTAGAGTGACAATACTGTACTGTATTTACACAAATGAATAAACAAATAACTAAACAGAACATGGTAAAAATATTGTCCACAATTTCATTTATCAATGATTTTATGTGACAAAAGGCATCCATTTTTATCCCTCAGGTCTGAGCACCTTGTATATTTTTCCCATTTTAATATATTTTTGTGAAATCATTTTTGTATTGCTTTTGATCCCTAATAAGGACAAAACCCAGAACAGATAACTTAAAATAAAGTAAAATCAGATAAAAACAAGCAAATGCAAAAGCATGAACATAAAAAGGACAGGAGTTTGATGCTTCATTGTATTACTATGAGAAAAGGAGTAAAATAATGCCCATCAGAAAACCCCATCAGGAGTCAGCCTCTTCCAGAAACCTTGTCCTCTTCCATTCCTTCATTTGTGTATCAACAGCAGAGTTTATTAACATTTATTTTTTTTAATGCAGCTTCCATAATCCTCCACTGCTAACCATACTGACAGAGCTTTCTAAGAGTTGTAACTTTTTCAAGTTCTGGGTTACTCCCGCAGTCTTTTGGCAGTCTCTGTTATATGTTATATGGTGTTACATATTCAAAAATGGCATATATCCAGAATGTTCAAAACTTTCCTTCTTCGTTTTATACATCAAATAACAGCTGGCTTTCACTACCAGTTCCACTCCCTTTCTGGTCATGCATACCTAGTTTTGAGTGACAATGACATAATACATGATGGCCCAAATTGCCTTGCACAGCTACAAAAAATGGCACAATTTTTTAAAGCTAATTGCTGAAGTTTTAAAAATCACCATTGTCATTATCAGTTGCACACTGGGTCCTAATAACACAGTACACTAGCGATAACATCTATGGTGATTTCTTAATTTGAGGCAATTTGTGTCTGAAAGTTATGCCATTTCTGCTACACCTTTGTAACTTGTTTAGAGGATTAGGTCTTCCTTTCCTTTGGGCCCTTGGAATATGTGAAGCGTGCTTTGTTTCAACAGCTGAACTCCACTATGTGCCTCCTGCAAGTCCTCTAATAATACATATGCTTTTCTGTTTTGTTTATAGGTGCTAGTCTACATATACACAAATCTGTTATCGCACAACTCAAGTAGGAGCAGGATTGCAAAGACTGTTCGCTGGACAACAACATGACTCATATAAGCACAGAAATACTGCTGCTGTATTCTTTTCCATAAACTTTGAAGATGTCACTTATTTGTGATTACTGCTCCCAGAGGTCCCAGTCTTGCCTGGTCCCTGGCTGTGCTTTCTGGAAAGATTCTGGGAAAGATTCTGGCCTTTCCCAGATTCTGCTGTATGCTTGAGTGAATATTCTTTTCACCCATAAATGAGTGGAATCCACTCATAAATAAAATTGTCTTTTATTACACTCCTGGCATCACAGACAGGAAGGTTACACCTGCAAGGGTGAAAATTATGTGTGCATGAAAATTTGACAGCTGTCATCCGTTTGGTGATTGCTGCTGTGATCTAAAACCCAATCATTTGGGGTGAGAAAAGTGTAGCTTTGTAAGCAAGCAAAAGCATTGGTCATAGGCAAAATGGAACACAACATTTTTCAAAGGACTGGAGGAAAATCGAAAGTTTTTCTTTGCCCCTTCCTGCTCCACTTTTTAAATTTTTATTTGATGATGATGATGATGATGATGTGATGCATATTTAATCCTACCACATGTTCATTTTCTTGTTAAGCTCTGTCTGTTGTGAAACATGGATAAGTTCAGTAAACTGAAAGGAATCAACTGCAGAAATCACCTCTACTAGTTCAGTTTTGCTTTAGCCTTGCCAGTAGGACAAAATCCTCCACCACAGGTGAGACTTGTTTGTGGGAGAAGGAGAGCTGCATGGATAGAAGGCAGCCAACACTCTCTACCCCACCATCTCAGGGTGTAAACCCTTGCCTGTTTTATTTTCAAAGGTGAGATTTAAAAAATCCTGGTCCCCAGCTCCACCCCGGCTGGATGAACTCAGAAGACTTCATTCATTCATTCATTCGTTTGTTTGTTTGTTTGTTTGTTTGTTTTGTTTATATCCCACCCATCTAGACCAAAGTCTACTCTGGGCAGCTAACAACATAAAAGAATAATAAAATAAAATAAACAACAACATTTAAACCATAATGATAACAATAAATTAAGTATTGACAGGAGAGAAGATCTGCCTAAAGAGCCAGGTCTTGAGTTGGCTCTAAAAAACACCCAGCGAGGGAGCCAGATAATTTTTTTTGGGGGGGAGGAGATTGTTCCAGAGGTGAGGGGCCACTGCCAAGAAGGAGAACTTTTTTGATCTTTCTCTTTGGGCCTCCCTCAGCGTTAGGCCCCTCAGCCTCCCATCTTGACTAAAGCGAGTGATTCGGGTAGATCTAGTTGGGAGGAGGCGTTCCGCCAGCTATTGAGGTCCTAAACCGTTAAGGGCTTTATATGTCATCATTAGTACTTTGAAATCAATGCGGAAACAAACGGGCAGCCAATGCAACCAGAGTAGGGGAGATATGTTGGTGTTTTCTCACCCAGCCTGGCTGCCGCGTTCTGCACCATTTGAAACTTCTGCATCAATCTCAAAGGTAGCCCCATGTAATGCACATTATAGTAGTCTAATCTCGAGATTACAAGCCCATGGACCATAGTGGTGAGGGGCCCCACATCAAGATAGGGGCGCAGCTGGGCAATCTGCCAAAGATGAAAATAGGCAGGACAGACCACTGACGCTACTTGAATCTCAATGGTGAGCACTGGCTCAAGATGGACCCCCAGACTGCAAACTGAATTCTTTGTGGTGAGAGTCACACCCCCAAAAGAGAGGGAGTTCCCCAAACCACTAACATCAGAGCCACCCACCCGCAGGACCACCATCTTGTCTGAGTTCAGCCTCAGACCATTCACCTGCATTCACACCAGTATGGCCTCCAGACAGCACTGAAGGGACAGAACGGCATCCACTGTTGATGGAGAAAAGGAGATGTAGAGCTGGGAGTCATCAGCATACTGATGACACGAAGCCCCACACCCCCTAATGACCTGACCCAGCAGCCTCATGTAGATATTAAACAGCATTGGGGAGATAATTGAGTGCACAATTAAGATTCCACCAAGCCAATACACACTCCCCAAGCTGTATTCTCTGGGGACGATCCTCCAAGAAGGATCAGAGCCAGGCTAGTGCCAGACCACTGGTTCCCAGTTCAGAGAGCCTCCCCAGAGGGATACTGTGGTCAATAATATCGAAGGCAGCTGAGATATCGAGAAGGACCAATAGTGACATTTTGCCCCTGTCCTCCTCCCTCAGCAGGTCATCAAACAGTGCGACCAGTGCCGTTTATGCGCCATGGCGTGGCCTGAAGCCCAACTGAAATGGATCCAGGGCATTAGTTTCATCCAAAAGGGCCTGGAGCTCGTCAACCACCACCCTCTCCACCACTTTGCTGAGGAAAGAACCATTGGCGGCGGGCCTATAATTGCCAATGTCATCCGCCGCCAAACTTGGTTTCTTCCTAATGGGCCTAATGAGTGTCTTCTTGAGGGCAAGGGGAACCTTGCCCTCCCCGAGAGACCCATTAAATATTGCAGTGGCCCATTTGGTGATTATAGGCCTGACTGCTTTGATTAGCCAGGCCGAGCAACGGTCATGGGAGGAGGTGGTGGCATGATAGCGGTCATGCACTTTGTCCAACATATCGGGCATCACAGGCTGAAAAAGATTGCATCTCATCAGGCAAGGTGGAGCGCTGGATGTCTTTGCTCAATCTACTGTGTTCAAAAAAGGAGAGAACTCCCGGAGGATGGCCTCCACCTTAGATTTTAAAAATGCTGCAAATTGGTCAGGTGAAATACTAGTAGGAGGCCTATCATTTAGACCAATTCCAGATAGATCGTGGACTATATGGAAAAGTTCCACCTGCTGATTTGAAGCTTCGCTTATCTGGACAGCGAAGTAAGCTCGACTGGCAGCCCTCACCCTGGTAAGGTAAAGATTAGTCACAATCCTGACAGCTTTACGATTATAATCCGTCGGGTTATGTCTCCACTTGCACTCTAGCCTTCTTCTACTTTGCTTCATAGCTTGCAGCTGCTGGTTGAACCAGGGTGCTGAATGAGCTCTGCAACTGATAGGGCATTTAGGAGTGATTGTGTCAACAGCCCTGGTAGCAGCGGCAAGCCAGAGCCTCAATAAGAGCACCAGTCAGCTCAACCAGAATCCCTGTCATGGAGTCTTGGAATCCTATAGGATCCAGAAACTTTTGAGGGCAGACCATTAAAATACAGTAGGTCCTTGCTCCCTGTGGGGAGGGAGAGCCACTGAGAGGTCGCATTTAATTAGACGGTGATCAGACCATGACAAGGGGACCAACACAAGGTCGGTCACCATCAGACCACACTCACTTCACTCAGGGGAGAACACCAGGTCTAATGTGTGATCGCATATGTGGGTGGGGGTGTTGACATGCTGGGACATGTCCAAGGAAGCTATGGTTTCCAAGAGTTCAAGAGCCAGACCGGAAACCACCTCCAAATGGATGTTGAAATCACCCAAGATCAAAAACTAACCTGAACTGGTTGACTTTGTGTGTTGTTGTTTTTACTGTTTTCTTGTTTGCTTGCTTGTTTCTTTGGCACTTTTTTACAAAAAAATTCCTAGAAATATTTTTCAGGGTTTTTTGTGTGTTTTGCTTTGTTTTTGTTTTTCCCCCATAATTGTGTTTTGTGCAGAAAACCTTTTGTTTTTCACAGAAAGCTGTGAATTTTGCACAAAACACAAGCAGCAGTATCGAGCTGGACTTTGTGGGTATGGGACAGAAGTCCAGAAGCAGACACTGCCACGGCTATTCGCTGAGGTGCTGATCACATGCCAGTCATGTAACTAGGCACCTTCACAAATTGTTGTGGCTGCTTCTCCAACTTCTGTTTGCATGCCAAAAATCCACCAGGATACTGGTTAAGGTTTTTAACATAAGCACAGTTTTTTCATGCAAACATCACAGGTATTTTACTCTAATTTAGGAGCCCCAAATTTTGCAGCAGTCACCCATTTTGGGGGAGGGGAGAATGTTATCCTGATGCATCTTATTCCACAGTGGATGAAAAAAAAAAGTGAGCATCAAATACATCCCTGGCAAGTACTGCCTGAACTGGTTGACTCATTCTGCCAGAGAGTTGAGCCAGTCCTGCCTTCTAACATTTCACGGATATAAATAAGGACACTCTTATTAACACACCAGTTTTCACGACAAGATTCATTACTGAATCACACTGCTGAAGGCAACTCTGCTTTTTGTATTCATTTACTTTGCAACTGTTTGCCCTACATTGATTTAAAAGCCAAAAAAAAGTGTTTGTGTTTGTGTTTGTTTTCTTGGTTTAAAGCCACAGTAGGAAATACCCAGAGAGACAACATATCTCATCGATATCTTTGCACTTGTTGTTATTTCCCAAGGGTTTATTAGTCAATATTTTGCTAATAGAGAATGCTTTAAAAATAAAGGTAAAAACATGTGTTGTCTACAGTGCAAAAAATATGGATCAGCACCTCCAGGGTTTGAAATAACAAACTGTACATGGTATGGAGCTTTGGTTTTCATTAATTTAGAGTCAAGATTTATTCCTATCCTCACAGAGGGACTCAAGTTCCAGAGGTGAACCCTGAAGAAAAATGACTGAATTATTGTTGAATACAACGCTAATGATCAAAATAATTTATACCGTAAGCATGTCATTAGAATCGGGCTTCCCTAAGTTCTAAAAGATGTTGGCTACAGTGCTTTTACTTAGTTCTTTACTTTGCATTCTACAGAGTTTTGTGACTGGCCACTGGAAGGTGAACAAGGGTTTAATTTGCCACTCTGATTGCCCAGTCTCAAATCTCTGTGGAACTCATATTGTAAATCTATTGCTATTGGTTTTCCTGCTGACAGTAGGCCCTGAAACAACTTGCTTTGGGGGCAGTTTTGAAATTGTGGACAATTTGTGGTCCTCCCAAGGTCCAGGACTGCAGTTCCCATCCATATTGGTTATGCTGCCTAAGGCTGAAGGGAACTCAGCAATGCCTGGAGAACAATAGCCACTCACCTATCCTATCCTAAAAAGCTCCAGGATCAGGCCCCCTTGCTATAAATGCTGTCTAACAGTTAATTCTTCCCCCAGTAGTCTCATGGGTGCTTTAAAAGGAGTTCCCTTTTGTGCAGCAAAATTCAATGAAAATCACCCTCACTCCCTGCCTAAATCAGCATGAGTTGACAGAGATTTTTAAGGGGGCTTATGACCTGCCCCTTCATGGATTGCTGCCTTGTTGTGGCGAAGGGGCTTGAGTAACTCAGAGAAGCTATGGGCTATGCCGTGTAGGGACACCCAAGAAGGATAGGTCATAGTGGAGAGTTCTCACCAAATGTAATTCACCTGGAGTAGGAATTGGCAAGCCACTTCAGTATCTTTGCCAAGAATACCCCATGAATAGAAACAAAAGGCTAAAAGTTATGACGCTGGAAGATGGGCCTCTCAGGTTGGAAGGCATCCAACACGCTACTGAAGAAGAGAGGAGGATAAGTGCAAGTAGCTCCAGAGCTAATGAAGTGGTTGAGCTAAAGCCGAAAGGATGCTCAGCTGTGGATGTGCCTGGAAGTGAAACGAAAGTCTGATGCTGCAAAGAAAAATACTGCATAGGAACCTGGAATGTAAGATCTATGAACACTGGTAAGCTGGATGTGGTCAAAGAGGAGATGGCAAGAATAAACATTGACATCCTGAGCGTCAGTGAATTAAAATGGCTGAGAATGGGCGAATTCAATTCAGATGATTATCATATCTACAAGTGTGGGCAAGAATCCCCTAGAAGAAACGGAGTAGTCAACAAAAGAGTAGGAAAAGCTGTAATGGTATATAATTTCAAAAATGATAGAATGATTTCAATACGAATCAAAGGCAGACCTTTCAACATCACAGTAATCCAGGTTTATGCACCAACCACCAATCCGGAGGAGACTGAAATTGACCAATTTTATGACGACTTACAACACCTTCTAGAACTGACACCAAAGAAAGATGTTCTTCTCATTCTGGGGGACTGGAATGCTAAAGTAGGAAGTCAAGAAATAAAAGGAACAATAGGAAAGTTTGGCCTTGGAGTTCAGAATGAAGCAGGGCAAAGGCTAATAGAGTTTTGTCAAGAGAACAAGCTGGTCATCACAAACACTCTTTTCCAACAACGTAAGAGGCAACTCTACACATGGAAATCACCAGATGGGCAATACCAAAAGCAGATTGATTATATTCTCTGCAGCCAAAGATGGAGAAGCTCTATACAGTCAGCAAAAACAAGATCTGGAGCTGATTGTGGCTCTGATCATCAGCTTCTCATAGCAAAATTCAAGCTTAAACTGAAGAGAGTAGGAAAAACCAGTGGGCTACTCAGGTATAATCTAAACCAAATCCCTTATGAATACACAGTGGAAGTGAAGAACAGATTTAAGGAACTTGATTTGGTGGACAGAGTACCTGAAGAACTTAGGATAGAGACTCGTAACACTGTACAGGAGGCAGCAACAAAAACCATCCCAAAGAAAAGGAAATGCAAGAAAGCAAAGTGGCTGTCTAATGAGGCCTTACAAATAGCAGAGAAAAGAAGGGAAACAAAATGCAAGGGAGATAGGGAAAGTTACAGATAATGAATGCAGACTTCCAAAGAATAGCAAGGAGAGACAAGAGGGCCTTCTTAAATGAACAATGCAAAGAAATAGAGGAAAATAACAGAAAAGGAAAAACCAGAGATCTGTTCAGGAAAATTGGAGATATTAAAGGAACATTTTGTGCAAAGCTGGACATGATAAAGGTCAAAAATGGCAGGGACCTAACAGAAGCAGAAGACATTAAGAAGAGGTGGCAAGAATACACAGAGGAATTATACCAGAAAGATTTAGAAATCCCAGACAAACCAGATAGTGTGGTTGCTGACCCTGAAGCAGACATTCTGGAGAGTGAAGTCAAGTGGGCCTTGGCTAACAACAAGGCCAGTGGAGGTGACGGCATTCCAGTGGAACTATTTAAAATCTTAAAAGATGACGTTGTTAAGGTGCTACATTCAATATGCCAGCAAGTTTGGAAAACTCAGCAGTGGCAAGAGGACTGGAAAAGATCAGTCTACATCCAATCCCAAAGAAGGGCAGTGCCAAAAAATGCTCCAACTACCGTACAATTGCACTCATTTCACACGCTAGCAAGGTTATGCTCAAAATCCTCCAAGGTAGGCTTCAGCAGTATGTGGACTGAGAACTCCCAGAAGTACAAGCAGGATTTCGAAGGGGCAGAGGAACTCGAGACCACATTGCTAACATGCGTTGGATTATGGAGAAAGCCAAAGAGTTCCAGAAAAACATCTACTTCTGCATTATTGACTATGCAAAAGCCTTTGAATGTGTGGACCACAGCAAACCATGGCAAGTTTTTAAAGAAATGGCCACCTTATCTGTCTACTGAGAAATCTATATGTGGGATAGGAAGCAACAGTTAGAACTGGATATGGAACAACTGATTGGCTCAAAATTGGGAAAGGAGTATGATAAGGCTGTATATTGTCCCCCTGTTTATTTAACTTATATGCAGAATACATCATGCGAAAGGCTGGACTGGAGGAATCCCAGGAATCCCAAGCCAGAATTGATTGCTGGAAGAAATATCAACAACCTCCGATATGCAAATGATATCACTCTGGACCATAAAGAAAGCTGACAGCCGAAGAATTGATGTTTTTGGATTGTGGTGCTGGAGGAAGCTTTTGAGAGTCCCCTGGACTGCAAGGAGAACAAACCTATCAATTCTAAAGGAAATCAACCCTGAGTGCTCACTGAAAGGACAGATCCTGAAGCTGAGGCTCCAGTACTTTGGCCATCTCATGAGAAGAGAAAACTCCATGGAAAAGACCCTGATGTTAGGAAAGTGTGAAGGCAAGAGGAGAAGGGGACGACAGAGGACGAGATGGTTGGACAGTGTCATTGAAGCGACCAACATGAATTTGACCCAACTCTAGGAGGTAGTGGAAGACAGGAGGGCCTGGCATGCTCTGATCCATTAGGTCATGAAGAGTCGGACATGACTAAACGACCAAACAACAACATGACCTGCCAGTTTGCTGTTTCTGCTCTCACTTAAAAGCTATTTTTAAATGGAATCCTTGAAAGGTGAAAATAGCATTGTGGATGTTAAATGTGAGGGTGAATTTAAGAGAAAGATCATGGTCACTCCCCATTAGAAAATATCAAAATCTGATACATGAATCCATAAAGATTCTAGCACTTAAATGACATCAGTCTTTGTATCTCTGGGTTCCACATCAGCTACCCTTGATTGGATATGTGGTCAGAACATTGGGCAAAGATGTGAGAGATCCAGGTTCTAGTTCCCCACTGAGGACTAGAACTCTGGATCTTCTTTCATGCACTGAAACCACTGGCTGATCTCAAGCCACTCACTCTCTTTCAACCTAATCCTTCTCAAGGTTGCTGGGAGTGTGACGTAGGAGGTCGAGAACCATGTGTACTGCCTTGAGCTCACTAAAGAAAAGTGTAATATGCAATCTAGCAGCCAACTAAATATATGTTGATGATGCATCTTACGTAACTGCCACTGTTTCCTAAAGAGACAGGCAGCAGCTTGGTATGCTGTGAGTGATTTTTATTGGCATGGGGAGAGTGTTAAACCACCAATCCCTTCTAAATTTACATTACTTCTGCTACTGTTTCACAGCTTCAGAATGCTACAACAAAGGAAAATCTTGTCTTGATGAATTTTGGCCTGGCATGCAGTAATGAACATTAGCTTGATATATTCGCGAAGGCTTTCACAGCCGGGATCTAATGGTTCTTGTGGGTTTTTCAGGCTCTTTGGCCGTGTTCTGTAGGTTGTTCTTCCTAACGTTTCGCCAGTCTCTGTGGCCGGCATCTTCAGCGGACAGAGTGCCCGAAAAACCCACAACAACCAACATTAGCTTGAGTTAAAACTTGCTGGATAGCTCGGTGTTTTGGCTCTGGAGTTGAATTCCTCCTGTGAGTACAGCCTGTTTGGCTTTGGGCAAGCTGCACAGTCTCAGAGCGCCTCCTCCATAAGGGAATGGCAAACCACTTCTGAGTAGTCTCCACCATTCAATTCCCCACCATGCATCCCGGAAGAGCCAGCCTATGTGGCCTTTGAGAAAGACATACAGTCCCAGGATGCCCCCAGAAGAAGGGAATAGTAAACCTCTTCTGAGTACTCTCTACCTAGAAAACTCTGAAAGGGGTCACCATAAGTCAGAATAGACTTGAAGACACATGGTTATTGTTTTAAAGCAACATCAGCTTCTATTATTGTACATAAATATTGTTCTAATTTAAGCTGATCACATTCTAAGAAAAATGTTATGACTGGTACGAAACAAAAGTTCACATCCAGAATTTAATTTTAAAAAATTTAATTTCTCTTGCAGAACAACTTCTTCCTCTGTACTACCAGTAGAAGCTATTAAGATTCTGATCTATGCCGCTTAAATTTCATTAAATAATGATTGATGAGGAGGATATAATAGATTACTTGTTCTCAGTCTTTTTCCTCCCATCCGTTCTTTGTCCCCTCCCGTTTTCCTCACTCAGCCCACTCTTACCACACCTTCACCCTGGAGGAAAAAAGGAGAAAAAAGTTTGCCCTCCAAGTGATTCTAATACCCAGCTCAATGACCTGATACCTTCCTCTCAATCCCTATGACCAAAACATTTGCACTGCAGTTTATTTATAACCTTATGTTTTAAATCAGATATTAGAGTTGGTTACCATGCCATGTAATTTCCTGCTTATCAACTGCTTAAATGCAGTGACTTTTCCTGCTGCCCTTCAGTCAACTGGTAACTCATCTGTTTTTAATGAGTTGTCAAAAGTGATTGATAATAGTTCTGTAATTGTCTCTGCCAGTTCTTTCAGAACCTTGGGGCTGAATATTACATTTCAGGGTTATAAGTTGCATTTAGGTCCTATATGAATATTCGTTCCTTTACTTACTCACGCCATTTCAGGGGGGAAAATCTGTTCGGAAAGTGCATTTTCCAAATAAAATGTCTCTTACTTAAAAGCAACCTCTTCATAACATAGCAAAAATACAAGTAGCTCAAAGTTAAATGGTTTAATCTAGTGATGCATGGAGTCACAGGTGGCTCATGGACCAAAATTATGTTGCCTAACACACACACACACACACAGAGAGAGAGAGAGAGAGAGAGAGAGAGAGAGAGAGAGAGAGAGAGAGACTGACTGCTTAGAATCCTGTTGCTGATTTATGCTTGCATAAAGAAAATTTTACAAATAGGAATGGGATTTTCAGAATTATAGGGCTTCCAGTCTATCAATTTGCTTCGAATCCCCCAGGCTGACCTCTGGGACTGAGAGAGGAGAAAGCAGAAGGCAAAAAGAGAGGATTTTCTACTGCCATTGTCCTCTTCATTCCAAGTATCAGCTGGGGAGAAGAAGGGAATGCCCCTCAGTCCCACTGCTTGATTGGAATCACCCTAGTGCACAACAGGGAATGTAGTTCAGTGAGAGGCCTCCCCTATACAGTTTAATGGGTAGTGAGACATTGTAGCCATCTGTGCTTCTCCATTCATAGTAATAATAATAATTGTGTGCCGTCAAGTCAATTCTGACGTATGATGACCCTTTCTGGGGTTTTCTAAGTACAGAGTACTCAGAAGAGGTTTATGTTTCCCTTTTTCTGGGGGCATCCTGGGACTGTATGTCTTTCCCAAGGCCACACACGTTAGCTCTTCTGAGATGCACAGCGGGGAATTGAACTCCCAACCTCTAGATCTGCACTCAAATGCTTAAATTTATTCCTATTCATAGGAATTGCTTAATGTAGAAATATTTATTTATTTAAAAATATTTTTACCATGCTTTTCTCCTTAAAAGGACCCAAGGTCGCTTACAACATTAAAAGGACAATGTTCAAAAGCTAAAACAGTAAATATACAAATATTCAAAAAGAATTCACTATCTAATTTAAAAAGTAAATAAAATCAGAACTAAAAACACATTTAAAAGCAACAGAGCACAACAATACAATTGGAAAACCCCATCTCAGACTGCCTGTTGTTAAGTTGAAAGCCAGCAAAGATGGGGCCAGTCTGGCTTCCCATGGGAGGGAGTTCCAGAGTCTAAAAGTGGCAACAGAGAAGGCCCTCCCCTATGTCCCCAACAAGCATGCTTGTGATCCCCCAGGCTGGTGGGACTGAGAGAAAGGCCTCCCCTGATTATCTTAATGCTTGGGCAGAGTCATAGACTGAGATAGAGAGATTATTTACCTGTAACTCTGGTTCTTTGAGTGGTCATCTGTGAATTCACACTAACGGGTTTAATCTGCGCCTGTGCAGAGGTCTCCGGAATATTCTAGAGCTTTAGATATGTTCGCCAGGGACTGCTCCCCTAGTACACGTGGTCTGCCCGTCCTGGCGATTACCTCAATTCCGAAGAGTGGCCTACCATTGCATCAATGGTGAGACAGATGTGACGGACAAAGGGGAGGATGGGCGGGAAGTGTGAATTCACAGATGACCACTCGAAGAACCAGAGTTACAGGTAAGTAACCTCTCTTTCTTCTTTGTGGTCTCTGTGAATGCACACTAATGGGTGATTAACAAGCTGACTTACCAGAGGAGGGATGTCACGGAAGAACAGAAGAAATTACAGCTATACCAAACACTGCATCTTGTTTGGCCCTGACATCCAGGCAGTTGTGGGTGGCAAATGTGGAGAGCATAGCTCAAGTAGCAGCTTTACAAATGTCTGGGACCGGTAATCCACAAAGAAAAGCTGTAGAAGTAGCCAGAGCCCTGGTAGAATGAGACTTAATGCCTGCAGGCAGAGGCTTTTTGGCGAGCTGGTACACCAACTTTATAATCGTAACGATCCAGCGGGAGACAGTTTGAGCTGAGATATGAGAGCCTCTATGAGGGAGGTGTGGAGTCACAAATAGTCTCTTTGATTTGTGTCACAAGGAAGTCCGTGAGATATAAAACACAAAGGCTCATCTGACATCCAACATGTGAAAAGATTGCTTGAGGTCAGTCGTAGGCCACAGAAAAAAGGTATGTAGAATGATAGGTTGGGTGAGGTAAAAGTCCGATACCATCTTTGGAAGAAAGGAGACATCAGGAAAAAGGGTAACCTTATCTGGGTGGAATTGGAGGAATGGAGGATCTACTCGGAGAGCAGCGAGTTCAGAAGCTCTATGAGCAGAGGTAATGGCTACTAGGAAGAGAGTCTTCAGGGAGAGGAAGCGCTCTGATGTAGTAGCAAGCGGTTCAAATGGGGAACGGGTAAGACACTGAAGAACAGTATGCAAAGACCATTGTGGAGGCGGGGGAGGTGCGGAAGGTCGCATATTGGAGACACATTTAAGGAAGAGTTTTAACATAGGGTGATGAAAGAGCAAAGCTGCAGTGGAATCTCGAGGTTGATGTGCTATAATCGCCGAAACATAAACGTTGAGAGTAGAGAGGGAGAGTTGCTTGTGAAAAAGATGAGACAGGAATTCAAGGACTGTGTGAAGAGTAGTTGGATTGGTTGGAAGATGACATTGCATTGCAAATTTTGTGAAAACAGCCCATTTATAGGAATATAGTTGTGTCGGAACAGGTTTTGGAGCATTAGCCAAGATGGTATTTATTGAGGTTGAATTCTCCATGCTGTAGGATGGAGAGTGTGGAGGTCGGGGTGGTGAGTCCTGCCTTGATGCTGAGAGAGGAGGTGAGGAACAAGAAGCAGTCAGAGATAATTTGTGGAGATGACTCTGAGCATGGTGAACCACAGCTGCCTGGGCCAGAGAACAAGGTCCAAGATAAGCAAGGAGTGTGGCTGCGAGTCAGAGTGTTGACTTGTTGCTTCCACAAACTTCCAAGCCTCTGGGTTCAGATTTTATAGCAACAGCAGTCATTTAAACACTTCATCCTGCTAAAACTCAGAGCTGGTCAACCTGATGTTCCTATGGGAAGCATTCATGTGAGCCTCTGATCTTTGTGTCATGAGTCCTTGCTGAAGCTTATCCCTCACTCTCGTTACTGGGGAAGGAGCATCTGGTGATGATTCAGCTGTCTGCAATTCTGATTGCCCAGCATTTTCCTCAGCTGTAATTAACCTGTCAGACTCCAGATCTTCTTTGGCTGAACTCATGACACAAACTGAGGTCGAACAGGCTGTTGAACATCTAACTCCATAGCTTTAGCAATTCGGAGGACTAGATGCGAGTACAGTGGGGTCTTGACTTGAGAACTTAATTCGTATTGGAAGGCAGTTCTCAAGTCAAAAAGTTCTCAGGTCAAATCTGCATTTCCCATAGGAATGCATTGAAAACCATTTGATCCGTATCTGCTCTTTTCCGTCCATAGAAACTAATGGGAAGCTGCTATTCTGCCTTCGACCACTAGAGGGGGATATTTTGTTTCTTTTTTTCTTAGGTCAAGAAAGGTTCAGGGAAGGCAGGGAAAATACAGTCCAGGCAGTACAGTACCAGGCAGTCCGAAGACTGTCTCCCAATCCACTCTCTAAACGCTGGGAGGAGTGAAGAAGCAGACAGGCACCCTTTTCACTGGCCAACAGTTAACTGAAAGTTCAAATTTTGCACTTTCCTTGCCTCCCACGTGGTTTTTTTTAATTCTTAACTCAAATCTAAGTATGTAAGTCAAGTCAATATTTTCCTATGAGAGTGGTTCTTAAGTCAAAATGTTCTTAACTCGAGCCGTTCTTAAGTCAAGACCCCACTGTAGGAGGAGAAGTCATCCGAGAGTGAAGGAGGAGTGACATCTGCCACATCCGAGTCTGGTGTAGGCAGATTAGGAAGGGACTCTTGTAATGGTATGGAAGCAGAGGCATTGAAATCATAAGATAGAGAAGATGATGTTTTAGAAGCACGGCTTATGATGGAAGAGGGATAGCAGGAGGAGGCTGTGGTATGAAGGATTGAGACTTGTGAGAAGGTTGCTGAGTCGGTACTGATACAGGTTTATGTGTAGAGCATTTCTTTTGGTGAGGTTGAGTGGTACCGGAAAGCATGCATGAAGGTCCAGTATATGTAGTTGTCACCTGTACCAAAGGTGCTCAAACCTGGGAGAGTGTAGTGGGTTGTACGGTGAGCGAATAAGCTTTAGCAGGAGCATGGGATCATTTTGGTACCGCGAGATGTTCTTGGAGAAGCTCGGGATGGGGCCTCTTATGAGGTCTGTGGGACTTCGGTACCAGAGGAGGCGGTACGGTATAATTGTCAGGTGAGATGTAGTAATAATAATCATGAAACCGTGGTCGGTATCGAGGAGATGAAGAATCAGACATATCAGATGGATAATAATATCAATGTCAAGAGGGCCTGGGTTCAATGTAGAACTCAGTGATAGTATCGATAAGCTCGATGTCGGGAGCGCTTAGGTGGAGGTTCATAATATGGTCTCAGTTCATAGAGCGTAACCCACTTCAAGAGGCAGGATTGAGCGAGAGGCTCTCAAGATGCCAAAGGCCTCATTGGACTCAAGGGGTATATGGGATCGGCATTGGAATGGCACGTCTCTAGCATATGATGAGTCTTCCTTAGCCACTCACACGGGGTGATATGTCGGGTACAGCAGACACCGACTCAGAATCACAACAGAGACTGAGCAACCTGTAGATTTGGGGCTCGAAAATGCTGATCGAGAAATGACAGTGACCTCAGCCAAGGTGATTGCCGAAGATGGAGATTGTGCAAGTAGTGGAGATGGTGGTTAACCAGAAGGTGGTAAGAAGGTCTCATCTGGACAGTCAAGACTGGGCTGGTCTGGTAGAGGGACCATCTCCAGTACAAAGGCATGTTTAGCACGTTGAGAGTTCAGAGATGATTTTTAAAATTATTTCTTAGGCTTGAGGCGCTCCAATGTTGAGAGAGGAGTCGGTACTGGGGTGAATTTAGTTGAAATAGAAGACTTAGATTTCAAAGTCGATTTTGGTTTAGATTTGGGAATCGGCTTAGAAGTTGGAGAAGCATCCCGTATTCCCGGAGATTCTTTAGGAGGCTGGGAAGTTTGAGAGGATTCCATAGTTTGAGTTGGTTGAAGAGAATGTTCCCAGAGAAATGATTTAAGATGCTGTTGTCTGAGTTTAAGAGCCTGCTTAGTGAACTTTTTGCAAAACTGGCAGGTGGATGGTTGATGAGATTCTCCCAGGCAGAAGAGGCAGAGATCGTGGTCGTCTGTGAGGGGACGAGGTGTTGGAGCACGAGGTGCACTTTTTAAACGGGGGAAAAGGTGCCATAAATGGCAAGGAAGGGGAAAGGGGACAATCCAATTAGGGAGAAATAAGTTCAAAAATCTCTTACAATTTTCCCTTTGTTGAATATAGCTGAAATGAAGCAATTGGCGAACGGAGCTTGATGAGAGGAGAAACCTCAGTGGCGGCAAAAAGGAACTGAGGTAATTGCCAGGATGGGCGGACCACGTGTACTAGGGGGGCGGTCCCTGGCAAACGTATCTAAAGCTCTAGAATATCTCAGAGACTTCTGCGCATGTGCAGATTAAACCCATTAGTGGGTATTCACAGAGACCACGAAGAAGAAGAGGTATTTCAGATAGCTTGGACCCAAGGTGTTTAGGGTTTTAAAGGTTAAAACCAGCACTTTGAATTGTGCCTGGAAACAGATTGGCAACTAGTAGAGCTCTTCTAACAGAGGAATTATACGTTCTCTGTAACAAGCCCCAGTTAACACTCTGACTGCAGCATTTTGGACTCTATGAAGTTTATAAACACTTTCCCGAGGCAGCCCCACATAGAGCTTGTTACAGTAATCCAGTCAAGATGTAACTAGGGCATGTGTCACGTGGCCAAATCAGACCTCTCAAGAAACAGGCACAGCACAGACAGATCAGATAGGAGTATCTACAAAATGCAATTGGCACGTGGAGTCTCCATCTGCCCTTCTTTGGAAGTACAGTAGACTGATTGTGAAAGGAGGGAGAGCCATGTAAAGCCTGGAGCCCCTGAACTAAGGAGTTGTTAAGAAAACAAACTACCGTGCAATACTGAAGGATAGGGCTAAAGATGAATGGCTTTAGTCAATCTGAAAATATCTACATGTGCAAATTTCATGCTTCTGGTCTCTTTTAAGCCAAGTGTTTCTGTGAAGCTTTTGGCAGATTGGTGTTGCTGCTATTACGATTCTGAGAAATCTGATTTTAGAAATGGAAGGTGCGGGGGGGGGGGGGAGTTAACGTTGCTTGAAAAGCAACTGTGTTGCTGAGAAAGGACAGCATGTTATTAAACTGCATATGTGTGTGAGTGAAGTGTTGTTAAACCCTGGCACTTTCTTCTTTAATTAAACATGGCCCTTTCTTTTCAGATGGAAATGTCAGCCTAGAAACACAGAGATAGAAAAAATTAATTATTTAGATTTGTCACCCAGCTGGCGATGAGGCAGGGAAAAGGGAGGGGGATACTCTTTATTTATTTATTTTTCAAATGCAGCTGATAGTAAACTAATATTGTTTACGATTACAATTCAACGTAGTGGGCAATGAAAGTGAGAAAGAATGTAACTCAATGATGAAGCATACACCGTGTTTGCTAAAGGTTGCAGGTTTGCTACCTGGCATCTTCAGGTTTTTAGGTGAGTATGTGTGTGTGTGTGTGTGTGTGTGTGTGAGAGAGAGAGAGAGAGAGAGAGAGAGAGAGATTGAGGAAGAAAGAGAGAGAGAGAGAGAGATTGAAACACATGTCATAATCTCTAAGATCCTTTTCTCCCCTGTTCTTATACCAGCATTTTCAAAAATATAATTCATTGATGTACAGGGTAGAAAAAAGTAACTTTTTGGAGGTCACTTTTTAGAAACTGTAGGGTTTGGGAAGTTTTGAACCAAAAATGTAACTTATGCAGCTCTGGGCTGCTGTCACATTCGCGTGAGAAAGGAAGCACATGATAATTCCAGATAGTAACAGGAAGGTAGACCTTTTTAATCAGTGCCCACAGTGATGTCATTACCATCATGTAGGTGGAGCTATACAACAGGATTTTGGCCAGTGTGTTTTATGTATCTCTTAGGTTTTTGTTTGTTTGATTGTATAAGCCATTTAGGTTTGTTTTTATAACTTCTAGTGGGGAATACTTTAATACAATATCTATTGAATTTGGAGATTTTAAAAATGTTTTCAAACTGTTTTTATGGTGGTTTTTAAAATTCTCATATGTTAAATTGTTTTTTTAATTTTAATTTCATATGGTGCTTTTAGTGTTGATGATAGTGTTGTTTTAATTGATTGTGAGCTGCCTTGAATCATCTCCGGAGAGAAAGGTGGCATATTAAGGAGATGGCTGGCTGGCTGGCTGGCTCGCTGGTTGTGCGAGCAAAGGAAAATGCAGGCCCCAGCAACAGGTTTTCCCTCCATTCCAATTGAAAATTTGATTTTTCTTCTTTAAATAAAAGGAACCACTCTGCAGTTTCACAAACAAACAAACAAAACCCTGCGCCTTCTCTTGTTTGCTTTTGAGTTTGCCAGCTTGAATAAATGGAAAGTATAAGTATTTCCTAGTCACCGATCATCTCTTCCAAATACAGTGGACCCTCTACTTACGAAATTAATCCGTATTGGAATGGTGGCTGCAAGTCGAAAAGTCTGTAGGTCGAATCTCCATTGACCTGCAATGCATCGAAAACTGATTAATCCCATAACTGGCGGTTTTTATTCTATTTTTGTTCCATTTTGGGTTCTTTCTGGTCTGTAGGTCGATTCTCTGGCTGCAAGTTGAATCTAAATTATGCAGCCGGAGAAGTATGTAACTCGAAAAGTCTGTAAGTCGAGCCGTCTGTAAGTCGAGGGTCCACTGTAGTATGTCCCTCTAGATGAGTGACCCCTGCTAAGCCAAAGCAGTTTATCAAAATGGATGACCCTAAATGAAGTTTGAGTAACAGAGGTCAGCTCAGGAAACAGTACAATAAACCTCAGTCAGAGACAAGCTGGAATTAATTCTGTACTGGTTTATATTTAGAAGGACAGGTGTTGACTTTACTAGTATAATTGGATGGAAACTGAGTAACTATACTAAAAATAGAAGAGAACTAAAGGAAAACATACTAAAGGAAAATATTGTAAGATGTTCAGTTTTTAGTTGGTCTAAATCACCTTAACCCTACCAAGTGTATATATTATCAAAGTGTTCACACCAGCTGAGAATGTGAGCAGATGCATTTATAAGCTAAGAGGTGAAAATAGTCACTGCATCTACAACAACAGCCAGAACAAATGGGAGCCCATCTCGTTATAAACTGCAGTCTCTTAAATAGACTGTGATTAAATCCAGACGACACATAGGTTAGCAATTATAAATAAATGAGCTTGGAAAGAAACATGGCTAAGGACTAAAGGATAGTTGTGGAGAGTTTAAAAAAAGGGAAACAGCTCATGTTTATATTTTGTTTCAAGGCGGTGCTCCTGCAAACAGCAGCTGTTAAAACAGGTCATAGTGAACAGGGTAATCCCCAAGCAATTCTCTACTGATCTGTCTGCAATAATCATTCTTAAAAACTGTAAGCGAGTTGATAGCTAGTGGGGAGCTTTTCCACAAGACCCAGGTTACCATTAAGCAGAGTGAGGCAGACACTTCTGGCGGCAGGTCCTGGGGGAACAGCAGCAAAGCATTGGAAAAGAGACAAGTGTGCAAGGTGGCCTGCTTGGCATCTTCTGTTGCCTTCAAGGGCAATGAAGGACACTGTCAGATAAGCAATGCTGATGAAATTGTCCTGTCAGTATACTCACTTTTGTGGGTGGAATGGGAAGTCAGCCCAATGATCTTGTTCTTTGCCCCAGGCATCAAAATGTTTTGGACAGTGATGCTCTTTCATATCAGAACTCTCTGCCCCCATAATCTTCTGCAATGACACTTGTGCTAATTGGGTAGTTTGGGATCAGCCAGAACTCCATTCTTTGAATCTTGATGAAGACAGAATGCCAAAGAACGTTCGTTGTGTAGATGTCTGACATGGGGGCAGCATGGTACATTCCAGCGAAAGGAAACAGTCTAGCTGGGCATGGTCCTTGAGGTCTGATATTGCATGGGCAACTGGTATCTCCCATTTGTGGAAGAGGGCTGACCATTATCTAGGTAACCCAAAGAGTTTTATACACTAGCTTCATTACAATGAAACTGTCAGTGAGGAACAGAAAGCGACAGTTTCCCCATAAATAGCGAGCAAACTGCTGTGTGCTGATCAGCATGCATTTTTGACCTATTCAGCACATTGTCATCTTGATAAGTGACTCCCAGAGCAATAGGTTTGTAATCATAAGTATAGGATGTGACATGCACCGGCTCCCACTATGTCAGTGACATGACATTCATGAAACCATGTATACAACGGATTTCCAATCCAGTGCAGCAGTTATTTATCTGGTTGTTGTAGGTTTTCTGGGCTGTTTAGCCATGTTCTTAAGGTTTTTCTTCCTAACGTTTTGCCAGTCTCTGTGGCCAGCATCTTCAGAGGACAGGAGTCAGAACTCTGTCTGGTGCAGTTTGTTGGATGGTTGACTATTTATAGCTGTGGGATCAGCTTTTGTCCTTTTCAGGAGATTGGGTGATTATGCACAAAATACCAGCTAACAACACCCATCAATTACAGTGACAGATAATCTCTCCCCCTTATCACAACAATACACCCACAACAAAAAACACACTGATCACCATAATCATCCAATCTCCTGAAATGGATAAAAGCTGATCTCACAGCTATAAATACTCAACTATCCAACAAACTGCAACAGAGCACAGACTGAGTTCTGACTCCTGTCCTCTGAAGATGCCGGCCACAGAGACTGGCGAAACATTAGAAAGAAAAACCTTAAGAACAGAAAACAGCCCAGAAAACCCACAACAACCATCGGATCCTGGCCATGAAAGCTTTCGAGAATACAGTTATCTGTTTGTCTGCTTGTTACATTCATGTCCAGCATTTTCTTCAACCGGCTCCAAGCAATATATATAGTCTCCCCCTCCTGCATTATCTGCACAACAATCCTGTGAGGTAAGAAGGTGGCTGGCCAAAGGTTACACAGTAGGTTTCATAGTTCAGTGGGGAGTAGAAGCTGGATCTCCCAAGTCCCATCCAATACTTAGCATTGTACCAAGTGGATTTGCATCCACAGCAGTGCTGCTTCTTACTTTGGCTCTCACACTGCATACAGCTTATACATTTTCTGCTGAGAACCTCTCCACACATTAGGGATCCAGCAGCTATGAGGGTAGGGAAGCACCCTCTTTTAAAGTATGATATGTCTCACCTACATCTGCTTGTTTTTTCTCCCCTAACAAGAGGTGTTTACAAAGTTGGCAATAGATTTCTAGCCACTGCCAGTTTCACTTTGAGGGTGATAATGTGTCCTGTAGAAAGTCCTGAGATCTACTTCCTAAAACATGCCTACTTCATGATATGGGAAATCCTGAGTTGAAAGTTGCCAGCCATTTACATTCCAAATACAGTGGTGCCTTGCTTAGTGATTGCCTCGTTTAACGATGTATTCGCTTAGCGATGAGGTTTTTGGAGCGATCTTGCGCTCCGTTTAGCGATGTTTCCAATGGGGAAATTTCGCATAGTGATATTTGGGACCTTGCCTCGCTTAGCGATGACAGTTTAGGTCCCCCTGTTTCGCTTAGCAATGTCCGTTTTCTCTATTTTAAGTGTGTCTTAAAATGTTCAAAAACTGTTTTAAATGCTTGGGATCATTAGTGCACCTTGTAAAACCTTTGCAAACTTAATTTGGCTTTGTTCTGACTCTTCGTTAATTTTTGGTGAATTCCCCCCCCCCATTGTCAGCTGTCAAACCTACAGTTCAATGCATTCCAATGGGGGGGGGAAATTCACCAAAAATTAAAGAACCACATCACTGTAAAACTGAAGAGGCAGGAGTAAAAGTATCCAAACAACAAACAAGCCTTCTTCCTTGTTTCAACAAAATGTAGATATTGACCCACTGCATAAATCACCTGCTTCCGGTTGCTGTATGTATACAGCACAATATACTTTACCTATGACAATTCTACCCAGCTTAGTTTGATTGTGGTATGTACTACATGTCAGCTGATACATTGTGAAAGCTCTTTGTTATTTCACAGAAAAGTAGGGATGGGCAACCCGTGGCTTTCAGATGTTGTTGGACTCCAATTGCCATCAACCCAAGCCACCATGACCAATAAATGGAGGGTCATTGGGTGCCCAACCCTGGAATAGCCCCACAAAGCACTTGATCGATGTCAGGCCACCACTTCCTCTCTTGACTCTTGCCCAGCCTGGCTAATCAAAGCAGCCAGGCCTATAACAACGGAATGGGCCACAGCAATAATTAATAGGTCTCTCCATTAATGGGATAATTAATGGGTCTCTTCTTGAGTGTCTCTTCAAGGAGACACTCATTAGGCCCATTAGGAAGAAACCAAATTTGGCGGCGGATGATATTGGCAATTATAGGCCCGTCGCCAATGTTTCCTTCCTTAGCAAAGTGGTGGTGAGGGTGCTGGCTGATCAGCTTCAAGCTCTCTTGGATGAAACTAATGCTCTGGATCCATTTCAGTCGGGCTTCAGGCCGCGCCACGGTACAGAGACGGCACTGGTCGCAATGTTGGATGACCTGTTGAGGGAGGCTGACAGGGGCAATATGTCCTTGTTGGTCCTCCTCGATATCTCAGCCACCTTCGATACTGTTGACCACGGTATCCTCCTGGGGAGGCTCTCCGAGTTGGGAATCGGTAGCCTGCCACTTGCCTGGCTCCATTCCTTCTTGGAGGACTGGCCCCAGAAAGTACAGCTTGGGGAGAGTGTCTCAGCCCCGCAGAGTCTCAATTATGGGGTTCCACAGGGGTTGATTATCTTCCCAATCCTGTTTAATATCTATATGAAGCAGCTGGGCAGGGTCATCAGCGGGTGTGAGGCTCTGTGAGAGTCTCGTGGCACAGTGGTTAAAACCGTTGTACTGCAGCCAAAACTGTGTTCACGACCTGGGGTTCAATCCCAGGTAGACGCTCAAGGTTGACTCAGCCTTCTATCCTTCCGAGGTCGGTAAAATGAGTAGGGGGTCTTGACTTGAGAACTTAATCCGTATTGGAAGGTGGTTCTCAAGTCAAAATGTTCTCAAGTCAAATCTGCATTTCCCATAGGAATGCATTGAAAACCATTTGATCCGTATCTGCTCTTTTCCGTCCATAGAAACTAATGGGAAGCTGCTATTCTGCCTTCGACCACTAGAGGGGGATATTTTGTTTCTTTTTTCTTAGGTCAAGAAAGGTTCAGGGAAGGCAGGGAAAATACAGTCCAGGCAGTACAGTACCAGGCAGTCTGAAGACTGTCTCCCAGTCCACTCTCTAAACGCTGGGAGGAGTGAGGAAGCAGACAGGCACCCTTTTCACTGGCCAACAGTTAACTGAAAGTTCAAATTTTGCACTTTCCCTGCCTCCCACATGGTTTTTTTTCAGTTCTTAACTCAAATCTAAGTACTTAAGTCAAGTCAATATTTTCCTATGAGAGTGGTTCTTAAGTCAAAATGTTCTTAACTCAAGCCGTTCTTAAGACCCCACTGTACCCAGCTCACTGGGGAGGCAATGTGTAGCCTGCATAATTAACTTGTAAACCGCCTAGAGAGTGCTTGAAGTACTATGGGGTGGTATATAAGCAGCACGCTTTGCTTTGCTTTGCTTTGTGCCATCAGTATGCTGATGACACCCAGCTTTACATTTCCTTTTCACCTACTTCAATGGATGCTGTTCTGTCCCTTCAGCGATGTTTGGAGGCCATGTTGCAATGGATGCAGCTGAATGGGTTGAGGCTGAACCTGGACAAGATGGAGGTCTTGAGGATGGGTGGCCCTTCCACTGGCGGTTTGGGAAACTCCCTCTCCTTTGGGGGGGTGACACCACACAAAGTGGGGACCGCAGCTTGGGAATACATCTGGACTCGGCACTTATCATGGAAACCCAGGTGGCATCCGTAGCCCGTTCTGCCTATTACCATCTGTGGAGGATTGCCCAGCTGCAACCCTACCTTGATGAGGGGTTCCTCACCACTCTCGTCCATATGCTTGTAATCTCAAGATTAGACCACTGTAATGCACTCTACATGGGGCTACCTTTGAGATTGATACAGAAGCTTCAAATGGTGCAGAGTGCAGCGGCCAGACTCCTTAGTGGGGTGAGAAAACACCAGCATATCTCCCCCGTTCTGGCTGCCTTACATTGGCTGCCCATTCATTTCCACATTGACTTCAAAGTGTTAATGACGACGTATAAAGCCCTAAATTGGGACCTCAATATTTGGCAGATCACCTTCTCCCACCTAGATCTACCCGAATTACTTGGCATAGCCAAGAGGGACAGTTGAGGGGCCTAACACTGAGAGAGGCCTGGAAAGAAAGAACAAGAAACAGGGCCTTCTCGGCAGTGGCCCCTCGATTATGGAATAGCCTTCCAACAGAGATCTGCCTGGCACCCTCGCTGGGTGTATTTAAGAGCTATTTAAAGACTTGGCTCTTTAGGCAGGCCTTTCCTTCTGTCAATTCTTGAATTCTATTTCTTTGTTTTATCATTTCCCATCTTGAACACACCATATTACTGATTTAATTGTTTTAATGATTATGAAGTTTTATTTTAATTTTATGATTTTTTATATTTGTAAGCCGCCCCGAGTAGACGCTGTCTGGGGGGGATGGGGTAAAAATGTAATTAATAAATAAATAAACATCTGTTTCATGGAATATTCTTTTCTTTGCATCAGACTTGCAGAATCTCACGCCAGTACAACTAGATGATGTACCACAGATGTGTAAATTCTGTCCACCATATGTAATTGTGTGGCATTATGGCACCATTTAAAGAAGGTGTGGACCTGGAGATATTTAAAGTTCTTCCACACAAAGCTAACTTTCATCAGTCAGCCAGTTGAAACTTTATTGTTTATGGCCGTAGGCCGTTACAGTATGCAATGTATGCTATAAAAAGAAAATCCAGGTTTTAAAAAACATACATTTTATAATTACATGTTTTAAAATGTACCCTTCTTTGAGCATCTCCAACTAAACCTAGAGTAGACCTTTGATCTAGATGGGTGGGGTATAAATCTAAACAAACAAACAAACTATGAACCATTAAATTAAATAGCATTATGGTCCTTGAGAAAACCAGACCTCAGTTTCTTGGCTGCCAACGCAAATAGCGTAATAAATTCATATGTAATGAATGGTTGATTGTCAATAAAAAAATCTTAATACTAATTCCTTGGGTGTGCAATTGGAATGGCTAGATAATAAGTAACAAAAATCCTTCTCTGGGGTCCTTATAGAGGGGGCAGAACAATGAATAATGGAATATGTCTTCAATCTGTGTGTAGCCAAATAGACATTTGTGTTCTGTGACTGGAATTCTTTTGTATCTCCCTTCAAGATATGCAGAGGGCATCTGCTGAAATCTAAGTTCGTCAGAGTTCTTCCTCTTGCTCCAGGTGATTCCCAGAGAAAGGGCAGTCTTAGACTATAGCGTTGAAAACTCTCCCATATATCTTCACCTGACCCCATCTTTTAAGCAGCTGGTCAGGTTTGTTCTATTCTCTCATATTTCTAACAGCACTTAAAAGTGCTGAGGATTATCTGATTAGACTTTTTACATTTTAGCTTTTATATTGATTACTACCTACTGTTTCTTCAGGTTTTATATTGTTGGTTGGTTTATTGAAATTTGTATATGTTATTCTAATGTTCTATTATGGAAAGCCATTTCCTCCTGCAAGGCTAGACATATCAAATAAGATTAAAAAATGATTTTACAGAGGAGCTAAGTTACAAACAGGGCAAGATTTTGCTAGGACTTACCTTTCTGGAAAGAAAAAGACATTGGACCCACATTAGTATCAACCTGTGCACCTAATGATGCAAGTTGCATTTTGATGTACAAGGAAGTACATCAAAACAGGGCAGTCCCTTGCTTAGATTTTGCTATCAGAGCTATAAGAACATTTAGGATTAGGGTGCAGGTTCACTGGAGTAGTCTACTTTGTCTAAAACACCTCTCTACTACTTGCTATTATTAATCCAAGCAGGTGAGTGACAATGTCTCACCCCCTCTGCAGTCAAGTGTCCCTCTTTAACACACACGGAACATTGTGAGGAAATGAGTTAACAGTTTACAAGCGAAGATAGAAGCAAGTGTGGCTTCTACACATTTGGAAGCAAGTTCATATTAGAAGAGAAGTGCTTTTCACTTTGGCAATTCCTGAGCCAAAGCTATTGTGGAAGTCTAATCTCCAAGAGATAAAATTTCATACTGCAGTCAAGAGTAAAATCGGTGCTTCCATTTGAAAATTTATCACATGTAGGCTTTTTGAATAGCTCACACATTCTGTTTAAGCATTAAGTAACCACTGGATAAAGCAGCCCTCTTGTCAAAGGTCTTCTTTCTTTCTTTCTTTCTTTTCTTTCTTTCTTTCTTTCTTTCTTTCTTTCTTTCTTTCTTTCTTTCTTTCTTTCTTTCTTTCTTTCTTTCTTTCTTTCTTTCTTTCTTTCTTTCTTTCTTTCATTCTTTCTTTCTTTCTTTCTTTCTTTCTTCCTTCCTTCCTTCCTCCCTCCCTCCCTCCCTCCCTCCCTCCCTTCCTTCCTTCCTTCCTTCCTTCCTTCCTTCCTTCCTTCCTTCCACAACCTAGTTGCACACAGTAGCTATTGCATTCGTAATATAAAACGACCTTGTGCATTTATAAATGACTCTTTTACCACAGATTCATTCATCAAGGCATTGCTACTGCCTGTAGGCCTTCCTCAAAGCTTCACTGAAGGGATAAAGTCTGGAAAAGCTACTTTTGTGGAGGGAAACTCTTATGAGACTGTGCTATCCAATATCCCCAGGTTCATATATTCAGATTGTCAGACTGTGCCTGCAATTTCCCTGTAAATAATCTGTGTGTCTTAGCATAGTTACATCCATTATAGTAACAACTGAGAACTACCAGATCTATGGATACTTGCCTGTGCCTTTTCTCCCTCCATCTTTTTTATTAGAAATTAACACATTTCTTACTGGGGAAAACACTAGGAGGTCCAGATATTCATATCATGTAGGCAGATAGCATGTAAGCATACATGGGGGCCATGGAAGCAGCCTCCCTGAAGAATGTGAGGATTGTGAACACATTTTGGCATCCCTTGGACAATGACAGCACCCTGGCTGCTGGTTCTTCCACTCCAGAAGCACCACTGGATTGCTCCTGGCACAAGCAAGGAAGCAGCAGCAGCCACAGCAGCAGCCACTTTTAGCCAAACCCACTGTATACTGATTCCTCTGTACTCATTGCCTACTGCTGCACACCCTTTTCTTACTGTACATCTGCTTTCAGTGACTGAAGTGAATGAGAACAAAGTATCCACTTGTCTTCAAAGGTAGGTCTACTTAAATTAGTGGCTGCTTTTGCTTTCATCTGGCATTAAATGTCTTTGTGCAGCTGTGCACCCTCCATCTCACTCAATTCAAAGGCAAGCCTGTCACTTTTGTACAGATTTATAGTGCCGACTGAGCAGAAAGGGTGCAATCAAGATGAAGTTGGACATCTATAACAAAGCTTGAGTCCCTTGGGAAATAGCAGTTCAGACTCCAAAGCTTCAATGGTTTCAGATGGGTGCAGGTTTAACCATACAGTACTTAGAGAAGATCCATTTAAACTCATGTGACAACTTACTCAGAACAACATAAGAAAAGTTATGCAGGATCAGACCAAGGGCCTTTCTGGTCTAGCATTCTGTTCATTCAGTGGCCAAGCACTTGCTTCGCCCTGAGGGACATGAAGGCATCTATCACCATATTACTTCCTCAGCAACTGATACAACAAAGGAACACTGCCTCTACTGTTGGAAGTAATCTATAGCCATCCAACCTAGTAGCAATTGGCCAGAATCCTATTAGCATTCACTTAAAGTTTTCATAACTTGCCAGAGCTAATTGCAGCCATTTGATGAGATGCCAAACTGTGCCTCAATTGCATGCCTTCTCACATGCCTGACTATGCAACCAAGGAGCACCCCAGCACTTCACCAATCAGCACCATTAGCCACAGCAGATTTTCTATAAACCCCAATAGGCTTCTAGCCATTGAAGGAACTACAGTAGTGTCTATGAATTACCAATTTGTTACACTTCTGGCATATCTTCAACTTACATCCCACTGAAATCAGAGTCTGCCCTAAATATATCTAGATCTGGATCAAGCCTTGTGCACAAGGGAATGCAGCAATTTTTTGTGCTGAGCCAAGTAATGGAAGCAAGTCATTGTCCCCTGAAGCCTGCCCTCAGGCTCTACGCTGTAATAGGCTAAGAGACAGCCCCAGGGTGCACTTTAACTAGTTGTACTATTATCATTTTCCAAGCAATTCCTTGTAGACTTATAGCATATATACCTTTAATTTGCAACAGCATTTACCATGAACCAGGTTGTAGAAGCTCGAAGATGGCACAGTGTGCATCATGCAACACACACATAGCAGTAAAATAGCCTAGGAACATAGTGTCCATGCCATCATCCCTTACTCTAGAAGGGCCTCCATGATGCCCCCCCCCCATGGAAATGCAGCTGTTTCAGAGCAGCTGCTCTGTTTGTCAGAAATCCGTACTTTCATCCTCAGCCGTTCACAATCCGGAACATCATCATCTTTCTTGTTGTTGCTGTTGTTAGACAACAATTCCCAAAGCCACCCAGCCCACATGTCCACTGGGTGGGAGATTCTAGGAATTGTAATAAAAAAAACCTTATATTTTTCAAGCTCTGCTTCTCTTTAGCTCTGCCTGTGGGGATTACATAATGTAAAAGTACCATTTCTCTGTACAAACAAGACACACCTCCTGACTGCACAATCCCTTGTCAGTCTGAAAAACTGGAGTATAGATTGGAAAACTGGAGCTTCTTTTTAAGCTCCTTTGAGCAACTTCTTTCTGGCTGCCCAATTTGTATTTATAGCCAGACATGGCAGTATGGATTGTATTACATTAATTACCGATGAGAAACACATGCCCTTTAGACAGCGTGCCCTGGCATCAATTTATTCTATGCAATCTCAAGACTAGAGGCCTAACTCTTTTCTTCATATATGTTTGTTTATATATTTAGCATATTTCTTATTTTGCAATTCACCCTCAAGGGTCTCCAAGATGCTGAAAAACAACAATAGAACAGCAGGGCAGCATACAAAGCAAGGGAGGGGCTACCACTACCTTGTTTGAAGAGAATGGGCTCAAAAATAGAGCTATTTTTGCCTAAAGTCTGATTCTTTTCCAAGTCAAACAGGCCATGGAAAATACTTATCACTATTCTCCTGCCCTCTCATCCCAAACTCACAAATGCCTTCTAATGCCTTCTACCAGCCTTTGCCACTTCCTTTCAGGTTATATTTCTTTGACAGCATGGTTAGAACAGGGTTTGCAGTGGCTTTAGCACTTTAACCATGAAGAAGGACATAAAAAAAGAAAAATGAACCAGCCTTGAAGACCTTTTGTTGTCTGAAGTGGCCAAGATGGTCTCATCTATCTCAATGCCATATACAGAAGCAAGCTAGACCGGAATGGTACCTCAGCATAACTAAAAATGGAGAAAGTTACTTTTTGGATCACAACTCTCACATCTCTCAGAACTGGACACTTGGGCCTAAGAAGTGCTGGATAGCTCAGTGGTTTAGGTAACCGGCTGCAGAGCCAAAGGTTGGGAGTTCAATGCCCCAATGTGGCTCCTTGACTGGGGCTGGACTGGATGACCCAGAAGGTCCCTTCCAGCTCTGGAGTTCTAAGGTTGTAAGATCCTGAGAGTGCATTTCTAATTGTTGATTACCACCAAAACCTCCCTACCACAACTGTGTAGAGACAAGAAATGCTACTTTTTTGAGCTACGAATCCCAGAATCCTGCAACTATCATGGTCTATAGCTATCTTGACTAGTAGCCATCATCCAGAATACTACTAGTATTCACATAAGATTTTCATAACTTGCAAGAGCTCATTGCAGCTACTTGATGAGATGCCAAACTGAGTTTCATATGTGTGCCAGGTCATGTACCCAACTGTGCAATGAAGGGGCACCCCAGCACATCACCACTCAGCCACCATTACTCACAGTGTGTTATGCAGAGTTTTGTTTTGTTTTTTGAACCCTAATAGGATTCTTGCCATTGATGGGCCTTGTCTCTATAAATGTACCTAATCCACTTTTAAAGTTTTCCAGTGGTAGCCATTACTACATCTTACAACAGTGACTTCCACAGTTTAACTACGTACTGTCTGAAGTACTTCAGGATCCCCCACCATTCCAGCATTATGGGGCAACTGGAGTTTCTCCCTATGTACTTTCTCCACACCAAGCATAATCTTCATCTGTACATGTGCTCATGTCATGATGGAGGAATTTCAAATGAAAAATTTATTGCTCACATATTGGTTCAACAGACGGGCAAGAACTCAGGAGAATGTGGATGCTTGTTTGCATGTAAGGGCTACATATGAGCAGGAGTGTCTCCTCTTTAGACGCTTCCACTACAGTGTAAAGAAAATTATGACAGTGGGATTGGAGTCTGGCACTCCCCTCTAAGCAAACTGAGGAACATGCATTCATTAAAGCCTCAATAGGTCTTTCTCTTGGAAGAAGTCGGCTTTCTGGCTCTAATATGGTGGAACTTAGGTTCTTTGACAAAATGACTAATGGGGCATAACGTATGAAATTCTGAGGGACTCTACCCAGACTGTCTTGTCCAAGCATGACACAGCTGACACTGCTGTGACCTAAAGTGATTTCATAATGCTGCAGCTATGAGTCATTCACCGTCTCTGCTCTTATTATGTCTCTGTCACTCTTCCTCTCTCCATTCAAGTCGGAGCCATACAAGAGACTGACAACAAAGCCCCATTAATTTTTTTTTACCTATTTTAAATGTTTACCTATCAGCCTCCATTTTATTTGGTATTTCAGGACAGTGTGCAGTCAAGTATATCACGGTATAAATGCAACAGCTGGCTGGATAGCTCAGTGAGCCAGAGGTTGGGAGTTGGATCTCCCACTGTGCCTCCTAGGACAAAAGCCTGCCAGTGTAGCCATGGGCAAACTATACAGTCCCAGGATGCCCCCAGAAAAAGGGAGCGGTAAAGCACTTTTGAGTATACCCAGAAAACCCTGGAAAATGTCACCATAAGTCAGAATTGATTTGACAGCATACAATTAGAAAAGCAAGCCACAAATTCCTAAATAATTAAAAGTGGCACATCTGGCAATGGGGGCTGTTGTAATACTAGACTGGGGAAATGCCAGTTAATGGTATCACATCTACAAAGTATTTCTGACACATCTCGCCTGAAACAATCCTATGCATGCTTATTTGGAAGTAAATTCTATATTGTTCAATGTGTCTTACTCCCAGGTAGAGATGGACAGATCTGCCAGTTTCAGTTCTGTTGCATTTCCTAATTCCTAACTTTTAATTTTTACTGTTTCTACTTCAATCTGTGATTTTTTTTAAAAAAAAAAGTATGCCTGACTATTCACTCATACAGCATTTTGCAGGTCTATCCAATACAATGTTTTCTAGGCTGTTTGGCATGATAATGCATTTCTATGCATTGTTTTTGCCAATCTATGTGTTTTAGTCCTGGATCATATACATATTTTCTGTCTATATTTTAGGCTTGAAAAACTGCATTGCAACATTTGAAGAAGCTATGCATATCAAAGTCTAATGGCATTTTGGTTCACTCGTCAGGTTGGGAGACATGAATTAGATTGGCTCATATGGAAATGTTGATCAATTTCTTTTCTTGCCCATCCCTTCTCATAAGCAAGGGTATAAAGGACTCCAAGTCTATTCCTATCAGATCAGGGCAGAAAGTTGCTGCAACCTAAAAAGAAAACGAGATGCTGAAAGAAGGCAGGGAGGGTAGACTCTATGATGGAACAAATGCTTTAACTCCAGAATGGTTTCATTTCATTTCATGTTCACGAAGTAATTTCTGGTTTAAAATGAAAAACAAACTTCTAGCTATGCAGCAGGCCAGACGGAGACCCACAGAGCAGATTAGTATATGTATTAATTTACAAGTCTCCCTTAAACTCATCACCCCTTATGGTATACATATAGTTAATTTTAGTCAGAATTACCTCACTTTACTTCAGCTGGCATACATTCTCAATATAGTCAGAGACTCGTTTAGAAATAATAAATACGTTTCTCTTTTACTTACAAAATCTTCATGTCAGAATGGAAACAAAACATGTTCACTGGTTGCATATTATGATACTAAACGGTTTAGGACCTCGATACTTGGCGGAACGCCTTCTCCCACCTAGATCTACCCGTGTCACTCGCGCGAGCCAGGAGATAAGGCTGAGGAGCCTAACGCCGAGAGAGGCCCGAAAGGAAAAGACCAGAAACCGGGCCTTCTCGGCGGTGGCTCCTCGCCTTTGGAACAACTTGCCCCCTGAGATTCGCGCGGCCCCCTCACTGGGCATTTTTAAGAAACAACTAAAAACATTGATGTATAGGCGGGC
This sequence comes from Pogona vitticeps, assembly GCF_051106095.1. NCBI lineage: Eukaryota > Metazoa > Chordata > Lepidosauria > Squamata > Agamidae > Pogona > Pogona vitticeps. Next base: position 43,928,622 of record NC_135788.1, on the reverse strand, counting down.
CTTCCCAACAGAAAACCCTTGACGATCTTTTTTTCTTATTCTGTTCTTTATTTTTATTTTTTATTTACGTTTCTGCTGTAAAGTCTTAAAGTTACATTGTTGTTTTTACTGTAAGCCGCCTAGAGTGGTCTAATATGATCAGATAGGCGGGATAGAAATAAAATAAATAAATAAATAAATAAATAAATATTATGATACTTTAACTGGTTGGGTTCATTAGTTTCTTCATTTACTGACTGGTTACATAAACACTCAGAATACTGACATTACTAACTTGCCTCCAATGCAGACATTGCTAAACACTAACAGACTCTAACATCGCTTAACAGACACATTCCTAAAACTCGCACTGAACCTAACATACACTGAACCCTGACAGACCCTGGCTGGGGTAAAAAAAAAAAGAGGCAGGAAATAGGCTTTCAGGAGCAGAGGGAAACAATTGGCTAGTCTTAGTGATTGACATTCACTCAGAGTCTCTCCCATCAAAACCTCTTAAAGGTGCAATATACAGGTTGCTATTCCAACAACTGCAAAATGAAAGGAAAAAGGACATGCTGAAAGAGTGCAGGGAGGGTACACTCAATGAAAGAGCAAATGCTTTACATCCTGAATGGTTCCACTTCAGATGGAAAAAGAATTTGTTCTCCAGTAAGTACCTTCCTTAATCTATGACACCCTCATTTTTAAAAATATATGTGTGTATGACAAGCATTGTGACTTTAATTTAAATGTTCACTCTTTATATCTAAAAATAGAGCAGGGAAATAAAATAAAACAAATGCATACATGTGTCCTAGGTTCCAGAGGATCTTCTCTTCCACCATTAAAGAGGAAGTTCTGTAGATAGAACAGGAATTACCTTCCTTGTTGCCTTCAAGGAAAACAGTGGTTTGCTATTAGTACAAGCAATAGGGGGAAGCATTAGGGAAGCAGATTGGCCGGAATTTCAGATCATCTCCAGAACAGGAATAAAGTATGCTGACCCTTGGGCTGGTATACTCACTCCCCTGTCCTGTCAGTTTCTTCCGTACTGGTTCATCGAGTTGGATTGCCCCTAGCCCACTGCATTTAAATTATTCTATCTGACAAGAAGAAAAAAGAGTCAGGAATGACAGAATAAATAAGAGCATTGGAAACATGTAATGCTGCTCAAGTTTTTAGAAAGAAAAAGAAGATCAGGTAGCAGGGTTTGGAACAAATCTTTCTAGGCTTGAAACCTTGGAGAATTACTGCTAATCAGAGCAGATGTGGGCTGAAAACAAACAAAGAAAATAATATTTATTGCTCCTCTGAACTTTTAACTCCAGTAATCTGATCACACCTAAGAAGAAGCCTGTGTTTACATTTCAATGATCAATTATTATGTGCAGTTGACGCTCCTCCAATATCCCATAATTCAATTCTTCCTGCTTCTCTATCTGTATTCATCTCTACTGCTGTCACAGGAATCCTGTGTTTCAATTATCTGTCTATCAGGAAGATGTTCTATATCACAGTGGAATAGTCTTCCCAAGCAAGCCTGAACTATCTCTGCTGGCAAAATTGGTGAAACTGAGGCTGTCCTACTTTAGGCACATGATGAGAAGGCAAAATTCATTGGAAAGGACAATAATGCTGGGAAAGGTTGAAGGCAGCAGGAAAAGAGGAAGACCAAATATAAGATGGTTTGGCTCTCTAAAGCAAGCCATAGGCTTGAGTTTACAAGAGCTGAGCATGGCTGTTGAGGACAGGACATCTTGGAGATTTTTCATTCATAGGGTCGCCATAAGTCATAGCTGACTTGATGACACATATCAATAACAGTCTGCCCAAGAAAGGGTGTGTGAGGGCAAACTGATCCCAGATTTACCTGTCTTTTTTTTCGAATGCTTGCTACAAACATCACGTGGGTTATTTTAGGGAAATATGCTTTCCTCTGCACATTTCAGCCATTTGTTACATTATGTATATAGTTGCTAATTACTTTACTACAACTTAAGTGAAATTTCATGTTCTCCCACTCTCTTTTAAATTTCCAAATATTTTACAGTAAGTTGATTTGATTAATGCAACTGTAATTTCCAGCAGCAGGCCCTGATTTTTCAAAGCTTGCTTAGGTGATTTTTGTGTGTGTGTGTGTGTGTGTGTGTTTAGAAAAAGCTTGAGATAGCTAGATATAAGCACCTTGATTCCACAGATGAATCCAGAGGAAACTGAGCTAATATAAGTTTCATGCAGAAATGTTTATAGTCCATTGTACATTCCATTAAAGCTAAGTGACTCAAAATATTTCTTCTGAAAAATGCACTTAAACCTTCATATTCATAGTGGCGAAGGAGCTGCTAAAAGAAAACATTAATATTATTGCATTGATACTAAAGCACTGATTTTTGCCTATTACATTCTTATTAACTGACATACTCAATGAATTATGCTCTCTCTTGCTCGCTCATTCACACACAGACACACACAGTCACAGACACAAACATGCTTTTTCCCAGCTCTCCTTTAATGCAAAACAGATTGCTCATACTTTGACCTGATTGAACAGACAAAATCTAACACATGAAGAGAACGTTATATTCACATTTTTTTCTGGGTGATTACAAAATAGAGCTGGATGGTGCACGAACTATGTTGTGAAGTGCTGTTTACCTGCAATATGAGGTGGGGAGCAAAGGGCTGGATTGCAGCACTTTTTTGTCTGGTTATTGGTCCTACTGATGCTCCGCAACTGTGCAAGGTGTGCAGTGCTAGGAAAGCAGTGTTATTGCTGTTCATGAAAGTAGGCTGCTGGTTTCTCACATTTTACTGGGATAGCAGCCCAATGGTCATACTGCAGACTCATATGAATTAATATAAATTCGCCAGGAAATGCTCCAAAATCTAGAAGGAGAATTATACATAGGTCTGGCTATATGTGTATGTACTCAACTGAGCGGCTAATGGTTTCATATCAACAGAAATTTAGTAGTAACTAGAGCAGACCGATTGAATCAGTGAGGATGTGGTAAGTTGACACCTATGAAAGTTGAATCAATGAGCTTCCACTAGTTATGACTTGCTAGTGGATTTCAGACAGTGTTTGGTACTCCATGTCTGCTGAGCAGCAAGTGTATTGCAATCTACAAAACAGATGGTACATACAAGTAAACAGGTCTGTTATGTGTATTGGTAGTTAACACAACAGGGCACATGAACCTAGCTTATTGTACAACATTGACTGAGCTCGGGTGAGTAATCAAGGACTAGAGGTTGGATATTTTACTTTTTTAGATTACAAATCCCCATAACTCTCCCAAACCAGCATGGCCTCTAGCTCTGGGAACTGTAGTGCAACAAAGTATCTTTTCTGAGTTCTGCAACCATGCCTTTTTAAGGCTTTCATAATCTGGTGCAACAGTATACAATGGAGCAAGGTGATTTCAATCTCATTTGGTCTACTTTTTCAACGATAAAAATTCAGTTTATGAAGCACAAAGGAACACTCAATCTCTTAACACTGGAGACATTAATTAACCAGCAGCACTCTTGTGTATGCAATTCTTCATAATATAAGAAATGGTTCTTTGATGAAGCATGCTTTGTAGGAATCCCGCCAAACAACACACAGTAGCTTTTGCTATTCGTTTTACAGGATTATTTTTAACAGAAAGAGTCCATTCAAGTAGCTAATTGAAGCAGACTGTACCAGCTAGAAAGGCAGAATGACTACTAACTATTTTGTTAAAGGTTCCCCTTGACAATTTTTGTCCAGTCGTGTCCGACTCTAGGGGGCGGCGCTCATCCCGCTCTTCAAGCCATAGAGCCAGCATTTGTCCGAAGACAATCTTTCCGTGGTCACATGGCCAGTGTGATTTAGACACGGAACGCTGTTTACCTTCCCACCGAGGTGGTCCCTATTTATCTACTTGCATTTGCATGCTTTCGAACCGCTAGGTTGGTGGGAGCTGGGACAGGCGACGGGTGCTCATTCCGTTGCGTGGATTCGAACTTACAACTGCTGGTCTTCTGACCCTGCAGCACAGGCTTCTGCGGTTTAGCCCACAGCGCCACCACGTCCCTCTTAACTATTTTGTTGCTGACTGGTAAGTCCAGCTTTTGGCAAGCATTAGAGAGCCAGAAATCACCAAACCAGGAGTGTTCATGTTTCTTGCACATACAAAATAAAATAAAATAGGCATGAAGGAGGGATTCTTAAACCAGACCGCAAAACTCTTCTCCATTAAACAATGCTAGGCTTAGGGATACTGGACCTCCATGTAGTTCAAAATCTATTTATAATTCTTATGATCCCCCCCAAAAAAACATTACAAAGCATAAACAGTTTCTTCTCTCTCTCTCTCTCTCTCTCTCTCACACACACACACACACACACACACACACACACACACACAGAGAGAGAGAGAGAGAGAGAGAGAGAGAGAGAGAGAGAGAGAGAGAGAGATTCTCTCTCTCTCTCTCTCTGTCGGGATTCTCTTCCATAGCATTGACACTTCTTTACATACAAAAGGACAGGTTACTTACCTGTAAACATGGTTCTTCAAGTGGATTCTCTATGAATACACACTAGTGGGTTTAGACAGCGCCTGCGCTGGCCTCTCGGAATTTTCTAGAGCTGCAAGAGAAAAGTAACAATGTTTTAGGCTACCCTATACCGCGCATGCCTAGCCCGCCAACGGCTCAGTTCCATATGCCCGCCACAAAGAAGAGTTGGGACTCGATCCTAATGACGGACATGTGGGGAGGCCGGGCGGGACGTGTGTATTCATAGAGAATCCACTTGAAGAACCATGTTTACAGGTAAGTAACCTGTCCTTCTTCAACGTGGTTCTCTATGAATCCACACTAGTGGGTGACTAGCAAGCAAACTTACTGGATGGTGGGCCGTCACTGTAGTAATGATGTAAGGACAGCCCGTCCAAACTTGGTCTCATTCTTAGCCCGAAGGTCCAACTTATAATGCGTGACAAATGTGGACACGTTAGACCAGGTAGCCGATCTGCAAATTTCTTGAATATCGACTCCCCGTAGTAAGGCTGTTGAAGTGGCCACAGCCCTAGTTGAATGGGCCTTAAGACCCTCAGGGAGAGGTCTCTTTTGTAGTTCATAGGCCAAAGAAATAGTGGAGACCAACCATCTGGAGAGAGAGGATGACGAAGCAGCCGAACCCTTTCGCTGACCATAGAAGCAAAGAAACAGCTTAGGAGTCTTCCTAAAATCTTTAGTCCTGGAAACATAATAGGCAAGTGCCCTTCGAACGTCCAAAGAATGAAGCATGCGCTCAACATCTGTAACTGCCTCAGGAAACAACGTTGGTAAAATCAAAGGTTGGTTAACGTGGAACTCAGAGACCACCTTTGGAAGAAAGGAAACATCAGGATGTAAAACAACTTTATCCCTGTAGAATTGAAGATAGGGAGAATCTGCACGCAAGGCTGCGAGTTCACTAGCCCTCCTAGCCGAAGTGATGGCTACTAAGAACAAGGTCTTGAATGACAGGAACTTAAGGTCACACGAGGTCATAGGCTCAAAGGGATGTCTAGTGAGGCTGTGTAAGACAGTCTGCAAAGACCATTGTGGCACTGGCTTCTTCAGCGGTGGCCTCATGTTGCTCAAGCCCTTGAAAAAAGCTTTAAGCGTTGGGTGTGAAAACCAGCGGGATGACTCAGAACCCTGAGGTTGAAAAGCCACAATAGCTGCTGTGTAGACCTTCAGAGTAGACTTGGATAATCCAAAATCGAAAAGATGTCTGAGGTAGAGTAGGAGAGTAGACAAAGTCACTGGGGACGACTGCAGGTTGCGTTCCCTAGCAAACTTCAGAAAATTTCTCCATTTACATTGATAAAGCACCCTGGTTTACGAGCTTTATCAATGACTTCAGTTAATGATGGGAAATCCTCAAGTGGAGGGTTTCCAGGTCCGGATGCAGAATCTTCCCGTCGTCCAGAGTGAGAAGATGTGGATGTAACAGTAATGTCATGTTGTCTACGGCACTCTGAAACAGTGTGGAGAACCACGGTCGACGTGGCCACCAAGGAGCGATTAGGATTGCTTCTGTCTTCATCTGCAAAGCCCTGATAATAGTTCTCTGGAGAAGAGGCAGTGGCGGAAATAGGTAGACTAGTCCCACGTCCCAGGGGATCATAAAAGCATCCCCTAGGGAGCCCTCTCCTCTCCCGGCCCGGAAAGCGTAATGTAGGCACTTCTTGTTGCTGTAGGTCGCAAACACGTCCACTAGAGGTTGACCCCTGTGGCAACCCCAGACCTACTGGAGTATCCCACCCTGTAGTTATGCTGCCACCAACCATTCCCTGTAAGGAGTCACACAGACCAGGAATGGATTTTAATAAACAAAAGAACAAGGTTTATTGAAACAACAAACAGGGTAAATAAAAGAATCAGGTAAATAGGATACAGGAACGTGGCATAGCCCCAATCACACACACACAACAGCTTGGTTCCCACAGAACACTTTAAGGTAACGCACAGACCCTGAACCTATCAGTTCTGGCTACCTAGAAAGAAACCTGAACCTATCAGGTTTGTACTAACTGACAAACAGTTGTACCCAGTCTGACACACAGACTCCAACTCCTAACTCTCCACACCAGCTCCAAATATATATACAGTACAGCTCCTCCCCCCTGATGTCCCACCTTCCACTCCCCATAGGATGGAACTTTCCCTCCAAACCCATGACAGACAGGTACCATCAGTGCTGTATGTGACAACCCCACATCCGACAGAGTGCGAGGAACACCTGTTGATCCAGTTCCCACTCGTGGGTCTGAGATGAGCGGCGACTCAAGTCGTCCGCCAGCTGATTGTCCGTAGTTGCAATGTGGATGGCTACCGGAAAGATGTGTTGTTGGTAGCACCACTCCCAAAGCTGAACAGTGAGGAACAGAAGGGACTTTGATCTTGTGCCTCCCTGCTTGTTCACGTAAAACATTGTGGTGGTATTGTCCGTGACTAGCTGTATGGCTCTGCCCTTCACCAGGGGGAGGAAAGCCCTGAGGGCTTTTATGACTGCTAACATCTCCAAATGGTTGATGTGCAGCGTCGACTCTTCTGGAGACCAGAGGGCATTGATCTGGTGACCTTCGCAGTGGGCTCCCCAACCCAACAGACTCACATCTGTTGTGACTTGTCTGGTAAGTTGAATAGGCCTGAAAGGCCTGCCGACCAAAAGATGCGGGAGGAATGTCCACCATTGTAGTTGACTTGCTAGTTCCGGTGTGACCCTTAGACGCTTTCTTTGGCTGTCTCTCTCTGGGTCGAATAGGGTGAGGAGCCAGGTTTGCAGGGAGCGCATCTTTAGCCGCGCATGAGACAAGGTGGCTGTTGTCGATGCCATACGGCCAAGTAGATGTTGGGCTAACTTGGCAGATACTGTCCGTCGTGGCTGGAACTTGCGAACTGCCTTCCTGATCTTGTGGATGCGTTCTAGAGGAAGGAACATGCGAGCTTGTATCGCATCGAGACGTGCTCCTATGTAATCCATCGTTTGGGAGGGCTCTAGATGAGACTTCTCGCAATTTATGGATAGGCCCAGGGCTTGAAGAGTGTTGAGGACATAACGAGTGTCCCGGTATGCCCGTGCTTTGGTCCTGGAAACGATCAGCCAATCGTCGATGTACGGGTAAATTTGGATGCCTTGCAACCTCAGGTAAGCTGCCACTGGGGCCATACATTTGGTGAAGGTCCTCGGTGCCAAGGAGAGACCGAAAGGGAGAGCCACAAACTGATATATCGTGTCTTTGAACATAAGACGTAGATACTTTCTGTATTTTTGGTGTATCGTAACGTGAAAGTAGGCATCCTTGAGGTCCACCACCACAAACCAGTCTCCTTTCTTCAACAGGTGAAGGATCCCCTCTAAAGTGACCATCCTGAAGCGACGAGGTTTGAGGTAAGAATTGAGGTCCCTCAGGTCCAATATGGGGCACAGGCCACCATCCTTCTTCGGAACAGTGAAGTACCGGGAGTAAAACCTGTTCAGGATGTCTCGTTGAGGAACTATCCGGATGGCCTGTTTCTTCAGAAGGGTAAGAATTTCGTCCTCTAGGATGGGATCAAACGAGGTAGGCTTGATCCAGCCCAGAGGAGGCAACTCTATAAACTCCAGGCGGTAGCCGGAGTTTATAATGTTCAAGACCCAGGTGTCTTGGGTAATCAGTCTCCAGTTTGGAAGGTAAGGAGAAAGTCTTGTGAGTGGATTGATAGACCGGATGGGTTGATGAAAGTCAAAGATATTGTTTTGACTTTTTTCCCCCAGGTTTAAATGACTGACGCTAATAGGCCTGAGGTTTGAAGCTCGAAGCCGAAGATGACGGTTGAGAAGAGCGGGGAGCTGCTTGAGGCCGGAATGAACAGTATGTTGAAGGGCCAGGCTGTTGGTAAGTTTGTTGCTGAGATCTAGGCCGCCATTGAAACTTGGGGGCTCTAGTTTGTTGCTGCACTGCATAAGACTTCGCTGTCTTCTTGCTCTTATGCAAACTCTCAAGGTTCTCATCAGTATTTCCACTAAACAAACCCGATGCATCAAAGGGCAAGTTCTTGATTCTGGCCTTGATGTCTTCAACAATGTTAGCCGAGCGTAGCCAGGCATGTCTCCTTAATGTAATGATAGAAGCTAAGTTCCTCGCATTCGCATCAGCTACATGATGAGAAGCCAAGCGTTGATGCTTGGAAACAGTTAAGGCCTCGGCATGGGCGTTGAGACACATTTGTCTGATATCCTCTGGGGCCACCTGTAGAGCTGGCAACACTCTTTCCCACAGTTGTTTCTGATATGCACCCATAGCTACTAAATAGTTGAGAGCTCTGAGTGCAAAGGTTGTCATGGAATAGAGTCTCCTTCCCAAAACCTCCAAGTCCTTTCCCTCCTTAGTAGTTGGAGTTGGGTGGCCCTTAGCTGGTAATCTGGAAACGCTAGACTCCACCACCAAGGAATTGGGAGCTGGATGTTTTAAAAGAAATGAGGTTTTTGCCCCGTGCACGCGGTACATGTTCTCAGTCCGTCTGGACATAGTGGGAGATTCAGCAGGATGCTCCCAGTATTCCATGATAAGGTCCATCAGTTTGGGAACATACGAAAGGCTGACTGGACGAGACCTGTCCTTATGGATGTCACCAAAAATAAGGTCATCCTCACGCAAAGGAGATTTTTCTATCTCCATCTTAAGAGCTGTGGCCATTCTCGAAACCATCTGTGGGTAGGAACAAAAGTCCTCAGATGGGGAGGAAGGATGGATATCCGCTGCGTCTGATCCCAGAGGTTCGCCTGGAGGTGGCAAGTCCAGAGACGCCTCTGAGGTGGCCTCATCCTCCTGCTCAGAAGAGGTGTGCAGGTCTTGACTATCCTCGTCAGATGATTGAAGGATGCTAGGATGACAGCTAGCATCCTTAGCCTTAGAAGGTTTACGAGGTCGAGGTGCCTGAGGTACAGGTTCAGGCACCGGATGCACAGGCGGGAGAGATTGTGACAAACCCAGACCTACTGGGATATGCCACACGTTAACTAAGCTGCCACCAACCATTCCCTATAAGAAGTCACACAGACCAGGGATGGATTTTCAACAAATAAAAGAATAAGGTTTATTTAAATCACACACAGGGAAAATAAAATGATCAGGTGAATAAGATATAGTAACGTGGCTTAGTCTCATTCATACATGCATACAGTTTGGTTCACACAGAACCCTTAACTTGAAGCACAGACCCTGAACCTATCAGTTCTGGCTAACCAACAGACACCTGAACCTATCAGGTTGGTACTCTGACACACAGTAGTACCCTGTCTGACACACAGACTCCCACACCAGCTTCTTCTTCCCAGCTGCTGCTTCTTCACATCCCAGCGTCTCCTAACTTCACCACACAGGCTTCACATATATATACAGTACAGCCCCTCCTCCTGATGTCCCGCCTTCCACTCCCCATAGGATGGAACTTTCCCTCCAAACCCATGACAGACAGGTAACATCAGTGCTGTATGTAACACCTCCCCTCTTTATAAGTTGTTTTGTAGGGGGAAAGCTAACGTGCTTTTTCCCAAAAAACAACCTGGATAAAACACACAAAAACAGTTATACATACAATATCATACTTACTTATACTTACATTCTAAGTTAACCATAGCAATTTAGGCATTTAAACATTTACCATATACATTACATCAATTTACCTTTATTCATACAAACCAAGTTCAAAAAACAGGTACATTTAACTTTTTGTCATCAATATATATACATAGTCCATGTTTCTTTCGCCGTCTTCATTCTTCAGGTCTTCTTGACAAGGCGTCAGCAACACAGTTCACTGACCCTCTGACCACCTTCACTTCAAAGTCATAGTCCTGTAGGTTTAAAGCCCACCTCATAAGTTTGCTATTGTGGGTTTTCATTGTCTTTAACCATTGCAGTGGTGAATGGTCAGTGCACAGAACAAAATGTCTTCCCCAGATGTAAGGCTTGGCCTTCTGGATCGCGTAGACTATGGCCAAACACTCCTTCTCCACGGTTGCCAAATGTCTCTCACCGTTTTGAAGTTTCCTACTCAGGTAGGACACTGGATGCTGGTCACCATTCTCATCCTCCTGGCACAGAACTGCTCCTACCCCGCTGTTAGACGCATCGGTGTAGATGATGAACTCCCGGTCGAAGTCTGGAGCACGCAGCACTGGATACTGGACAAGCGCCTCCTTCAACCTCTGGAACGCCTCCTCACAGTCGCTGGTCCACGGGATGCTGTCATCAGTCTTCTTCTTCGTCAGATCGGTCAGCGGAGCCGCAATCTCGCTAAACCTCGGGATGAACTTTCTGTAGTAGCCTACCAACCCAAGAAATGATTTGACTTTTTTCTTGGTGTTGGGTCTAGGCCAATCACGAACAGCTTCTATTTTGGTCTTTAGGGGTTTTATCACTCCTCCCCCTACTATGTGACCCAAATATTTTGTTTCTGGGCTACCCAGCTGACACTTGCTCTCTTTGCAGGGCCTAGGCCACAGCACTTCCTCCCCTGGGTCAAAGTGCCTCTCCCTGGCTTGCAGGTCATCCCAAGCTTTCTTTCTGACCTTTTGAGCTTGCAGGGTCTCTGCTGCTAGCTCTAGGTTTCTCTTTAGGTCATTCCTTAAGGTGTCTATATATATCACAACGTTTTGTGGGTCATCCTGGGTGATCTGCTCCCAATTTTGTTTGATCAAATCAAGGGGCCCTTTCACCCTTCTCCCAAATAAAAGTTCAAATGGACTGAACCCGGTACTGGCTTGTGGCACTGATCGATAAGCAAACAAAAGGGATTGCAGCTTCTGGTCCCAATTGTTTGGATTCTCTGCCAAGTAAGCCCTAATCATGCGCATTAGAGTCCCATTGAACTTCTCAGTTAACCCCTTACTTTCAGGATGATAGGCAGTGGTTTCCTTGTGCTTAATTCCACAGATTTGCCATAAGCGTTTCATGAGCTTTGATGTGAACGATGCGCCCAAATCTGTGATTATTTCTGAGGCAAATCCCATCCTGGACATATACCCCACCAAGGCATCTGCCACTGTGTTAGTTTCAATGTTAGTCAAGGGTATGGCTTCAGGGTACCTCGTGGCATGGTCCACAATGGTGAGAATGAACCTGTTCCCCCTCTTTGTGGCCTTGGGCAAAGGTCCCACAATATCCACCCCTATGCATTTGAACGGAGTGTCAATCACAGGCAAAGGGCACAACTTTGCTTTGGTCCTGTCGCGGTTATTCCCCTGCCTTTGACACACATCACATTGTTTACAGAACTCCCTGATCTGCTTCCCTATGTCAGGCCAGTAAAAATTCTGTGTGATTCTCTGCTGTGTTTTGTTCACCCCTAAGTGTGCAGCAAACATGTCAGAGTGCCCCCTTTGTAAGATCATGGGGCGATACTTTTCAGGTACCACTAGCTGACTTCTGATTCCATCTCCCCCTTTTGAGATATTCCTCAGGGTCTCTCTATACAAAATCCCCTTTTTCTCTAGAAATCTCACTGGGGTTTCAGGTGTTAGCTGGGCGTCAGTCACCTGTTCAAAACACTTTTGGAGAGTGGCGTCTGCCTTTTGCTCCTGTCCAAATCTGCTGTCTGTGGTTAAGGTTTCCACCACAGCTTCTGAACTTTCCCCACCTGCTTCCGTCTCTGGCTCATCATTACCCCCTTGAACTGTCCCCGTGGTGGCTTGTGAACGTGTAATCACTAGCACCCTTTTCACATGTTCAGCCAGGTCATTTCCCACTAGCACGGCTGCTGGCAGAGTCGATGAAATTGCTAGCCGCCAAACTCCCCTCCAGCCTTGAAAGTTGACAGGTACCTCCGCTACTGGCAGAGAGATCACCTGTCCCTCAATCCCTGCCACCTTCATGCTCTCATTTGGGATTATAAACTCCCTAGGAATAATATCTGGATGGCACAGGGTTACCTGGGAACAAGTGTCCCGCAGCCCCCGATACTGATGGTCAAGTATTCCTACGTCCACCCCTGCTGTCTCAAACAACTGAGAATCTGTTCTCACCAGCAGGCAGCGCCTGACCTCTACAAGAGGACCATTTTCCTCAGCCTGATCAGCAGATGTAGCTGTTCCAGATTGAGTAGCCATGGCAACAGGCTCCCTCAGTGACAATGAGCCTTGCTCTTTCTGGACACAGAACACAGCTTTTGGCTTGGCTCCACTCGAATCCTGAGGCACCATTCCTTTTAGCTGCTTTAATTTCTCACACTCTGAGATTAGATGGCCCTTTCCCTGACAGAAATAACATTTTCTGGTGTATTTTGAGTCTTTCTCATCTTGTTTTGGTTTTCCCTCCAAAATCTGAGGTCTTGGTTTCATGTCTGAGGGCTTCCCTTCACCATGGGCCCCTCCCCCTTGCTGGCTTTTCCCTGGTCCCTGAGAGTACTTGCTGTAGGTTTCTTTAGGTTTCCCCATCGCTTTCCCCTCACCCAAGGGCTTTCTTATTTGGGAAATAAAATCTGCGATCTCGGCTGCTTCTGCCACAGATTTTGGTTTCCTTTCCCTCACCTGGAATTTCAGTTCCCCATGCAGGACTGAATAGAACTGTTCCAGCGCTATCAAATCTTTAAGCTGCTGAAAGGTCTCTGTCCCCTCCTGAGATAGCCATTTCTCTAGCAGCCTCACCAATTGGGCCCCCACTTGGGTAAAAGTCTGCTCTGGTTTCTTTGTGAGGGACCTGAATCTTTGCCTCAGCTGTTCCGCATTTATCCCATGTCTTGCAAACACCAGTTTTTTAAACTCTGCAAAATCTCTCATCAGTTCCTGTGGCATCTCTGAATAAACCTCAGCCAGGCTACCACTGATTAAAGATCGCATGATGGTCATCTTCTCAGTTTCCCTCACTGAGAAGTCCACAAACGCTCTTTCCACTAAGGAAAAGAACACCTCAGGACAATCTCCCTTGTGGTACACAGGGAATTTCTTCAGGTCAGCTTTAGACAGTTGGCCTCCCTCAGAATCCCTATTGTTATTATTGTTCTGGTTCATCAGTTCCAATTTTCTTAATTCAAACGCCATTCTCTCTCTCTCCAATCTTTCTTCTCTCTCCATTCTCTCTCTCTCTCTCTCTAATTCAAATTGCCGTTGTTTCTCTCTTTCCCTTTCCTCCATTTCCCTCACCCTCAGTTCATGCTGTTGGGCTATGAGTATTTTTCTGAGTTCTGGGTTTTGTTCTCCCGTGCTGTCACCCTGCACTGAGCCAAATTCATCCTCAGAACCTTGGTCAACCTGGGGGTCTTTCACTTCACCCATTTCTGCCATTTGGCTTCGAGTCAAGGGCATAATCCCCCCCTCAGAACAAGCTGCTTTAAAAAGTCAAGCCTCAAAATAAAACGACCACTTTTTTTTTTCTCTTTTGCCTCAGAACCAGCTTTCCCTATAGATTGCTGCTGTCCTTCAGCACTACTTGCAACTGTAGCGAGTTAGAGTCTACCCCCCCTCTGCTGGGCCTCTCAGCAGGCAGGCTAGATCACTGTTACTTTACAGTTTTGCCTCAGCTTTTTTCCCGCCAAAAACAGGCTGCCTCAGAGCACCCTAATCTAGTCTCCCCAGTTGGCACGTTCTTCTACTAGCGCACCTCCCCGTGAGGTACACCTAGAAGATTACCTACGCGCCTCAGATTGTCCCTGACTAGACCCCCCTTGCTCTGGGCACACTTGCCAAGGCTTTGCTGGACCGCTGGACAACTGGACCAGTCGTATCCCACACGCTGGACACCAATCAATGTGACAAACCCAGACCTACTGGGATATGCCACACGTTAACTAAGCTGCCACCAACCATTCCCTATAAGAAGTCACACAGACCAGGGATGGATTTTCAACAAATAAAAGAATAAGGTTTATTTAAATCACACACAGGGAAAATAAAATGATCAGGTGAATAAGATATAGTAACGTGGCTTAGTCTCATTCATACATGCATACAGTTTGGTTCACACAGAACCCTTAACTTGAAGCACAGACCCTGAACCTATCAGTTCTGGCTAACCAACAGACACCTGAACCTATCAGGTTGGTACTCTGACACACAGTAGTACCCTGTCTGACACACAGACTCCCACACCAGCTTCTTCTTCCCAGCTGCTGCTTCTTCACATCCCAGCGTCTCCTAACTTCACCACACAGGCTTCACATATATATACAGTACAGCCCCTCCTCCTGATGTCCCGCCTTCCACTCCCCATAGGATGGAACTTTCCCTCCAAACCCATGACAGACAGGTAACATCAGTGCTGTATGTAACAGAGATGGCTTTGGCTGACCCGGTGGAGGATCAGTCTACTTAGTCGGCGCCGAGGAGGCATCCTCACAAACAATAGGGCGTTTGCGATGCTGGCGTTTCCTAGGCGGCGATGTCGAGGACGAGGAGGAGGAGGTATATCGGGACCTCTTCCTGTGTCTTCGTCGGTCCCTCAATGTCGAGGACGAGGACTCCGTGGAATAGTCCCGTCGACGACGCCGACGACGAGACCTCTTCCTGTCTCTGCTGTCATCGGAGTCAGAGGAAGAATAGTCTCGACGTCTGTGCTTCTTGTGCCTGTCGACACCGGAACCGCGTTTACGTTTGCGGTGGTGTCGGGTCTTCTTCGGCGCAGGCTCCTCCTCTAAATCGGACACTGGAAGCCGAGGAGAGGGGGCCTCGACAGGCTGAACAGGTCTCCCAGGTATAGACGGAGACGTGGAGCCTGGGGATCCCGGTGTGGAAGACCGGGATCCCGTCCCTAGCCCGGTCAAGATAGGGCTATGAGGGACCTGCAGTAGATCGGCTACTACCTTCTCCAAGTGCCTCTTGTCAGCGACGTCTCAACAACGACCGAAGGCTCTTGCCTAAGAGGCAGAGAGGGAGCCAAATCCGACGTCGACTCTCGATCACAAGAGGAATCCTCGAGTATCGGCGAAGGAAGCGACGTCGAAATGGAAGGAACGACAAGCGTCAGTTCTTTAGTTCTCGACGAGGACTTAGACGATGTTTTCTTCTTTTTTAGGTGCTTGGACGCCGGCGGTAGAGAAGGTTCGGTCGATGAAAAAAGCGAGACCGATGCCGAGGTAAGGACTGTGGAGGGGGTCTTTTTCTTTTTAGCCTTGCTCTTGGAGGATTGTTTGAGCGCCTTCCCCTTAGACGACTCAGGCACCGGCGCCGAAACGACTTTCACCTCGGAATGTACCGACGATGTAGACGGAGCCACTTCCATTTGCGAAGGCTGGGAGGCCGACAAAGTTTGCTTCCGCAGGGAATATTTTAGTCGCTGCTGACGCGCCTTGAGAGTGACCTTAGTGAACTGCTTGCAATGCCTGCAGTGGGACACCGCGTGGGACTCTCCTAGGCAGTACAAACAAGGGAATGTCCATCCTGGAAGGGCAGCTTTCTGGAACACGTGGTGCACAGGCGGAAAGGTCCTCTCCTAGGGGATGGTTTCTCTTTAGGAGGCATAGACCAAGAGGAGCAATGAAAAAACTCCAAGTATTGCGGCGCGATCGCCAAGAGGAAAGGGAAAGTCCAAGTAATTGAGGAATTCCGGTAGGCGCGTGGCGCCTCAGCAGGAGGCCAATAAAGGCCAATAAGCCCCAGTGGGAGGCCGCTACAGGCAAACAGATCGAGGTATCACCAAACGTTCTAAGCCGAAATCACCAGAGGCCAATAACAAAGTCAGAAACGTTCCAAGGTCAGGGTAGCGATAATAGAAAAAGGCGAAAAACGAACCAAATAGCTGAGCTCTAACCAAGAGGTTCCAACTCCTTTTGGCGGAAAAATGGAACTGAGCCGTTGGCGGGCTAGGCATGCGCGGTATAGGGTAGCCTAAAACATTGTTACTTTTCTCTTGCAGCTCTAGAAAATTCCGAGAGGCCAGCGCAGGCGCTGTCTAAACCCACTAGTGTGTATTCATAGAGAACCACGTTGAAGAACTACGTGTAATGAGCCTTAAAGGACCTTATGATCCCCTGATCTAGTGGCTAAATTAGATATGTTGCATTTAAGAGCAAGTAGACTACTTTGAGGCCTTCACTGTTGAACTCATGGGGTTCTGGGTGGCCAAGGGCACAGGATTGATTGATTGAAAACATTTATGCATAACCAAATCACACTGCTCAAAGCCATGCAGTTCAAGGGAGAAGTGTACATTAGGAGAGAGCTTGGGTTAGCCCTGAGCAGTAGAATAGTGTTGTACTAGAACAGGGCGATGTATCATTTTGCGAGTGATGACAATCAGCAGGGGCCTGGATTGCTTTCTCCATGTGCCCTCCCAATACCTGTGACTAAGTTGTAGCCTATCTCAGAAAAATGTCACA
The DNA here is from genome assembly GCF_051106095.1 of Pogona vitticeps. NCBI lineage: Eukaryota > Metazoa > Chordata > Lepidosauria > Squamata > Agamidae > Pogona > Pogona vitticeps. Next base: position 43,911,822 of record NC_135788.1, on the reverse strand, counting down.
AATGATTGATCAGCATTTTCTAACAAGTTCCTGGAGATATTTGTCTGGATGTGACTAATTTCAATGGTCACTCATATGGTCTCCCTCTCCACCCCTGAAAAAAATAATAATACCACAAAAGAGACATGGTGGTGGCTAAGAATAGTACAATTATAGGTAATGGAGAACATTGTAGAGCTGATCAAGTAAGTAAGGCCAAAATACCCTTGAATGTAAGGACACAATGCAATCAAGGCAAATGTACTAAGTGCTAAACTAGATATATTTGTGTTTACTAGATGGATCTTACAGATGGAGCATTTGTACTTTCTTGCTCCACTCCCTCCATCTTTCTCTTGGTTGGTGTCAGTATTTACCAAGATAGGGCAAATGATGTAACTGGCTTCATAATTTGAAGAAGACAAGAGAAGGGAAAAACAGAGTAAGAGTATATGTCTCCCTGCAGTCTCCTACCTCCCACTGCCAACTATTTTAATCACACACACACAGACACACACACAGACACACACAGAGACACACACAGAGACACACAGAGACACAGACACAGACACACACACACACACACCAGAGTACCAATTTAATACCTCTGAAGGGAATACTAGAGCATGAGCATTACAATTTTAAATCCTGAGGCTGTGAAGGTAATGGAGAAAAATGGCACATCACCTAGGAACTGATGAGGATCAGTGAGGGAACTGCCAAATAGCAAGGAAAACTGCTGCCAAGTCAGTGAGCTGAGGCAGCCCATGAAGTCAGGTGTTTAGAGAGTAACCTTTTTCTTTAATCAAAGCATTCACTAAATCCTCACGTACCTGCCTGCCTGCCTGCCTGCTTTTCAGGACTCAGAAAGACTGCACTTCCTGCGGCACCTGTTCTACTCCTACCCTTGAAAGCAAAAGGCACAGGAGTCATCCATTTTGGCCTTTGTAAAAGATACAACTACAAGGGCTTTAGAGAAAGGAAGGAGAATTAACTACAGTGGCCTTCCTAGCCTTCTTGGCCTCCAAGCCTACAATCAGATCCTGGTTTCCCTTTATTCCGAATCTGCAACATGGTATCCAATTGACTCTCTGAATTTGTCTGTCTTTCCCTTTTTGTCTGTGATGAACCAACAGAGAAGAAAGGGTCACCACACAGTTGATTTCCACACATACTTACAATGCAGCAAAAGCCACACCTCCTTATACACTCCCACTATAGGGAACAGAGCCCTTGCCTTTCTTCACATTGAGCTGTCCTCTTTTCTTGCCCTTTCTGAAAGTTAAATTAGCAGTGGGGCCTCTGTTATGTCAGAGTGCAATACAGTTTGTGGGTCCTGAGTCACTAGTTGAAAACCTACAAATATGAAGTTAGCCTCTGTTCGGCTTTGCATTCGAAGCTCTAAATAGCTCAATGAATTATCCATGGGTGTGATCAGATGAGGAAATAGTATTTTGGACTGCTTGTGGTGCAGCCTGGTGTGAGCTATTTCGCAGAGATCACATGACATACAGGCAATAGTGATTCACCCAACCCCAATCCATGCCTAAGCTGGACTCTTCTGGTCCCGCTTTTTGGCACAATTCCCAGCAAAGTGAACCTTTCCAGTGTGATCAGATGCAATCTTTTCTTACCTTCTGATTGCACTGAGACATCTTTTTCTTCTGTATAGTCTGTGCAGCTCCTTCCATAATAAGGGGATGCCCTGCTTCCCATACTGCAGCTTCAAATTAGTATTTTTACTTTTTGAAAACAAATGCTGTTTTGCCAAAATAATAATGAAAGAAAATACATACACATAGTGGGTACAAGGCCTTGCAACGGGAGTAGGTGTGGGAAGCTGATGAAGTAATTCAATACACATTCTCTAGCTAGAATTGCTTGTGCAGCAATTAAAATCATCAAACTGTCAAAAAGAAGGCTTTCAGTTAGCATTGGGAAGAACTGAATAAAGTGATGGACTAGGACCTAGGAGGCCTGGGTTTGAATCCCAGCCATGGGAACACACCTGGATGTGTGGAACTGGTAAAACTACTTAAATATCTCAGTTATGTTGAAAACCCCATTAGAGTCGCTAAGTTGGTTCTGACTTGACAGCACATAACAATCACCACCACCACCTTCTGCTTGGTTGCTGTGACTTGTCCTTTAGTAAGTGAGCAAAATTACAGAACTACTTTTTTCCTCTTCAAATATCTGCATTTTGTTTTTTAATTGGATCTTTCATCCATATCACTGCAACCATGGTAAGTGTCCTAAATCAGCATCATTGCAAAAAAAGCTTGAGTTTGGTTTTGTGATACAGATTTCTTAAAAGAAGGAACAGCAAAAAAGTGTACAATTCCACATTGCAGTCCAGAATTAATCTTCAGCAAATTGGAGAGAAAGTAAAAACATAAGCTGTTTCTTTAGATAACATTCAGAAGTTCTTGTTTTTCATTTCATACAGATACATTTTAAAAATTTATTCATAGACTGGTGGAGAAAATGCATTCAAAAGGGCAGTTCATATTTCATCTTACAGTTCTCTTCCAGGAAATGGCATTCTATCAACTCATATTAGAATGTAGTAGATTTTAGTTTGAAAAACGTAACTCAGCTGGACAAGGAACAGGCTTATGCTTCTGATAAAGGCAGCCATCAGAAGATACACAGAGACAGATTTGCTAAGAATGGGATGAAATCACTCTACGGCCAGGTTTACATATAATAGTCATTTTGTGGTTTGCTGAATTCTGGCCTGTAGTAGTATACTGTATCTCACAAAGAAACACATATTTCACAAAGAAACCATGGATTGCTAATTGGATATAAACCTTATTTAGAAACCTTGCAGAGTACTGACTGATGAACTCTGAATAGTTTAACCATGACTTTTTAATATATCTAACACCAGAATCATAATTTATCCTTATAGGCCCAACTTTCCACATCACCTGAAATTAGAATTAAGGGATAAGAGACAAATACAAAAGAAGTGGTGTAAATTGGTTTGTCTGGCCATCTGTGATTCACAGCTGAAACAAAAAATCATGATTAACATAAATCATAGCTTAGTATAATATGTGAACACAGTGATGTCAAGTAGGTAACATCTAGAGATGACTCCTGAACATCTAAAGAAGAAGTATTTTTGCATATTCTGTTGCTTCCAGATCTTGTTGCACTGAGTTTGATTTAGCTACATGAAGAAATATATATTAGCTTCATTGTGTCTTATTTCATATGATTCTTTTCCTTTATCTTATGCTGAGTGTGAGCTGCCTGCAGCATTACCTAGAAGTGGAAAGGTATGATAGAAATGTTATGCAAGAAGACAATGAAGCAGAAATAAAAACTGAATCAGAAGAGATTATGATGATGATATACACCAAAATTGGTTGGATTTAGTTCCTTGAATAGGTCTTTCCTAAGGACTTAGGATAACCATTGGTATTTCCTTAAAATATGTGCTGTTCCATGTAATACAGCCTTCTGCTGTGGGGGTATTGCAATTTCCTTTATAATTAGTACAAAATTAGTTTTCTTGGTCTTTTGGTATTGCATCTAAGGCACCAATTACAATCTGAACAATTTTCTTTTTCTTTTTCCCATAACTGCTTGATTTCAATTTGTAAGTCTTTGTATTAATCTTTTTAAATTCCTTCTCTTTGATTCTCACATCCCCAGGTATTATCACATCTACTATCCAGGTATTATCACATCTACGATCTGCTGCCTTTCAATGATTGTCAAATCTGGTATGTTGTGAGTCAGATATTTATCAGTTTGAATTGAGAAGTCTCTTAGTATTTTGACTTCTCAATTTCCAACAACTTTTTCAGTTTAGTGGTCCCACCATTTTTTGGTCACTGGTATATTTCTTGCAGATATTGCGGGTGCACTGGAACATATTACACAATCTTGTTGCAACCAGAATTTTCTGCTTCTTTATACAATCAAGATCTACTGACATTATATAATTTCTCATTCTGGGGTGGAACTGCATTTGTATGAAGTGCTTGCCCTGTGCTGCAAGGATCAGCCCATCAGTTTCTTTCTTCAACCTTCTGTCTTTTTACTGTCAGCTTTTATCTAGATGATTTTAAGATACTGCCATGGAGCACTTTATTGTGTCATTGTTTTTGTTGCATAGCTAACTCCTCTTTTCAATAGGCTTCCCTTGTTTCTTTGGTCTTCAATAATTCTACTTTATCAATGTCTCTTAATGCTTCTCCTTGAGTTTCCCTCATATATTCTGCTAGGCCTCTCTTTTCTTGCTCAAAACTCATTGTTAGACTTGTTGCATTCCACATCCATCTTCATTCCATGGAAGATACAGTTGGCTGATGTTGCTATGTGGAAGTAGCGTGTGATGGATGGTCATTAGTCTTCCAGTTCTTTAATCTAAAGTACCCAATTCAGCTTGTGTTCAGTCTGTCATGCCTGCACTTCACTGAAAAAGCTGCACCGGTTGTTGCTATTGGGGTGGACCACAGGGCAGAACCTAAGAATTGGGAGTCAAATCCTAAAAGTTTGCAAGTGAGATGAAATGTTTGCAAAATCATTGATTTTTGAATTTCTGGTAGCAATTTGGCAGCATTTGGCAATTGTTTTAAATTGTTAACCAAGAGTTTTGTAATGACTCCAGTTGCTGAAATTAGTATGGAGAGGAGAATGACCTGATCTCGTTTCCATATTCTTATACTTCTTTGCCTTAATAGTTTTTCCTCTTTCTGTACTTTTGAGGTTGCTTGTTGAACATCAACTCCCATCAGGTCTGATTTTCTTTGTTGCTTATCCAGACGTGTATAACAGCATATTAAAATCAGCTGTTTTATTCATGATATCTTGCTTGTCTCAGGATAGGATTGCAGTTTCATTCTCTAAAATTGGAGGTGTCTGCAATATGTAATATGGAGGAAAAGATGTGAGCAATGAGACTTAGGCAACTGCTAAAAAAATGATCTTTGCAACTTGTTTATGACAGCACACCTACTCCACTGATTAGGGCATTTGGATATGACATGATGAACTGCTTCTTCAGATTCATGACAGGTCCTACATATGTTACTTACACCTTGTTTCATAATTGTTTTCTTATAGTATCTAGTCCAGATAACTTAGTTATGGATTGTGCATATGAATCTTTTAGTTTCAGTCTAAAGATGGCCTTATTTAAAGCCACAATTCCAAAATAACATGTTAACACTCAGCTTGGCCAGCTATTGACAGCAGTATTTTTTCATTTTCCATTGAGTTCTGTTCTGAGTACCACCTTCACTCTATTGAAATACTTGCTCCTGAATAAGGATTTAAGTTTTTTGTGGTTTGTGCAGAGATTTTTTAGATGCCTAAAATATTTATAGATTTTCTGCTCCTTAAGCACTGAAAAAGCCGTCCATTTTAGTGAGCTCATAGTTGCTGTCGTCCAAGAATTTGCCTCTTTTTGTGAGAACAGGAACAGTTATTATTACCAAAATTCACTTTGATATTTCCATGGTATTTAAGTTTATTCAATTCACAGGACTGCTTGCAAACAACTTAGTACAGTATAATCTATATACATGAAGTGTGAAACACAGGGGCCATTTCTCTAATAATCAAACTTGTAGCATTTAGCACTATTGCTAATCTGTCTTGACCGGAGATTTAAAGCTAAGCAGAATCACAAAGGCCTTAAAGAATCACTCTGAATGCCCCCCTTGCATCATATTATTAAAGAGGAGGTATCTGCACCTTAATTTTGTCCTCCACTTTGTCATGAGTTTAGATACAAAAGTAATAATTGTAGTATGAATTTTACAGATCTTCAAAATTTCCAGATGCCATGAGTGGGACATGGAATCAAATTCGTTTTGGTAATCACTCTGAGCAATTGAAACATTTCTGGAATTCCTCTGAGCCTGTTTCAATATGAAGGAATCTACAGTGAGCAGTTCCTTACAACTGGAGGATTTCTTGATGCAGCCCCTCTGCCAGTCTGTTAGGATGCAGTTGCACTTGAGAAAACTGTAAATGTTTTTTGAAATAATTGATATAAACAACTTGTAAACTGGAGGTAAATAGCTGAGAGGTCAATAATTTTTAGGATTTAAATGATAACCAGATTTATGAAGGAGATGACTTATTCCTTGTGTAAAGAATTCTGAAATAAGATCAGGGTTGCTGAGAGCCTCATTAAAAATAGGCAAGTTTAAGTGAGCTGAACACAATTGTTTCCACCAAAACATATGGATTGTATCTATTCTAGGGGCATTCTAATCTTGTGTTTTCTCCAGTGCTTCACACATCTCCCTCTTTTCCTTCACAGAGGAACAAACATGTCAGGGACTTATACGCTCAACATTCATATTGTAGCCAAGGCATGTTTAAGTTCTGTCTAGCAACACAAGACCCCAGATTTACCCAGTACTACTCAAGATCTTCCTCAGGTGGAATAATAGCTTCCAACTTCTCTTCTGCTCAGGACAAACTGTGGTAGAACTGTTTCTAGTTCATTTGAAAGATATAGTTCTGTAGTTTACTTTGGTGGATACATATCTCCATAAGCTTTTTACCTTAAGTTTCTGTTTCAATGAGTCAAGATAGCTTGGAATTTTGAGTTTTATTCAGTTGTAGTGTTTCAAACTTGATTTTAAGCTTTTAAACACAGGTCCTACATCTTAGGACGTGATGGCACTGCGGCCTAAACTGCAGAAGCCTGTGCTGCAGGGTCAGAAGACCAGCAGTCATAAGATCGAATCCACGTGACTGAGCTCCCATCAGTTTGTCCCAGCTCCTCGCCAACCTAACAGTTCAAAAGCATGTAAATGTGAGTAGATAAATAGGCACCACCTTGGCGGGAAGGTAAAACGGCGTTCCCTAGTCATGCTGGCCACGTGACCACGGAAACTGTCTTCGGACAAGCGCTGGCTCTACGGCTTGAAAACGGGATGAGCACCGCCCCCTAGAGTCGGACACGACTGGACTAAAAATGTCAAGGGGAACATTTACCTTAACCTACATCTTAACTAAGTTTTGCTACCCCTTCAGCCACAGAGAAAAGCAATGGGCTGTCCAATATTCCTTTGAATACTGTTTAAATCTTACTCTAGTCTTAATTACCAGGCAGAATTCTTTTTCTTTCTTTCTTTCTTTCTTTCTTTCTTTCTTTCTTTCTTTCTTTCTTTCTTTCTTTCTTTCTTTCTTTCTTTCTTTCTTTCTTTCTTTCTTTGTGTGTTCTGTGATCTTAGAATATTTAACAATTCAGAGATGTAGTTTTAGAAGAGGTAGCTATAATAATTTCTGCTAGCATATCGGGCAAAGCCAAAATAAGGAATAAAAAACAAAGACGAAAACACTGTGGCATTCTAAAGGCTAAGGGCTTTTTTATATTTACATTTGCCTTGCAATAAGCTCCAATCTAAATTGGTTTATAAATCACATGTCACATGATATTTGGGTTCGTATGTGCATCCTCTCTGGAAAACTTTTAATCTGCTTTTAAGTTGTGTAGTATCTTGGTTGAGGGGTTATATCAGCTATGTCCTGCGTCTGCCTGCCCTGCCCTCAAACTGGCCACTCACCCCTGCCACTGTGGTGAGAGGGAGATGGTCTGCTGGCAAAGCTGCTTGTCCTTTTAGAAAGATTGGCTACTTCTGTCCCTTTAAGAACACTGAAGCAGCTTGTCAGCTGCCCAGTTTCCCAAGCAGCCCTGCAGGTGTCTCCTGGTTTCTCTCTGCCCTTTCAAACTTTGTCCCACAAAAGGCTGCCTGGGAAGGAGACTGGTTGACTGGTCACATCCTCCCCTTCTCTCCACCTCCCAGGGAACAGCTGGAGCATTCTTAAAGAGACAGAAGCAGCCAAGCTTCCTAAAGGAACAAGCAGCTTGGGAAAGCAGACCCTCCCTCTCCTGTGCCTGTCCGTCCCTCCTTCCATCCTGCTGCCTCCACCACCACTTCCACACATTACCCAAAGGTGCAATTTGCAGTGACAGAGAGGTGTACATATGCAGAAATGACCAAAATAAATTTGATTGAAATATGAAATTATACTATAGACATGCTTGTTGATATTTATTTCAGAGAGGTCTGTGGGTTGGGGAGGTTCCCTCAAATCTTCAACTGTGCAACATAACTTGTTTTTTTCTTCTTCATATGATGCACTTACAGCCTGCAATGTTCTGCTGACAAAATGTGTCCTTGGTCTGCATTGATAAGATTCATGTAGTTTTTTTTCCTCTATCCCAGACATTACAGGTCTTGACAGTCATTCACATTACAGTATATAATAAATGCACAATCTCGTTATCTTCTTTTGTCCCCTTCTGCAGCCTAATGGTATCTGAGATTCTCAGTGTGGTTTGAATCCCCACTCCGCCATGGAAACTGAGGGAGTGGAACTGGTAAGATCACTGCTTAAATATTTCACTTACCTTGAAATATTTACTTTAAATATCTCACTTACCTATTAGGGTAGCTATAACTTGGTTCCCACTTGACAGCACAGAACACTTATGTATTTCTCATCCTTGTGCTGGGCTCTTTGGCACTCCTGCCTCTGCAAATTTTGGCTTGGGTCTTGGTCCAGAACCTAGTCCTGGGATTTGAGGTTGTTCACATCAGAGCTTGTCTGCTAATACAGTCATTCAGTAATAGTGTTCCTATGATCCTTCTTGATGCCAACAGGTGTTTCCCAGGTCTTCTTTCCCTTAATCTTTAGAGACTCTTCCCCTACCTGCAAGACAGCAGGGGGTAGCATTTTGTTGATGGTGGTGCTTTTCTGCCATGTCTAAGTGCCATTATGCAGCCTAATTAGTTTTAATGGGCATAGTCCAGCCATGGACTACACACCCAAACAGAGAGATTACCTATCTGTAATCATGGTTCTTCTAGTGATCCTCTGTGCATTCACACAAACGGGTTGTTCTGTGCCTGCGCAGGACATTTTGGAAGTTTTTAGATCTTAAAAAAAATTGACAATGAGACATCCCCCCGTGGAGTGCCCTCAGTTCCTTCCATAGTCTGCCACTGTCAAGGTAGCATATTAAAAGACAACATGACGGACAGAGGGGAGGAAGGGAGGGATGTGTGAATTCACAGAGGACCACTAGAAGAACCATGGTTACAGGTAGGTAACCTCTCTTTCTTCTTCGTGGCCTCTGTGAATGCACACAAATGGGTGACTGACAAGCTCACTTACCAGATGGTGGGACGTCATGGTAGAAGAGATGTCAGGATCGCTCTGCCAAATGCAGCATCATTCTTTGCCTTGACATCAAGGCAATAATGTTTGACAAAGGTTGAAGGATTGGACCAAGTTGTTGCTAGGCAGATATTTGGTAGTTCTATTCCACGGTGGAGAGCAGTGGATGTTGATAATGCTCTAGTGGAATGAGCCTTTAAATGCTCAGGAGGTGATTGCCTGAAAGTTCATAGGCTATTCTGAACTATCCAACGAGAGACGGTCTGAGCTGATGCTGGAGTGCCCTTGTGAGTACCTTGGAAACAAAAGAAGAGCCCTGGAAACTTCCTAAATGCATTTGTCCTGTTGATATATAAGGCTAGAGACTTTCGGACGTCCAGCATATGGAGCATGCACTCAATGGATGTAGAAGGAAAAGAGAATAAAGTTGGTAAAATCAAAGGTTGATTCAGGTGAAAATCAGAGACAATCTCAGGCAGAAATGACACATCAAAATACGGGGTGACTTTGTCTAGATGGAATTGTAGGTATGGTGGGTCTGATCAAAGAGCTGCTAATTCACTGGCATGCTTAGCAGTTGTTATTGCCACAGGAAATGCTGTCTTCAGGGACAATAATTTTATATTACAGGTAGCCATTGGTTCAAAAGGTGGTTTAGTGAGAGAGTTTAGGACCAGTTTTAATGACCATTGGCGTATAATATGTTGTCTTGGAGGTTGAATATTTTGAAGTCCTTTAAGGAATCTTTTTAATGTCAAGTGTGAGAAAAGTTTTGCTGATTGTGAATGAGGAGGTTGATGGGCCACAAGAGCTGATATATAAACCTTCAAGGTTGAGTGTGATAGTCCTAGATCAAAGAGGTGTGGAATGTAGGTAAGTATTGTTCTGAGAGAAGTTGGAACTGCAATCAAGTCTTGGGATTCAGTGAAGGAAATGAAAGACTTCCATTTATTCTGATAGAGCTTTTGGGTAGATGGTTTTCAAGCTCGGTCTAAGACGGTTCAAAAGACAGGAGTATCCTCCAAGCTGTTAGAGTCAGAGACTGAAAGTCGGGGTGGAGGATCATCCTGTTGCTCTGGGACAGGAGGCTGGGTATAAACGGCAGATGGAATTCATCCGTCAACATTGTGACCATGGTTCATGTGAGTGAACCACGGTTGCCGTGGCCACCACGGAGCTATGAGTATGGTGTTGGCTTGGAATTGACGGATCCGAATGACTGATCTCTGAATCAAAGGGATTGGAGGGAACAGGTATAGTAGTTCTCCAGTCCAGTCTATCATGAATGCATCACCTAATGATTTCAGGTCGATGCCGGCTCGGGAGCAGTACCTCAGACATTTGGTGTTGTTCTCTGACACAAAAAGATTGATAGATGGTGTGACAAACCCAGACCTACTGGGATATGCCACAGTTTCACTAAGCTGCCACCAACCATTCCCTCTAAGAAGTCACACAGACCAGGGATGGATTTTTAACAAATAAAGGAATAAGGTTTCTTTAAACAACACACAGGGAAAATAAAATGATCAAATGAATAAGATACAGTAACGTGGCTTAGTCTCAATCATACACACACACAGTTTGGTTAACACAGAACACTTAACTTGAAGCACAGACCCTGAACCTATCAGTTCTGGCTAACCATACAGACACCTGAACCTATCAGGTTGGTACTGACTGACACACAGTAGTACCCTGTCTGACACACAGACTCCCACTCAAGCTTCTTCTCTCAGCTTTTCCTCCAGCTTCTCCTAGCTCTCCACACACGCTCCACATATATATACAGTACAGCCCCTCCTCCTGATGTCCCGCCTTCCACTCCCCATAGGATGGAACTTTCCCTCCAAACCCATGACAGACAGGTAACATCAGTGCTGTATGTAACACCTCCCCTCTTTATAAGTTGTTTTGTAGGGGGAAAGCTAAGGTGCTTTTCACCAAAAAACAACCTGGACCCAAAACAAACAAAAACAGTCATATAATAACATACAATACCATACTTACTTATACTTACACTCTATTAGGCATTTAAACATTTACCATTAACAATACATCAAGTTACCTTTATTCATACAAACCAACATGTTTAATAAACAGACACATTTGACTTTTTGTCATCAAAATATATACATAGTCCATGTTTCTTTCGCCGTCTTCATTCTTCAGGTCTTCTTGACAAGGCGTCAGCAACACAGTTCACTGACCCTCTGACCACCTTCACTTCAAAGTCATAGTCTTGCAGGTTTAAAGCTCACCTCATAAGTTTACTATTGTGGGTTTTCATTGTCTTTAACCATTGCAGTGGTGAATGGTCAGTGCACAGAATAAAATGTCTTCCCCAGATGTAAGGCTTGGCCTTCTGGATCGCGTAGACTATGGCCAGACACTCCTTTTCCACGGTTGCCAAATGTCTCTCACCTTTCTGGAGTTTCCTACTCAGGTAGGACACTGGATGCTGCTCACCATTCTCATCCTCCTGGCAAAGAACTGCTCCTACCCCGTTGTTAGACGCATCGGTGTAGATGATGAACTCCCGGTCGAAGTCTGGAGCACGCAGCACTGGATAGTTGATGAGCGCCTGCTTCAACCTCTGGAACGCCTCCTCACAGTCGCTGGTCCACGGGATGCGGTCATCAGTCTTCTTCCTCGTCAGATCGGTCAGCGGAGCTGCAATCTCGCTAAACCTCGGGATGAACTTTCTGTAGTAGCCCACCAACCCAAGAAATGATTTGACTTTTTTCTTGGTGTTGGGTCTGGGCCAATCACGAACTGCTTCTATCTTGGCCTCTAGGGGTTTTATCACTCCTCCCCCTACTATGTGACCCAAGTATTTTATTTCTGGGTTACCCAGCTGCAGTTTGTTCTCTTTGCAGAGCCTAGGCCAAAGCACTTCCTCCCCTGGGTCAAAGTGCCTCTCCCTGCCTTCCTGGTCATCCCAAGTTTTCTTTCTGACCTTTTGAGCTTGCAGGGTCTCTGCTGCTAGCTCTAGGTTTCTCTTTAGGTCATTCCTTAAAGAGTCTTCTGGGTCATCCTGGGTGATCTGCTCCCAATTTTGTTTGATCAAATCAAGGGGCCCTTTCACCCTTCTCCCAAATAAAAGTTCAAACGGACTGAACCCGGTACTGGCTTGTGGCACTGATCGATAAGCAAACAAAAGGGATTGCAGCTTCTGGTCCCAATTGTTTGGATTCTCTGCCAAGTAAGCCCTAATCATGCGCATTAGAGTCCCATTGAACTTCTCAGTTAACCCATTACTTTCAGGGTGATAGGCAGTGGTTTCCTTGTGTTTAATTCCACAGATTTGCCATAACCGTTTCATGAGCTTCGATGTGAACGATGCGCCCAAATCTGTGATTATTTCTGAGGCAAATCCCATCCTGGACATATACCCCACCAAGGCATCTGCCACTGTGTTAGTTTCAATGTTAGTCAAGGGAATGGCTTCAGGGTACCTCGTGGCATGGTCCACAATGGTGAGAATGAACCTGTTCCCCCTCTTTGTGGCCTTGGGCAAAGGTCCCACAATATCCACCCCTATGCATTTGAACGGAGTGTCAATCACAGGCAAAGGGCACAACTTTGCTTTGGTCCTGTCGCGGCTATTCCCCTGCCTTTGACACACATCACATTGTTTACAGAACTCCCTGATCTGCTTCCCTATGTCAGGCCAGTAAAAATTCTGTGTGATTCTCTGCTGTGTTTTGTTCACCCCTAAGTGCGCAGCAAACATGTCAGAGTGCCCCTTTTGTAAGATCATGGGGCGATACTTTTCAGGTACCACTAGCTGACTTCGGATCCTATCTCCCCCTTTTGAGATATTCCTCAGTGTCTCTCTATACAAAATTCCCTTTTTTCTCTAGAAATCTCACTGGGGTTTCAGGTGTTAGCTGGGCGTCAGTCACCTGTTCAAAACACTTTTGGAGAGTGGCGTCTGCCTTTTGCTCTTGGCCAAATCGGCTGTCTGTGGTTAAGGTTTCCACCACAGCTTCTGAACTCCCCTCTGCTTCCGTCTCGGGCTCATCATTACCCCCCTGAACTGTCCCCGTGGTGGCTTGTGAACGTGTAATCACTAGCACCCGTTTCACATGTTCAGCCAGGTCATTTCCCACGAGCACGGCTGCTGGCAGAGTCGATGAAATCGCTAGCCGCCAAACTCCCCTCCAGCCTTGAAAGTTCACAGGTACCTCCGCTACTGGCAGTGAGATCACCTGCCCCTCAATCCCTGCCACCTTCATGCTCTCATTTGGGATTATAAACTCCCTAGGAATAATATCTGGATGGCACAGGGTCACCTGGGAACAAGTGTCCCTCAACCCCCGATACTGATGGTCAAGTATTCCTACGTCCACCCCTGCTGTTTCAAACAACTGTGAATCTGTTCTCACGAGCAAGCAGCGCTTGACCTCCACAAGAGGACCATTTTCCTCAGCCTGATCAGCAGATGTAACTGTTCCAGATTGAGTAGCCATGGCAACAGGCTCCCTCAGTGACAAGGAGCTCTGCTCTTTCTGGACACAGAACACAGCTTTTGGCTTGGTTCCACTCGAATCCTGAGGCACAATTCCTTTTAGCTGCTTTAATTTCTCACACTCTGAGATTAGATGGCCCTTTCCCTGACAGAAATAACATTTTCTGCTATATTTTGAGTCTTTCTCATCTTGTTTTGGTTTTCCCTCCAAAATCTGAGGTCTTGGTTTCATGTCTGAGGGCTTCCCTTCACCATGGGCCCCTCCCCCTTGCTGGCTTTTCCCTGGTCCCTGAGAGTACTTGCTGTAGGTTTCTTTAGGTTTCCCCATCGATTTCCCCTCAACCAAGGGCTTTCTTATTTGGGAAATAAAATCTGCGATCTCGGCTGCTTCTGCCACAGATTTCGGTTTCCTTTCCCTCACCTGGAATTTCAGTTCCCCATGCAGGACTGAATAGAACTGTTCCAGCGCTATCAAGTCTTTGAGCTGCTGAAAGGTCTCTGTCCCCTCCTGAGATAGCCATTTCTCTAGCAGCCTCACCAATTGGGCCCCCACTTGGGTAAAAGTCTGCTCTGGTTTCTTGGTGATTGACCTGAATCTTTGCCTCAGCTGTTCCGCATTTATCCCATGTCTGGCAAACACCAGTTTTTTAAACTCTGCAAAATCTTTCATCAGTTCCTGTGGCATCTCTGCATAGACTTCTGCCAGGCTGCCACTGATTAAAGATCGCATAATGGTCATCTTCTCAGTTTCCCTTACTGAGAAGTCCACAAACGCTCTTTCCACGAGGGAAAAGAACACCTCAGGACAATCTCCCTTGTGGTACACAGGGAATTTCTTCAGGTCAGCTTTAGACAATTGGCCTCCCTCAGAATCCCTATTGTTATTATTGTTCTGGTTCATCAGTTCCAATTTTCTTAACTCAAACGCCATTCTTTCTTTTTCCAGAGCAATTTTCTCTCTCTCCCTCTCCATTTCCATTCTCTGTCTCTCTAGTCTTTCTTCTTTTTCCATTCTCTCTCTCTCTAATCTTTCCTCCATTTCCCTCACCCTCAGTTCATGCTGTTGGGCTATGAGCAATTTTCTGAGTTCTGGGTTGTTCTCCCGTGCTGTCACCCTGCACTGAGCCAAATTCATCCTCAGAACCTTGGTCAACCTGGGGGTCTTTCACTTCACCCATTTCTGCCATTTGGCTTCGAGTCAAGGGCATAATCCCCCCCCCAGAACAGGCTGCTTTCAAAAGTCAAGCCTCAAAATAAAGCGACCACTTTTTTTTTTCTTTTTCCTCAGAACCAGCTTTCTATAGATTACTGCTGTTCTTCAGCACTAACTTGCAACAGTTGCGAGCCAGAGTCTACCCCCCTCTGCTAGGCCTCTCAGCAGGCAGGCTAGATCACTGCTACTACACAGTTTTGCCTCAGCTTTTTTCCCGCCAAAACAGGCTGCCTCAGAGCTCCCTAATCTAGTCCCCAATCTGAGGTTACACGTTCTTCTACTAGCGCACCTCCCCGTGAGGTACACCTAGAAGATTACCTACGTGCTCTCAGATTGTCCCTGACTAGACCCCCCTTGCTCTGGGCACTCTTGCCAAGGCTTTGCTGGACCACTGGACAACTGGACCAGTCGTATCCCACACGCTGGACACCAATCAATGTGACAAACCCAGACCTACTGGGATATGCCACAGTTTCACTAAGCTGCCACCAACCATTCCCTCTAAGAAGTCACACAGACCAGGGATGGATTTTTAACAAATAAAGGAATAAGGTTTATTTAAACAACACACAGGGAAAATAAAATGATCAAATGAATAAGATACAGTAACGTGGCTTAGTCTCAATCATACACACACACAGTTTGGTTCACACAGAACACTTAACTTGAAGCACAGACCCTGAACCTATCAGTTCTGGCTAACCATACAGACACCTGAACCTATCAGGTTGGTACTGACTGACACACAGTAGTACCCTGTCTGACACACAGACTCCCACTCAAGCTTCTTCTCTCAGCTTTTCCTCCAGCTTCTCCTAGCTCTCCACACACGCTCCACATATATATACAGTACAGCCCCTCCTCCTGATGTCCCGCCTTCCACTCCCCATAGGATGGAACTTTCCCTCCAAACCCATGACAGACAGGTAACATCAGTGCTGTATGTAACAGATGGATGTCCCCATCGATGGCAAATGATATGAAGATATGATTGTCCAATGACCATGTGTGTGTTCGTGTGGGAAGTCAACTCAGGTAATCTGCAATGTAGTTGTCTTCTGTTGAGACATGCACTGCCACTGGGAAGATGTGGTGAAGATAACACCATTCCCATAATTCTATGGTCAGATACAGGAGTGAAAGGGAGTGGGTACCTCCCTGTTTGTTCACATAGTACAGCACCATGGTGTTGTCTGTGGCTATCTGTACTGCTTGTCCTTCAGTAAGTGGTAAGAAGGCGTGAAAGGCTTTTATGATTGCTAAGAGTTCTAGGTAATAACTGTTCCTTTTTCATCCACAGGCCATGTATTTTGTGTCCTCGACAATGGGCTCCCCATCCCGAAGGACTGGCATTGGTAGTCACCTATATAGATAATTACAGAGGCTGGAAGGTTCTGCTACTGCTAGATGCGGGAGGAATGTCCACCAGATGAGCTGGCTTGTAAGTTCTGGTGTCACAGTAAGAAGTTTTGATTGCTGATCTGTCATGGGGTCAAATAGTGACAGGAACCATGCTTGTAATGATCTCATCTTGAGCTGTGCGTGTTGAATGACGAATGTAGTAGATGCAAAGAGCCCGAGTAGATGTGGGGCTTGGTGGGCTGATACTGATGTCAAAGGTTCGAAAGGTCGAATGGCCTATCTTAATTTGGTGAGCCTTTCTTGGGGTAAGAATGCTCTGGCCTGGAGAGAACTGAAGTAGGCGCCGATGTCGGTGGCTGTCTGTGCGGGTTCCAGATGAGATTTGGTTGTGTTCACCTTGAGGCCCAGGTCATGCAAGGTGTCGGGGGTTAGTTGTGTAGCATTTTGGTATGAACTATGAGCCAGTCATCTATAGATGGGAAAATAGTGACATCCTGGAGTCGAAATAGGCTGCGACTGGTGGCATTCATTTAGTCAATGTCCTCGGTGCTGTATAAAGTCTGAAAGGGAGGGAGCAGAATTGGTAAGATACCTTGTCGAATCTGAATCAAAGAAATTTGTGATGGAGAGGTTGAATGGAATATGGAAGTAAGCATCTTGTAGGTCTATGACAACGAACCAATCTCCCTGTGAAAGGAGGGGAATAATAATGTCAAGAGTTAACATTCGGAATCATCGAGGTCAAATAAATTTTTTTAGGTTTCTGAGGTCGAGGTCCTCCATCCTTTTTTAGGGACCGTGAAGTATTGGGAGTAGAATCCTTCATTAGATAGAGATGAAGGAACTATGAGTATGGCCTGTTTTTGTAGGAGTGAGAATACTTTCTCACGTAGAGCCAATGAGTATGGGGTGGTTCAAATGATGCCTGAGGGTGGGGTACATAAGAATTCAATAAAGTAACCATTTTGAATGATAGAGAAGACCCAATTGTCCTTAGTAATTTTTTTTTTTTTTTGCATGTCGAGAGGAAAGGGGAAAGTCTTATTTGGAATATGGATGGTAAAGAGTTACTGGTACCGCTTACCCTTTCTCCGTTGTTTTCGAAAGGGTTGATGTCAGTTCTGAGATTGTTGAGGTCGAAAGGACTGAGGTGCAGGTGTCGATGCTGGTGGGTAAGATCTTCCCTGAGCTTGTTGTTGAAATGACTGGTATGATTGTTGAAAGGGTAGATACAGTTCTTGATAGTAGGGTTGCTTACGATACTGTGGTATTTGGTACTGGTAGGGCTGTTGGTACCAGTAGGGCTGAATGTGCAGTTTTTCTAATCTTGTGAATATTTTCCATTAATTCGTCTGTCTTAGAATTGAAGAGGCTGGTGGCATCAAATGGCAAGTCCTTTATTTGTGTTTTGGTGTCATCTAGAATGTTTGAAGAACACAGCCATACATGTCATCTAAGAGCAATTGAGGTAGACATGGCTGCATCTGCCGTATGTCTTGTTGCAATTCTTTGTTGTTTTGCTAACGTTGACGCTTCCGTATATGTATTAAGTATCTTGCTTCTAATGGCCTCTGGTGCCACCTGAAGAGTCAGTAAGATTTTGTCCCATAGTTGTCGCTGGTAGGTGCCCATGGCTGCCTGGTAGTTTGCTACCCTCATTAAGAATGACGTGAGTAAAGACTTCTACCTAGTATATCAAGTTTGCGACCCTCTCTATTTGTTGGTGCCACAGCCGACTTGTTCCGGGCTCTGGGTTGTGTTGGTTCTACGATTATGGAGTTCAGCATTGGGTGCTTATAGAGGAATGCTGTATCTGATCCATGTGTCTTACAATGATTCTCAACACAGCATGGAATTTGAAGAGATGAGGGTGACTTGTCCCATGACTTCTTTATAAGTTCAAACATGGCCAGTATGAAACTTAAGCTGATTAGTGCAGTCTTATTTTGATTTAAATCATTGAAGACCAAATCTTTTTTCTGTGTGGGTGGTTCTTGAATGTCCAGTTGCAGAGATTTGGCCATCCTGAGGATTAGTTGTGAATAGGAGGTGAAATCCTCCGAGGGTGATGGAGGGTGGCTTTCTCCGACATGGACAGAGGGGTGGGAAGGTTTGATGGTGACTCTCGAGATGTTGTGGAGGCCGAGACTTGGGATGTTGTAGACGATACAGAAGGAGAACGATGTGACCTGGTGATTGATGCCTGCGGTAACAGATTGCGGGTTGAACAGGTCGGTACCGACTGTATTTTCGTGTCATGTGAGGAAGGACCTGTATAGGTTGTGGACACATGCACAGAAGTATGTCATTTTTATTGTTTAGCTCTTTTTGCTGGTAGCGTAGTTTCTCATATTGTGGACCTTTTAAGTACCGGCCTGGTTAGATGATGGATCATAGCTGATTGAGATTGATGTCTTGTTGGAGATGGTGATCTGGATGGGAAATGCCATGATGGAGACGTATACCTGACTTGTGTGGGTTCGCCATAATAGATTTGGTTTCCAAGCATTTCTGGATAATATGGGTCATAATAGTGTTGCCTGTATCTATAATCAGGTATGGTAAGATAGTGATGTGGTTCAGTATAATACTGCTCTCCGTGTTGAGAAACGTGCTGAGATGGAGAAATGTGTCATTGTTTTTCCTTGTGTTTATGCGGGGAGTGACTAGAATACTCCGAATCCGACAGCTGGATAAGCATTGCCCGCCCTGATGAATGAAGGCTTCAATGGGCCGAGGCCGGGCTGCACTGCACTTCAGCCTGTGAGGGGCCTATGCTAGGCGATAGGCTAGCTATTGATGCTGCAGCCTGTGCCAATGTCAAGGTTTGTTCATCCCTGTCAGATGTTGAGACATGGGCCTCTCGAGACAATTCCTCTAAGATCGGTGAGGGAATCATAGTCTGTGGTGGTTCAAAAGTGGTTGATTTAGATGTTTTCTTTGGTTTCTTTGATTTGATTTTATTCTTTTTCTTTTTCGTAAGATCTTCAGAATGAGTCTGAGCTCTAGATGTGGAACTCAACCTTGACTTCGAAGACTTCTGTGTTTCTTTTTGTCTACCCGATAGTGGCGTCGGGCTCGATATTGAGCGAGCTGTTGGGCTCAATAGGGAACGAGCAGAGTCTGCTCGCGGTGGTTCCTTAGCTGTTGGAGAAGCTATCACTTCCATACTTGAATTGAGAGAACACTTCCAGAGGTAAGATCTGAGGCATTGTAATCTTAGTTTGAGTGCCGGTTTTGTCAATTTTTTGCACCCAGGGCACGATTGGGTTTGGTGTTGCTCTCCGAGACAAAATAAGCATTTATCGTGCCAGTCAGTAAGTGATATTTTATTTGTACATATAACACACTGCTTAAACAGTCCTGGAGGGGACATAAAAATGGGAAAGAAAGGGAAACCGGAATTGTGGGGGAAGGGGGGGTAGAAAAATGTGGGAAGGTAGAAAACTGTTGCATAAGTGTAAAAAATACAGGCTAATCACAAGGGGATGTCAAACAATAATAGACTCCAATTCTATAATAATCAATAATAAAAACTGGATAATTCTGGAGGCGGAGCTTTGTCATGGTGCTGCCAGCAGCTCCCGGGAAAAGCTGTAACTACCCTGTCTGGGGTCCCTCTAGAAATGGGGGATCGATGGGGAGAACAGTAGAAGTCTCTCTGAAGCAGTTGGTGAGCACCAGAATGAAGAAGATTGGGCAGCAACATGGTATTTCTTCCCTCTGAAAATTCACCTGAGCACAGATCGGATGCGGGAGCCATTTTGGCAGAGAGCTGTGAGCAATGGTTGTTGTGGGTTTTTCAGCCTTTTTGGGCGTGTTCTGAAGGCTGGCATCTTCTCTGTGGCCGGCATCTTCAGAGGACCGCACTCTGTGCTCTGGGTGGAGCTGTGAGCAACTCCACCCCCACCCCCCGAGGAGAGGAGAACAAGCAATACAGCATTGAAAATATATAACAACAAAGTAAGCTGAAGACTTTGATTTATGAACAACCCCATTAAGCTGAAAAAGAAATTAGAGTGAAAATACTTGGCCAAAAGAAGATTAGGAGCAGCGAGTTTTGCTTACCAGCCTGCTTCTCCAAAAACGAAACTGATTCTTAAACAGCAGGCTGGTTCAAGGCCGAAAGAGAGAGAGAGTGAGACGGAAAAATCTTTTATTTCTGGAAAAAATCCCAGAGTGAAATACCACTGAACAGGCTTTAAGAGACTGAAATTTTGTGAATGCTGTTTAGCCTGGACCTTTCTCCCTAGACTGTGTGGGACTCTGAGAACAGAATCTTGCTGGGTTTTTGGAGGAGGAATAAGCTTTTGGAAGAAAGAAATTGGACTGTGAATCATCAGTGAGACGACACAACCGACTAGACTGAGAAGCTAGGAAAACCAGGACTGGAGTTTTTTTTTTTAATTGAATCTTTGGATTAATGGAAAGAACATCAGGCAGATTATAAGGATATCTACTGGAGAGACTGCTGTTTAGTCTGGATTTTTTTTTGGATGGACTGTGTGGGACTCTCATAATATTGCCACAGGTGTAATTTAAATTGTTGAGCTAAAAGTTGATTTATATACTATAACATCTGTGTAAGGATGGAAGAACCTAGGGGAGGTATATGATTGTAGGTTGGGTTTGTTGATAAAATAGTGGAAATTTCGGAAAGATATTTGAGTGTTGGCCACTTTGGTCAAGGATATAGTACTACTTATACAGACCCTACTCATTGGAAAGATTGAAATGGCCTCTGAAGAATTAAAATATCAAATGTTGGGAACTTTGCCCAATCTCAAAATTTGGGAATAGGGGCACAAAAATCAGATGAGGAATGGCAGGCTACCATGCAAAAGATAATAACAGGATTTCAGCAAGTAAATGAGCCAGATAGAGGATCTGATGAAAGATAAGTTATCAGATGTTAAACAACAGTTAAATGAAATTGTACTAACTCCAGAACTGCCTTTATTGAGTAAGATACCAGGTAACATAGATGGGTTAAACAGTTACCCAGTGAGCTATTTAGCCACTACAGTCAAAAAATGTTATGTTAAAAATTGGATTACTGTCTTGGATCCATCCTTCTTTTCCGAAAATTGGAAGAAAGCAGAGCTATGGAAACAAGAGGATCGTACTGAGAAAATACGGGAAGTGACAGAAAGGGATACTCTTTCAGGCGTGCTGAATGACTGTCCAAATCAAAAGGAAATTGAACGATGGGATGTACAGTGGTGCCTCGCACAACGATGTTAATTGGTTCAAAAAAAATGTTCTGTGAAAACATCGTTCTGTGAAACACCATTTCCCATAGGAATGCATTGAAAACCGGTTAATCCGTTCCAATTGGAACAGATTGCCGTCCTTAAGTGAAAATCGGCATAGGAAACATCATTGAGGGGAACGCGGTTCCCCAATTGAAATGCATTGAAGCCGACTCAATGCATTTGAATGGGTTTGCGAAGTCCCTTTTCGCTCCTGTAAAATTGTCTTAAACAGTTTGAAACCTGTTTTAAATGCTTGCAATCGTTAGCCCACCTCCTGAAACCTACGCAAACTTAATTTGGTGTGGTTCTGAGTTTTCGTTAATTTTTGGTGAATTTTTTTATTCTCCATTGAAAGCCATTGGACGGTCCAATGGCTTTCAATGGAGAATAAAAAAATTCACCAAAAATTAACGACGCCTCAGAACAACACCAAATTAAGTCTGCTTACGTTTCACAAGCTGGACTATCGATGCCAAGCATTTAAAACAGGTTTCAAACAGTTTAAGGCACTTTTAAATGAGTGAAAAGAGACATTGTTGTGCGAAAATTCCCCATAGGAAACATCGTTGTGTGAGGCGGCAAATTTTTCAGAAAAAGCCATCGTTGTGTGAATTTATCGTTGTGTGAGGCACTCGTTGTGCGAGGCACCACTGTATAATACAAATGGTGTCGGTTTCCTCACAGTGTTGGAGTAACTTAGGTTTAAACTAAAATATAACTGTAGGTTGATAACTGGAGGGTAATCAAAGTTTTTTTAAAAAGCAGAAAATTGATTTGTTATTGAAATATGAACAGTTTGGATGATTGTATATTCTGTGTTCTCCTATCCTCTAATTTTTTTCCCTTTCCCCCCACTTCCTTTTACCTTTTGTATTCCCTACCCTATTACTAGTAGTTAAACAATAAATATTAAAAAAAACCAGATAATTCTATTAGAGAATACTCGCTCTTTTGCTCTAGTCGTTCCTATACATCCTACCAACACGGTGGTAAAAAGGAACTGAGGGGACATTTGGAGGGCAGAGCATGTGCTCCACGGAGGGATGTCTCATTGTCAAATTTTTTAAGCTTTAGAAACTTCCGAAATGTTCTCACAGAACAACCCATTTGTGTGCATTCAGAGGCCTCGAAGAAGAACCTGCTAGCACCGTCAACTCAGTTCTGGGCAACTCAACAATTATTTCAATCATCAGTGGTAGCCTGCATATCTGTAGACTGTTCTGCTATCCACCACCTGCAGACCTGAGCAGTATATGGGTTTTGTCATAGGTTGGTTGTGGTTCTTGTTGTTGCTGCTGCTGTTTCAGACATGTCCAAGAGAATTTCCATTACCCAAGAATAATCTGAAAGCAAAACTCAAAGTATAGATAAAGTGATATCTAAGCATCAAAATCCTTTGCATTTATGAAACACTGTAGCAAGAATTCAAATATCAGTGCATTGAGATCTTTGGTAGATTAGCACTTCCAAGTTCAAGAACTTCTGATCCATTGTAATGTAAATGAAAATGTGAAGAATATATAATCTTTATATATATATATATATATATATATATATATATATATATATATATATATATATATATATATATATATATATATATATATATATATATATATATATATATATATATATATATATATATATATATATATATATAATGTTATAGATAAATAATGTTATATATATATAAATAATAAATATATATATATATAAATTATTATATAGAGCTATTTTCTGGCTGAAAAGCATCTTTCAGTTTTCTTTGCCTACTAAAAAAATCTCGTTTCCACTTATATTTGGTGTAGTTTAATTAAATTCCAAGGCGGCAAAGAGAGAGATGTCTAACTTACACATGATGTGGAATACAGTATAATGTTAGGTTTCAAATGTGATAACAGGCAAAAACTGACACTGTACTTTTTTAAAATTCCACACCATGCACCTAAATTTGCAGAGTATCCAACTGGAAGAGATGAGCTCTATGTACCTGAGGTGGAAAAGGCATTTGTGCTAGGCTAGTATCCTGTTGCCTAAATGCAGAAGACAAGGGAAATTGTGTATATGTGTCCTCCTCACCTCCACAAGTCCACTGCATGACCAACATTGCAACCAGGTATGTGAGGGTGGATTTTCCCAGAATACGAGGATGCTTCTTCAGTTCCCCTTTTATTCTTCATTTCGGCAACAGCATTGCAGCCTTACTCTTTTGAGAGGTGACTTTTCCAGGTCAGACCCTCTACCCCCATTTATGACATCAGCCCTAAAAGGTGTTCAGGATAGGACTAAACTAGATAACAAAGAAAGAGAGAAAAGTAGTTCCTCTATCCTCCTTCTCTTCCTATTGAGGCTCTCGGCACCATCACTTTTCCATGGCATTGGATAAGAGTAACATGGAAAGCAAATCTTAACTGAACGTCTGAATATTACATCTTTGTTGCTGAAGCAACAGCCGTTGTTTGTTGCTTCAGCCTGCAAGTTGAGCTACCATCACCTACTTGATACAGAGCAGTAGACCTCCTGAGCAGTGTAGTACAGAAATATTTGGGACTGAGACTCAGATGCTTCCACTGTTTGCATAATATCAGTGAGTTTGGCCACTTCCTGGTGTCTGGGGGTAAAGTCAAGCCTATGGCATCTGCGTCTTCAGCCAAAGCACTGTGTGGAACTTTTTTCACCTTGTGCTTGGCCCAGGAACTCTTTTGCTTTCCCTATCTGGGAAAAAAACAGCTAAAAGCAATCAAGTAGCAGTTGGAAAATGTCGCAGAAAACACAAGAAATTCTATTTTGAATTGCCATGCTGTAACAAAATTCCTGGGAACACTAATTCAATCCTGAGGCACAATACCATTGTATTCTTTAAAGCTTTAACAACTTAATTCGAAGGATGCCTTTTAAAAAGATATTTGTTTCTGAAACTCTCTTCATAATGCTACAGGTTCTGGAAATGAAATAATTAGAATTAACTGAGGCAAGACTGCATAAACAAAATGTACTCTATGTGTGAATTGTCTGGAAATAATGATAACAATTGGTATTGTTCTTCCAATACAATGGGTGATATTTTCATACTTGTAGCATATTTCAGAACAAGAGCGTTAACACTACACAGCATCTTTTCAGGGGTTTACGGGCTTATTTAGGAACTGAACAAATCCATTTTCACCAGATCTTCAGCAGGTTGAGTTCCATAGGATTCAGAAAGCTCAGACTAATATACCTGAAACATACTAAGAATTTTGAGTAGCGTAAATCATAATGGTTCATTTTTTTTGCTTCCATTTTTTTTAGATTTTCTCTTCACACATACTTAGGTGTCAAAGAGTTTGCCATCTGAGTGAATACTATTGCATGTTAGATATCAGATAGTCTCAGATAAGGGAATCATTCTAGTCTTGCCCCCCACATCCACCATTTTATTGTCCTTGATGTGGAGGGCAACACATTTGAATAAAAGATTCTTTGCTCTCAATAGATATCTTATATATGAATTTGTTATGTTATGTGCCATCAAGTTAAAACTGACCTAAAGTGACCCTAATGGAGCTTTCAAGGTAAATATTAGTGAGTGGTTTTACCAGTTCCACACACCTTGTGATTTTCCATGGCTGATCAGGAATTTGAGCCCAGGTCCATAATTATATCCATTACAGCACACTAGGTATCCATTCCATGTGAATAAAGACCCGTATCTTTAGAATTCTCACAGGCACAGGAAGCAGACTGTCTCCTCCTTCAGACTGATCATTGTCCATATGTAGGAAGGCAAAGTAAGTGACAACAGAGAAAGTGCAGTTGAATACTCACCAGTTTGTAACACCTGGAGTCCCTGACTGTAGCCCACCCAATACACACTCTCTTGTCCACAGACACACACACACAGTTAAATCACCAGACAACTTTGGGGATCAACAAAACTTGATATTTACATGGTTCAAAGTTAAGCTTTTATTCAGTCTTAAATTAAAAAAATAAATTTCATTATTAAAGATTGGAATGGGTCTAAACTAATGTTTACATATTAGTTTACTTGATTTTAGAATACCACCAGAGAAACAATAAAGGTGTTATCACCCTGAAACAGAAATCTTTGTTAGAAAGTTTGACAGTGGTAGAATTCAGTTTAATTGGAAAAAATCTCATGTCTACAACGAATGTTAGAAGTAAACATCTGGCATCTGTGATAGCCACATCTAATTTCTGTTAAGTCTGTAACTGTATTCAGGGCACTATACGACAGTGCTGATATCATCTGCTTCCTCTGGTTTCTTTTGCCTGCTTGGCAGGGATTTCAAGTACTCAAGGTGCCGGCGTGCATCCTCTTGATTTTGCCGCACATAGTAAACTACATAGGAGATCACCATGGTGAACCAGCCAAACATGGTGACCAGCATGGCATAGTCGGTAGTCCTTTTAGGTATGTTACAGAGGTCAGGATCAGCAGCATTGAGGAACGGCCTCCCAGCATGTTCATCAAACTCTGCAGTCTTACAGATGATACTGTTGGGTGTTTCATGGTTGGATGCCATGCTTCTCAAGACCTGCTGCAGGGTGCAGTCACAGTGCCAAGGATTGTTTGCAATCCGAGCCCTGGCCTTTAGATTGTTAAAAGCATTTTTGTGCACACTTTTAATCCGATTGTCAGACAAGTCCAGCATCTGTAAAGTTTCTGCCACCCCTTTGAAGGAGTGTTCATCAATGAACTCAATAATGTTTTTGGATAAGTTGAGGACTTTTAATTGGTGCAAGTCCTTGAAAATCTCATTGGGGATGGATGTAATCTGATTGGAGTCTAAGTAAAGCAAGACAGTTTCAGGAGGAAGATCTCGGGGTATTTCCTTGAGGTTTGCATTGCTGCAACTGACATTTAAGCCTCCAGAATGGGAACAAAGGCATCCTTTGGGGCACATACTGGCAGAATGAAAACACAGTATCATGAGGACAAAGCTTTGTAAGAGCAGACACATGGAGAGGGAGCGAGTTAACCACAGGTCTACCAAATGCATGCTGGGATGTCAGCATAATCACACAACCACTTCTCATTTACCCAACAGTGGTGGCAAAGGATGTCAGGCACAAAACCACAACTTCATTCACTTCGTTGATGTTACTGGAGATGTGTTAATACATAGATTTCTTCATGGTCAATTTTCTTTTTTAAAAGAACATCACTGGAAAGTAAAACAGACAAATAAATAAATCAACCACTTTCCAGATCAGAAGAGCCAAATTCCAAAAAGATACAGATGCAGTTTACAGTGCAAACTTATATGTGAACATTCAGAAATAGTTCACCCAAACGTAGTTCAGTTGGGCTTGTTTTTAGATGCATAAAATGGAAATTTCAACAGAAAGAGCTGTAACTTTATTTATATACAAGTGGGATCACATTACTACCAATTCCAGCTTCACATTTCTATCTTCACGAGAACAGACGTCATCGTAGTCTAATATCACAATTCTTAAGGGAGACTTTCTTTTCTTAATACAGGTTTTCTAGAACAATAGTAATAAAACTTAATTACTTTCTTCCTTTTATAGTAGAAGACACATTAACAAGATCTACAGTAGGATTCAAGCAGAAGTAACAAATTAGGCAAGCATTTTTGTGGTTAATGACCATGCAACAAAATAATCTGTATCACTTCAAATCCAAATTAAACTATTTTAGAAGGGAAATAATATACTTAATATCAAGGAAAACAAAGGAAAACAAAATATTGTGGGCTTTTACAGCACAAACACAACTCTTAGCATCTAATTCCTTTCCAATTTTAATTTGCTTTAAAACATTTTTGTCTACTTGGATGGAAAAAAGTAGCACAACATTTTGCTATGTGTTTATGGCAGAAGCTCTGGAAATAATATCTCATAACATTATCAATTTTGTTTTAAGTATCTATAGCAATGATGGTGAACCTTTTTGAGCCCGAGTGCTCAAACGGCAACACAAAGCCAAATAATTTATTTCAAAGTGCCAACACTGCAATTAAACCTGAATACTGAGGTTTTAGTTTAAAAGAACAACTCATGTCATTTACACATTTTGTCTGTCTGGTTCTTTATTGATTCCTCCAACTGACAGCTCTTCCAGAAAAAAGTCAAGTGCAAAATGCTACACTGAATTAAATTCACCCTATTTATAAAGATTATTAAGTACACTGAAAATCCTGAACTTGTTTCCTCCAAAGTAAGCTACCCTTAGAAAAGCAGCTATATATAGCAGTGCAAATTTTTATAAGTGTATACCTACATTTTATACACTACATAAAATGTATAAATACATTTCACTTATTTGAAATGTAGTGTTGGAAATGAGATTTTCAGATATCATGACTTATCAGAAAGATAAGTAAAGCAAATTAAGTGTGAACTCTCACTAAAAGCTAAAATAACCAAGGAAAGGGTAGTGTACTACAGTGACATCTTGAGAAGACAAGCTCACTGGAAAAGGC
This sequence comes from Pogona vitticeps, assembly GCF_051106095.1. Classification (NCBI taxonomy): domain Eukaryota; kingdom Metazoa; phylum Chordata; class Lepidosauria; order Squamata; family Agamidae; genus Pogona; species Pogona vitticeps. The sequence goes on along the minus strand of NC_135788.1, from coordinate 43,883,919 downwards.
AGCAATGCAGGAAAAAGTGCAATGCAGTAGCAAAATAGGAAGGCTGCACATGAGGTGGACTGACTCAATAAAGAAAGCCACACTCATTTGTTTGTACAGTAAGACCTTTTGTTTGGTGTTGCAGTCAAAGCAGGACCAGGAACAGAGAGACTGGGATTCAGATTTGGGGAATAAACTATGATACTTCTGCCTGCTTTGGGGATGAGAAAATCAGAAATGTGATTGCTACACACTTCAGAAATCTAGTTCTAGGTTTGTTGGTTGTCTTTTACTAGGTGTTTGCTGTTAGTGAGACTCTGCTAAATATTCCAGTTCTGCCCAGTTCAATTTAGAGTCTAAATAGAATCTTGAAATACTGTACTTGCTGTTCTCAGCAAAAATTGCAGAGCTAAATTAAATGCAGTGGAGAGGAACTTTGCAAGGTTCCTTTTTTCATGGTTTTATTTATATTTATTTATATTTAATTTATATACCACCCCATTAGTCCCAAAGCACTATTCTGGGCAGTTTACAGACAATTATAAGCCAGGACAAACAAACTATGGACACTAAAATGTAACAGAAACAGCAATGACAAATCAAAGCTATAAAAGCCAAAGACACCAACAAATTTTCACAATAAAGAGGACCAGATGGGAGGTGCTCAGACAGGGTTGGATTGAAAGGCCTCCCTAAAGAGTATTGTCTTTTAAAGCTCAACCCCCATCTCTGTTGTATGCTTTACTTAGAAAAGCTACTTTTGTTTTCACTTCAACAGTTTGTTTTGCAGAGTATCCCATGACTGGTCACATCTATCATGGCAGCGCTTCTTACTGTTCCCAGTTTGGGGACCCTGGGAATCAAAAACAGAGTCTGGGGACTTTGCTGAAGCCTCAGATGATCGGGATCTAACCAGTATCTTAATGAAGATCACCTAAGGAACCTGACAAATGGCATAACTGAATTCAATTAAAGATAGGTGGAGGAATTGTGAATGTTATACTTAAGCAATGAATGGATTAAGTACTCATACTGTTACTTTGTCCTTTAAAAATCCAGAAAGATTAATGAATAATCATTTATAAAGCCTGTCTTCCTATAAGCACCATTGACTACAAGGGACTTACGCTTATATAAACAGGGATAGCATTGCACTTCAGAAGTGTTACATCACAGGATTGCAGAGCTCCATGCCATAACATACAATGAAGCTCTAATAATATATTTCTGATATATTTCTAGAGTACTATAATTTTTCAAACCTTGACCTATTGCTGCCAAATTAAATGTTCCTTCCTTCCTTCCTTCCTTCCTTCCTTCCTTCCTTCCTTCCTTCCTTCCTTCCTTCCTTCGTATGCTACCCATCTAGCCAGGCTATTTTGGGTGGTTCACAACATAATCAAACAAAAAACGTAACTACAAATATAATATAATATAATATAAATTCAACATATAAAATGTCATAAAATATAATGGCAAATAATCACATAATAAAATATTAGATTTTTAAATATTTCAAATGGTGCAGAGGGCAGAAAAATCTTTTCATCAAAGGCTGTTTTAAGACAAATATGTTTAGGCTTCTTTTTTAAATTTCCCTACTTACCAGAAAAAGACATTGTAGGGCCATATTTTGGATTAAAAATAGAACTATGTGGAAAATGTCTTAAAATTACTTCCACCTCCCACTCTGTCAAACAGAAAGCAATTTGTAAGGCTGGCCAGAAAAAAATCAAGTATGTACCATAATACAATCTTACCAAAATCCTTTACTGGGTACTTTTGAATGCAATGCAATCCACCAATTGGGATTAGCTATTGATGCCTTTTTAATTCTGGTTTTATGAGTCAAGTCTCTCTGTGTCTCACTTTTTCTCTCACACACATACACACACCCAAACACTTTGGAAAGATTTTTGATGGTTTTATGAAAGAGTCAGTTTCTCTCACACACAACCTCCTTCCATCTCTCTCTAAATTTTCAGCAATAATTTGCATCAGTTCAGTATGTCCCTGTTTCCTCTCATTACATTTAAACAAGCTGATGAATCCACCCATCCCTCTCTCACACCTTCCTTCCCACCTTAATTGGAGCTTTCCCTCCTGCTTGCAGTCACCTGTGGCGGAAGCAGTAATTCACAAGCCAGATTGACTACCCCGGGTTGTTCTATAGCAGTAAACAATAAAGCAGCCTTATATTCAATCTCTAAAAGAACTGATCTACAAGTGCTGCAACCAAGGAAGGTTGCAGGGATAGGTGGCTTACAATCATGCAGTTTGAGGTTTGGCTGTGGGGGGTGGATGGCTGTGGGGGGTAGTGCTCCGCCCGCATGCCGAGAGAGAGAGAGAGAGAGAGAGAGAGAGAGAGAGAGAGAGGTCTCCGCGTGCCAGCTGTGGCACGGATGCCATAGGTTCGCTATCACTGATCTATAGCAACAAAATAAAACATAAAGGATGGAATGTACTATTGTACAAATAAAATAAAATAGAAAGCTCTCTATGTTATACCACCAAAGAAAATCTAGTATTCCAATAGTTTTTCCTCAGTAAACTTCAAACAGAGGAGCAGACTATGAATACTAATGTACAAAATTCCACAACATAGTTTCTTTTAAAAAAATTAAATTATGAACTACAAGCCATGTGGTCTAAAGTTTATTTATCTTAATATTTTCTTTCATTTAGAAGTGAAGAGCTTGCACATCTTCCAAGTTATATTTATACATAAATGAATCTGAACATAAAAAAAGGTTAATGCCAATTAAATTCTCATAATGTGACACTGCACAGAAAAAGAATGAAATTTCACTCATCTTCACTTTTAGTTTCTGGATTTGGGAAGAATTTGCACATGTTTTAAACTATGTTATAAAGCCTCTACCTGGGTATCCTAACCCAGCCATAGATACTCCTGGCATCTCACAACAGTTCAGTCTTAGTTTCTGATCTATAAAATGGGAGAAACAGGGATCCACCTTAAAGGGCAGCCATACATCTAAAATGGACACAACACCATGCATGCTGAGAGTGTTGTGATGTTACTGAGCTACCAATTAGTACATTCTTATACATTAGTACTACCTCCAGAAATGAAGTTGTACCTAATACGTTTTTTACTTTTGATTTTCACATATCAGCTACAATATAAGAAAACAACTGACCCAAGAGCTAATCAATGTGGTCTAAATAACCATCTGAATTAAATGAACTTTTGTTCTGCTCCATATACTGTATCAAAATAAGTATTATTTTAAACACATGATAGAGGAGCATGATAGAGGAGCATCACAGACATGGTACATCTCAGTTCAGATCAGTGATTAAACTCCCTGACTGGTTACGGGAAATTCATTATAGCTTTTTTGCCAACCTAATAGGGTTTCAACCTGTACTGGATGGGGTTACACTCCCCCTGAAAAGTCGGATCCACAATCTGGATTGAACCCTGAATTTGGATTCACACGTTTCACTGTTGGCTAGGAGAGCATTTGCACAATTAAAACTTGTGTGCCAGTTGCACCCATTATTTAAGATGTCTGGTTTGGCCACAGTGACACATGCCTTAGTTACATCCCACTTGGACAACTGCAACATGCTCTTTGTGGAGCTGGCCTTTGAAGACTATACAGAGATTTCAGCTGGTTCAAAATGTTGAAGCCAAATTGCTGACTTGTGCTGGTTACAGGGAGTATGTAACTCCCTCATTACAACAGCTTCACTGACTGTTTCCGGGCCCAATTGAAAATGCTAGTTATTACATATAAAATTGTAAACAGCTTGGGTCCAGGCTATTTGAAGAATTGTATCATGAGCCTTCTAGGCTTTTAAGATGTTCTTAGGAAGTCCTTCTCTCAGGTCTACCACCTTCCCAAGTTCACATTGTGGATATGAGAGAAGGCCTTCTCCGTGGCTGCTCCCAGGCTTTGGAATACACTGCCCCTCAAAACGCCAGGTTGCCCCCTCCCCCTTTCCTTGCCAAGCAAAGATCTTCCTCTTCAGGCAGGCCTTTAATCACTAATTTAACTCAGGAATGCTGGTTTTTAACTTGCGGTTTTAAATGTTTTTCAATTTTTTATGCTTGACTGTGCATTTAATTGTTTTTAAATATGATGTTTATATAGTGTTTTTAAATGTCTTATTTTACCCACTGTAAGCCACCCTGAGTCCTTTATGGGGAGAAAGGTGGCGTATAACTAACTATCTAACTAACTAACTAACTAACTAACTAACTAACTAACTAACTAACTAACCAACCAACCAACCAACCAACCAACCAACCAACCAACCAACCAACCAACCAACCAACCAACCAACCAACCAACCAACCAACTAGTAACCACCATTATACTAATACTAAGTCAAAATACCCCAACTGACTTAATCACACAGTTGCAGACAGTAAAGCTGGGGAGCCATTTTAGTTGCTTTTATAGAGTGTAGGAATATATTGATAAGGGTGGCGTTTTGGTTTCTTATTACTGATGACTATAGTTCTTTAGTGCTTCTACTCACAAGACAGCAGCGTGAGTCTCCTCACTGGATGTTCCCTTTTTCTCTCGAGGTAGAAAGATATTTTGCTGAATGAATCACATGGTGCCATCTCATATCCTGTGAGCAAGAGGTCTTTGGGACAAAAAGAAAAGAAAAGAATTGTTGATAAGTTTGTACAAAACTGATCCTGCAACACTCTCTGTTGTTCCTTTTAGACTCTGGAATGTAACATAAGAATTAGACAAAACAATTATTTAAAAAATGAGGGGAAATCCAAATAACTATACTTCAGCAAACTGGATGCAGAATTAGGTTTCCCCCTCTTTCTTATAATGTGGACATGTATTTTTTTTGTTCTGTGCGGTATAAAATCACCTGTTTTATATAATTATTAAACCTTCAGAAAAAATGTTCTAAGCTAAATCCTGGTAAAGGTCTTATATACATTGGATAAGTTGGATAAGTCAGAAGTATTTTTGTTTGTCAAGCTCTTTTTAAACTTACATACAAATATAAAGACAGTCATCAGTTCTTCACCTCTGAGACAGGAAATGTAAATAAAATATTGGCACACTGAGTTCAGTGTCTAAAAATCTGTATTCATAAAATGCATTTGCATTATGAGAAACAAGCATGGGTATATTTGCACAATTAGCTGTCATTTATGAGCAACATTTGTCTTTCTTCCTGAAGTTTTTTTTAAACATATATTAGTCGACTACATATACATGTATAAATATGACGTGAAACATGTCCAAAGGAGTTCAACAGATCCTACTGAATGTATTGGTCCACAGCTTAAAATGCCAACAAAATCCAAAAGATAATAAAGTCACTATTCCCATTGTCACTGCACAGAGACAACCAATTATAATTCAGGGGAAAATAGTCCAATCAGAGGAAAGCACCTTACCCCAAGCCAGTCAGACTATGGGCCACCAGTGGAAAACATTACTATTTTATTCTTACACATATATCATATATGGATAGCTCAGTAAGGTAAGTATCTGGCAGTGGAGCCAGAGGTTGGGAATTTGATTCCCTTGTGTATTACCCAGAAAAGACACCCTGCATAACCTTGGGCTGCAGTCTGAGAACTTTCCAAAAGATGGTAATGGTAAAGTGCTTTTGAGTACAGTGGTGCCCTGACCTACGAACAATTTGACTTACAAACAGCTCTGGACGCTAAATATTGCTTTGAGTTACGAACAGAGCTTTGACTTATGAATAAAAAAAATCTTTCCTGCCCTTTTTTGACCTATGTTCATCTTAGGTCGAAAGAAGAAAAAAGGAAAAAAATTCTCCCCCTAGTGGTAGAGTACGGATTAACCGGCTTAGCACTAGTTCCTATGGGAACTAATGCTTTGACGTACGAACAGTGCCTTGACATAAGGACAAACAACAGCTGGAATGGATTAATCGGTTTTCAGTGCACTTGTTGGTACACAATAATTATCATTATATACCATACACAGATGGCTATTAGTACTACTGCTCTCCCTGGGGAAAACATTATTCTATAGTAATTTCATGTCTGAAAAATATAATAGTAATAGAATTATTATGTTAGGACAGTCGAAGAGGTAAAATAAAATACTTCATTTTATTATGTAGCATCAAAAAAGGTGACAAGAATTAAGACATTCTACAGAAATTAAGACTATAAACTATGGAGGCAAAATTGACAGATCATGCTCTTAAAGGAAACAACAGTTCTAGATCTGAAATGCTTTTTAGCAAAACTGCACTAAAGAAAATCTTCTAAACACATGGAATGTTACTATGTATTGTAACAGCTGGAACACCAATGACATAGTGCAAGTGTAACGTAAAACTTTTTGAAGCATGAAGAAAAAGCACATGAAAACTGAAATAGCAGCAAGCACAAAGTAGGATGTGAAAGTTTAAGTCCCTACAATATTCCCTTTGAAATGTAACTTAGAAGTACACAGATAGAAGATTCTGGCCACTCTAAGAGATTTAATATGCGAAACAGTTGTGGAACACAAGAAAGGCAATTCCTGCTTTAGCACACAAATCTCTAATAGAGTTAAGGAACTGAACATCTAGTAACAATCACTAAGATACGATTAAGGTGAGCACCCTCCTAGGAAGGAAATTGCAAAACGAACAACTCCAGAAGGGAAGACATAATTTCAGAAGGGAACAATAAATGAATGGCTATGGTCCCCAATCACCAGTTAGAAAACATCTAATAGGCTCCATCACACATTTACAAGTTGCAGAGAGACTAGTCTAAAACACCAAAATAGAGGTTTCAGGGGAAAGCATGCCCCAAATTCATTTATTTAATTTTTAAGGATACAGTCCATTGTATTCTGGGGATGCTTTTCAGCATTCTGAAAAACTGTAAATATATGTGCGGATTTAAAGCATTATTTCCAAAGCCAAATAAAAACACCATGAGATGCTTTAAGACAGATTTAGTTTTAGTTACCATAAATTGGGATTTCTGGAATTAAGAAGAATGAATAGGACAATTAACAACTTAAACTAATGCACTCAGCCTGTATAGCAAAAATACCCATGTACCATGTTTATGCCTAAAGGATGATGGATTCTGCAGATCAATCTCACTAAGGTCACTGCTAGGGTTGGATGACATTTAACTCCTGGGTTCTTGTGAAATCAAATACACAAGCGTGGCACTGGCCTATAAATGATCAATATAGACATTACTATCCACAGAAAGAGACTGAAATGAAGCTTGATTTTGAATCTGTAAAACAGATCTGATGCTTGTTTGCATAATTAAGAATACCAGTAAGTTTTCACCAACCAAAAATATCAAATGTTTGAGGATTTTAATATGTTGCTTCCCTTTCTGAACATATCCGGTACACACAATTAAACCATACAGGACACCCACGATGTATAAATGTTACTACCAAAATTAATACATATTAAGGAGAATCCTCACCTTTACCTCTGTGTATTTTTCAAGAAATCTTTATGCAATTTAATTTTTTTTAAATTGCATAACCTGAGACTCCTTGCCCACAAGATGATGTTACAGTGGTACCTCAACTTACGACCGTCCCTGCTTACGACCACTTCGAGTTACGACCAGCTCCGGCCGCAAAATTTTGCTTCAACTTGCGGCCGGAGCTTCCACTTACGACCAGGAAAAGGCAGGGAGGGAAAGGTGGGAAATTCAAATAGCTAACCATTGGTGGCGAATAGGCTGCTTCTTTGTAGCTCTTTCGCCCCAACGGTTAGAGAGCAGGGGTCAGGGAAATTTTTTTAACTGTAACTTTTAACTTTAATTTTTACCGGGAAAGGGAAGCAGTGGCAGGGACAGGTGTAGGCGTCCCTCAGTCCTCCTCGCCGCCCTCCGCGGGGCCACTGCCACCGCTGCTGCTGGCTCCTGGTCCTCGGCACCGGGGCAAAGGGGGCCCTGATCCCGGAGGAAGGGTCCCATGCCGCCGCCTCCAGGATCAGGGCCCCCTCTGCCCCCGTGCTGAGGACTGGGAGCCACCAACGGCCCCGCGGAGGGTGGCGAGGTGCCCCAAAGAGCAGCCACCAGAGCCGGGCTGCCATTGTGGCCACACCTGCACCTCCGGCCGCTCACCCCGGCCTTGCCCTTTGCCATGGTTGGCCTCGCCGCCTCCTCCTCCTCAGTGGCAGCCCGGGAGTAGACGCCATCGGAGGAGGCTTGGGACTGCCTGGTAAGGTAAGGTGCTGTTTTTTTCTTTTTAAAAAACTCTTCTGTGTGGGTTTTGGATGGGGGGGTTATGTTTCTGTGAGGGTTTTTTTTGCAGTCCCAGTGTGGGGCTTGCTCTGTTTATTTTGGGGTTGGTTTTTTTCCCCAGCCCTATGGGACTTGCACTCTTTTATTTTTAGGGGATTTTTTTGTGTGTGGTCGGAACGGATTAATCACATTTCCATGCATTCCTATGGGAATGCATGCTTCAACATACAACCATTTTGACTTATATTCCATCTTTTGGAATGGATTATGGTCGTAAGTCAAGGCACCACTGTATTTCCTTTGCATCTTGTTTACCTTATACTGCACTCACTTTTCCAGACACAAAACAATGCACATGCTGTTTTCCATATGACTGTGTAGCTCAAGATAACAATTAAGAGACAGATAATTTTTATCTTGTGCTGGCAAAGCAAATGAACATTCTGTAAGACAATTCTAAAAATTGAGGCAGCTTAAACAAAGGAGTGTAACTTTTAAACTGGGCTTCAGATCACCACCAAATTTTGCAGTCTGCTCTTGCTTGTGCCAAATTTGGAGGATCTTTGGCAAAGCGTTTTAGAGTTATGATTTTTTTAAAAGTAGAACTGTTTACTCCCTGTTTAGAAATAAGTGGCCCGATAGGACCCCAGATTTAAAATAGCTCATATAAATCGAAAAAACAAATCTTGTTGGTCAGCTGAAAAGTCTAAGGACTGTTCAATGCATGTAGCTTAAAGTTTCACGCAAATATACTCAATTAAATGTTTTCGTGTAATCTTTCATCTCCTGAAAGAGAGTGTAGGCTCTAAAATGAAATTGACACTATTTCCCCTTCTGATTCTTCCATTATAGTTATAACTGATGCTGTAGTTGGAATCTGTAAATAATTCTTAAAAATCTCAACATCATATCAATTTGTAAACAAAGGAAATTTACAAATGTTGAAAAACAAATTATAAAAGTAACTAGATTTTTGATCACAGGCAGTTTATAAGACCAAAGGGAGTCTCCTGTAAAGCCGGGTAGCAAGTGAGCATTTTGCTCCATCTACCACCTTATCCATACACTCAAATAAAAACAAAACTAACCAACAGGACGCACTAGATACAACCATGATTAGTGGGTTTCATTTTTTGCTTGACTTCAGTTAACATCTGGAATATTTTCTACATCTGAGAGCTTCCTAAAGCAGAAGCATATTAAAATATAATCACTGATGGATCAAAATGTTTTCTCTGTCAGGTAGAGAACAATTTTTTTCAATGTGCTGAGTGGAACATGCTGAACCTGGGTAAATTAGCTTCATTTAAATATTTAATGGAGGATAAATGTACAGTACTTTAATAACAATTCTACTAATCTACCTCCATCTTTTGCATGCTAAAGCACAAGTCATGAACATGAAACCCCTAATCTAACCTCTGCTGGATGGAAGGTGGAGTACCACAGGACATGAAGGATGCAAACATCGTCACATTGTACAAGAACAAAGGAGACAGGGGTGACTGCAATAACTACCGTGGCATCTCTCTTCTTAGCGGTGTACGGAAGCTGCTTGCCCGTGTTGTGCTGAAGAGGCTCCAGGTGCTTGCAGACAGAGTTTATCCAGAATCACAGTGTGGATTTCGAGCTAATAGATCCACCACTGACATAGTATTCTCCCTCAGACAGTTGCAGGAGAAATGCAGGGAACAAACATCATCAGATCCTTCCATGAGGGAATGAAAGGCACTGTAGTTTTTGATGGCTCAACATCAGATCCCATGGATATCCGAAGCAGAGTGAAACAGGCTGTGTCCTCGCACCAACCCTTTTTGGGATCTTTTTTGCTGTCATGCTGACGTACGCCTTTGGAACTGCAACAGAAGGTGTCTATCTCCGGACTAGATCAGACGGAAAGCTCTTTAATCTCTCTAGATTGAGAGCAAGGAGCAAAGTCCAACTGAAATGCATACGGGACCTCCTCTTCGCAGATGATGCAGCCATTGTTGCCCACTCTGCTGAAGACCTCCAACAACTCATGAATTGTTTCAGCAAGGCCTGCCAAGACTTTGGACTAACAATCAGCCTGAAGAAAACACAAGTCATGGGCCAGGGTGTGGATTCACCTCTCTCTATCACCATCTCCACACAAGAATTGGAAGTTGTTCATGACTTTGTGTACCTTGGCTCAACCATCTCTGACACACTCTCTCTAGATGTCGAGCTGGATAAACGCGTTGGCAAAGCAGCTACCATGTTCTCTGCTCACAAAGACAGTATGGCTCAATAAGAAGCTGATGACACATATCAAGATCCAGGTCTATAGAGCCTGTGTCCTGAGCACACTCCTGTACTGCAGTGAGTCCTGGACCCTTCATGCACGGCAGTAGAGGAAGGTGAACACCTTCCATATGCGTTGCTTCCGACAGATTTTTGGCATCACCTGGCAGGACAAAGTTCCAAATACAGCGGTGCCTTGCTTAACAACGATAATCTGTCCCAGGAAAATTGCCTTTACGCGAAAACATCATAAAGTGAAATAAAAAACCCCACTGAAACCCATTCAATGCATTCCAATGGGGTAAAAACTCACCGTCCAGCGAAGATCCTCCATACGGTGGCCATTTTTGGTGCCTGTATAGCGAGGAATCCATCCCTAAACACAGTGGGGAGCCATTTCAATTACCCAGTGACCATTTTGAAACCACTGATCAGCTATTAGAAAAACATCATTTTGCAAGGAATCGGTTCCCGAAGCATGGAACTGATCATCGCAAAGCGAAATCCCCCCATTTAGACTATCGTCTTGCGATCGCAAAAAGATCGTTGTAAAGCGGATTTGTCGTAATGCAGGGCAATCGTAAAGCGAGGCACCACTGTAGAGTAGTCCTAGACTAAGTTGGAATTTTCAGCATGTATACATTACTGAAACAGCAACATCTACGTTGGCTTTGGCACATCATGAGAATGGCTGATGGTTGGATTCCAAAGGATTTCCTGTATGGAGAATTAGTGCAGGGAAACTGCCCTAGAGGGAGACCACAGCTGCGATACAAGGACATCTGCAAGTGGGATCTGAAGGCCTTACGAATGGACCTCAACAGATGGAAAACCCTGACATCTGAGCGTTCAGCCTGGAGGCAGGCATTGCATCATGGCCTCTCTTAATTTGAAGAGACCGTTGTCCAGCAGGCCGAGGCAAAGAGGAAGTCACAAAAGCAGCAAAATCAGGGAGCTGGACAGGGGACAGATTGGATTTGTCTTCAGTGTGGAAGGGATTGTCACTCTCGAATTGGCCTCCTCAGCCACACTAGACGCTGTTCCAAATCCTCCATACAGAGCACATTATCATAGTCTTTCGAGACTGAAGGATGCCTAACTAACTAAAAATCAATTAAGATCTGAACAGAATAATTTTGTACCTTTAGAGTGAATCCCACTAGGTCTATTCAGTTGTTATGTTTTATGCAGCATGATGAAGTACAAAGACATCTGAATGGTTCCTCACAGGGAAAATCTATGGAGGAGGGTACTGTAATTGGAGAACTGATGAAGGGAGAACGGTGACATTTCCCATCTTCCAGTATGTTGTGGCTTATACCCAATGTGATGCTTGAGGGAAAAGTTCAAAAGCTGGCATTGGTCTGCCAGGGGTTGCATGTTTCACTAACAAAACAACAGTGCATGCAACATGTATAGCAATGAAGCCCAAACAAGTTGTGAAACCACTTGTGCAGTGCCATGCACCTCCTTATATGTAGTTTTCAAATGCCAGAGTTCTCTTTCACAGGTACAATTGACAGCACCAACACTATCATGCTACAGCAACCCAAAGTAGGATGCTTCAGAAAAGTCTTACCACTTGCTCAGAGGCTGGAGAAATTATTTCTTCGGATTAGAGTTTCCAGAATCCCCTAATCCAGTGGTGATATTGACTGGAGGATTCTAGAATTGTAATGAAAAGAGGCAGTTTTTCCAGCTTCTGCTCTTTGGTCCACTGAGTGCATAATCTGACAATTTTTATGGTGCTTTGGGTGGGATACAAGGACTTGGTAGTGTCTCTGTTTGGAGTAGCCCTTTGTAAAGTGCTAAGTGTCATCAACAGCTAATAAATGACCACAACACCTTGAAGGACAAAATATTAATGAAATAAGGGAAACATTTTTTTTAAGTGAGCAGCAGATTAGGTAAAAAAAAAGGAGTTCAAAAGATCACTGATTCAATGAATAATTGAGATGTCACCATTAATCAGTAGTTTTCAAGTTATGCAGCATAGTCATTATCTAATGAAACAACTCATGATATATAGTACCAAAATCAAGAGACACAATTAAGAGGGAAATCTCTGGAGTTAAGAGATTTCCTTAATAAAATTTCTCTAAATTCGGCTTCAGTTAGAAATGTTTATTCCAACTTCTGAAAAACCTTACATTAGGGAAAGAGTTAATGACCTCACACAATGAACTGTTAACTCCAGGCAATTATGTAATTATAAAGTGGTAAGGAGAACCTACATGAACATAATTTTAAAGCTATAATTATGCTTTGATTACACCATTACTGCATAGATTGGCTCTGTATTACAGATTAAAGAGTCACTTAATTATACTGTGTGTAGAAATGAATCAGCACTTTCTGATTGATAGGTTCATTTCATGTTAAAAAAGCCTTATACTTTGCTTCTCCAGCTTTCAAGTCATAAATTCTTCTATAAATACTACTTTATAATTGATTGGGTGGGTAAATCTTCACACACACAACTTTTAATCCATAGAGCAAGAGAGAATGAGAAAGCAAGTTTCCACTTTCATTCATCATTTTTATACTTGAAAATTCTGATTAAACTAAAACATATTGTGCATGGTTTTCATACAGAAAACAGTCACTAAAACAAACAGCTGTGAAGTAAAGCATTCAAGGGTCCTCCCTTAACAGAATCATATACAGATTTTTCTAAAAAGTTCAAAAATTAAAAATGTGCCCTTCAATTTCTAAAAGATCCATATTTTCAGTTTCTCCTTCTGTCCTATTCTTCTATTTTGCATTGTAAATTCAATAAACATGGCTTCAGATAGCACATATAAAAGTCTCTAGCTCAGACTGGACGGTCTCATGGAATACAGTGGTGCCTCGATTTACGACCATAATCCGTTACAGAAGATGGACGTAATGCGAAATGATCGTAAGTCAAAGCACCATTTCCCATTGAAATGCATGGAAATGCAATTAATTCGTTCCGGAAGGGAAAAAAAATACCCCCAAAATAAAATAAAAATAAAACACTGCAAAGCCCCATAAAAATGTGCTGGGCCTGCAAAAAACAAAACAAAAAAATAAACCAGAGAGCAAGCCCCGAAGGAGCTTGGGCTTAAAAAAAATGAAAACAAAGCAAAAACAAACCAAAAATAAACCATGGAGCAAGCCCATAAGATGCTGGGGCTGCAAAAAACAACAACAACAACAAAACACAAACAAACAAAACAAAACCAAAAAACAAAACAACACAGAAACACAACCCCCAGCCCAAACCCACCTCGCAAAACCCACCCAGAACATGCACTTTTTAAAAAGCAGAAAGCAGCACCTTATCTTACCAGGCAGTCCGAAGCCTCCTTGCAAACGCACACACTCTCACTCAGAAGCAGAAGCCAGGCAGTCCCAAGCCTCCTCCGATCGCACACTCTCTAACTGCTGGGGTAAAAGAGCTACAAAGAAGCAGCCTCTTCACCACCAACAGTTAGCAATTTGAATTTCCCACCTTTGACCCCCTGCTTTTTTGTGTTCATTCCTGGAAGCTCCGGCCGCAAGTTGAAGCAAAATTTTGCGACTGGAGCTGGTCGTAACTCAAAATGGTACTAAGTTGGGACGTTCGTAAGTCGAGGCACCACTGTAACTAATACGTAGGGGGTGGGGATGTAACCATGCTAAATGGTACTACCTGGTCTTCACACTCCTTGTCTAAACCTCCATGGATGTTATAAAAAATGGGTGTTTAGTGACGTCTCTGCATAAGCAGTCCCTCCTCATGAAATTCTGTGCAAGTGGAGTTCTCACTTGGTTAGTTTACATGCAGTCAGAGTAGAGGCTCATTTAATTAGGGGTTACAAGCACATTTCCCCAAATCCTTCTTTGTGTGTAATCAATGGTCCATGCAGAAGTCTAGGTGTGCATCATGATAGCCAGCCCTCACCAGAAGAATGAAAAATGCAGGCAGAGAAGGCCATTCAAAACTGCAGATTTTCCTTCTAACAATTTCTTGTATTTTCAGCCCGAACTTGGCTCTGTAGTTTACTTCCACAGACAATGTTATTCTATGAGTAAATTCAAGGCATACTCTTATATTTCTGATGATTTGGCCTTCCCCCCTTCCTTTTCTCTTTCTTTCTTTCTTTCTTTCTTTCTTTCTTATAAAATCCAGTTGAAACTGCATTTATTTATAATGTGATTCTCCATTTGTCATATTATGTCTAAGAGATTGGGATATGTGACTTTTTTCCTCTTTGGTCAGGGTAGGCAACTTGCAACCCCCTGCGAGCAATTGTATCACTCTTTTAGAAAGCTATATTAGGTACCGTATTTTTCGCTCCATAAGATGCACCTCTCCATAAAACGCACCAGATTTTTAGGAGAAGAAAACAGGAAAAATAATCTGTTTTCTTCGCTCCATAAGACGCACAGACTTTCCACCACCCCTGTTTTGTGGAGAAAAGGTGCGTCTTATAGAGCGAAAAATACGGTATATTTGTCTTTTAAGGGAGATAATTAGCCCACTTTGAGCTTTGACTCCTGCCAGCTGTGCTACTAGCCACACATACTGCTACCATGTGACCCCTAACAGATTAAGGACACTAGAAAAATAAAGTTTATCATCTCTTTTCTAGACAATACCGTGTTTCCCTGACAATAAGAGAGGGGCTTGTATTACTTTTTGCTCCAAAAAAACACATTAGAGCTTCTTTTCAGGGGATTTTTTTTTCATATACAACAATCTACATTTATTCAGATACAGTCATGTCATCTTCTGGTTGCTGCACAATGGTGGAGGGCAGGGTTTCACTTAACTTGGGCTTATTTTGGGGGGTAGGGCTTATATTACGAGCATCCTGAAAAATCATACTAGGGCTTATTTTCAGGTTAGGTCTTATTTCTGGGGAAACAGGGTGTCAACTTCCTTTTCTTTATTGATCATCTTCAGGACCACCTA
Organism: Pogona vitticeps; assembly: GCF_051106095.1. NCBI lineage: Eukaryota > Metazoa > Chordata > Lepidosauria > Squamata > Agamidae > Pogona > Pogona vitticeps. The sequence continues at coordinate 43,868,551 of NC_135788.1, read as the reverse complement.
ATGCTCTCACTGAACAGCTTACTTTAGAGTATAAACACAAGGTAGTGGGAGGAGGGAATGCAGCTATCTCTGAAAGTAAACTGGATGAGGCAGAGGAAAGGTGAGGTGTTTCCTTTGGCTTTTATAAACAGATTGGAATAAAGTCAGAAATAACAACAGCAATCTTAAAATTGTAGAGCTATCCGGCAGTTCTAAGTTTTACCAAAGTCTGCAGTGACTATTGGACAACATTTTTATATATACCATTTCCATGAAAATAAGACCTAACCTGAGAATATGCCATAGTATGATTTTTCAGGATGCTCGTAATATAAGCCCTACCCCAAAAATAAGCCCTAGCTAAGTGAAACCCCACCACCATTGTGCAGCATTGTGCAGCAACCAGAAGATGACATGACTGTAAAATAAAACATCCCCTGCAAATAAGCTCTAATGCGTTTTTTGGAGCAAAAATTAATATAACCCTGTCTTATTTTCAGGGCTACACGGTATACATATATGCATACAGACATGCACACACGCACGCACACAAAAGCAAGCCTAGAGAAGTAATAAGGTAGAACTCAACAATTTAGCACCTGCTAGCCTGCCCTAATTAGCACATGGTTTATGCAGTGAGAGTGTTTGGAGAGAATGAATGAGATGCACATACCAGTAATTTAGAACAGGAAACACTGAAGAAAGCACCACTGTAATTAGGCTAAGGAAGATCTGTTGATAATAAAGTCACTGAGGTGGAAAAGACATAAACACCAGACAGAAATATTCAGCAAGGAACACATTAGTACACAGTACCTACGAAAGCTGGCTCACTGTGGCAGCACAAATCATTCAAGAAAGATGGCTCCATCAGCCTCCTGAGGCTCCCTTGCCAAGAGGGAATTCAGGGTAACATAAGAGGGAAAATTAAATTGGGTCTGCTCTTAAAAGAAAGGCCAAAATAGGATGGATGTTGCACTGGCATCATTGCCTCCAAATATCATGACTCGGGGGACTTAGTAATTTGTTAGGCGTCTTGCATGTGCACAGCTGGCACATATTCAAGCAAGGATATGATCCTAAGTATTCCAAGAAATAGGAGTAAAACTCGTCGAATACATTGGAACATATTTCTATGGGATTCCACTGTATAAATGCCCATTTACATAGAATGTTAGTCTACTGTTATATATTGGTTTCAGACAAAGAATAAAAGCAGAACACTCATAAACAGCTTTGTTCAATTATATGGATATCTGCACACATGACAGCCACTTGCAAGTAATTTTTCATCATACAATTGGAACCAGAGGTGCTCTCAGAAGCAGTCGTCATAGAACTAATAGCGAACAGGCTTTGTACAGCTATCCTGCCCATCACCACCACCCCGACTTCTGGTGGTTGGAAAAAAGAAAAGCAAATCAGTGGGAAACTCTGAGAGAAACACACACAAAAACAAACACATATATTTCTAAGAAATTTATTAGTCATAACATGTTAGGAAAGAACAAGGTGAAAGGCAGAGTTATTACCTGTTTCATTTAGGTGAATTGTACATTTGATGTATATTAAAACTCAAGAATGTTCAATAAAGTGTCAAGAATTATTTGATGATGCCTTTCCACAAGAACCCAAATGTGCCACTGGCTGGTTTCATTGTACTGTTTTTCTGTTTCTAAATGTTATAAAAGTCTAAGATGTATTTATAAAGTTCTCTAAGATTTATCTTGTCATGCTACTTTTTCAGTTAATGTAATGTTCCAAGCACTGTTGTGCTAATATTTTTCGGGGGTGGGGTAGAAGCATCTTAAAATCATTCAGGCTTTAATCCCACCCAAACCTATGAGACAAGGCAATCATTCCACAACTAACTTTAGTGTCACTAAATGGGAGGAATTAAAGCATGACTAATGTAGCCTGAATTCAATCTACATAGTTTAAGGGTATTGTTTGTCTAAAGATACACAACGTACTTAGCAAAGTTGGATAACAAAACAGAACTACAGTAAACAACGGCTGAAACCCTGTTCTGTGATCTAAGCCACATATGGCCGATGACATTAGCAGCCACTGGGATGCTTTTCATCATGGTGGAGTTGCTGAGGGCCACGGAGTGGGGGAGAGAATCTTTAATTTTCAGAATTGCAAACATCATGATAATTTTCTTGACAGTGGTGATTTTTGGAAATTAAAGAACTCCCTCCCATCTTGCAGGCCCCAGAGGCTTTCCAATGATGAAAAGGATCCCACGGCAGCATCAGAACCTTTGGGGAGACTTAGAAATTTAATAATATCACAGCGTTATATGATTGTAACTTCTTGCAATAGGATTTCAGTTAATAAATAATATGAACTCACTGTGAATTTGCATAAAAAAGCACAATGTCCAGAAGCCAGGATCCCTAACTTATTGCAGTCTCCATTTGCATCCTTCAAGGCTCAGGAGATGAAGGGATGGGTGGTGACAACCTTTTGGGGGCTACAGATGAATATCGGGCTGCCAGCATGGCTGTGCTGGCTCCTTGGAGCCCATTCTATGGACCAGCCAATCAGCACTGTTGGCTCCCTTTCCAGCCCTCTATTTCTTGTTTAAGTTGGGACAGAATTTTTCATAAAACCTGCCCAGTTTCATGTTGTTTTATTTCTAGAGCCTTTTTCTTTTGCCACAGGTCCAAGAGTGGCTCGCAGACCTCAAGCTCCAGAGCAATAGAAAGGGAGTGGGGAGTTCGTGGCAACAGCAGGAGGTGAGTGGATGGTCCAGCCCCAAGCTGGAACCTCGTTATGTCCACCTGTGCAGACATAATTATTATGTTTAATTGTTTTTCAACTTATTGGCTGAAATCCTGTTGCACAGGTATACTGGCTTACAGACAGCAATTAAAAGGCACTGCTGTGATTCTCGGGGACATATAGGTCTGCTCGCTTGCAGATATTTGAGAATCCCAGCAGGGAAGTTTTAATTGTCAGCTGGAAATGAGTGACTGTTATATCATTTGCCTTCTGCCTGTGTAAAAGAAGCAAAATAATTTAAACCACTGTATTTTATTTTGCATAATTTGTGAGCTGTCCTGAGTTAGTCACCATGGCATAAAAATGAAATAAACAAATAAAAATAAATGAGTACATCAGCTGGCAGGCAGATCAGCCAATGAATAGATCTTTTGCCCTACGCTATGCCAAATCTTGTTGCTATAACCAATAAAGTTGTATATATTTCTTTACACTGTGCCCTCTTCCATGCCCCTGCTCTTTAGCCACTACAGACTCAGATGAGAGTTAATACATTCTAATACTTTCACCAGATAGATACTGAGGACAGTCATGAACAAGTTGGCTGCCTGACACATGAAGAGTCAAATACCAAAGTTGATATAGAACAATTTTAAGACTGATGGACTCATTTCGATGTGAGCTTCGTCACTTTGTCAGATAAAAAGTTTGTGCTTTTTGTTAATATTTCTGAACAAACATTCAGTATGAAATAAGCATCAATAACCTCCATAAAAATGAAAAATTATACATACTCTGATAATTCACTTATGATTAGATGGCAATAAAACATTCCATCCAAACTCTTAGAAAAGTAATGAGCAGCATAAACAATGACTCACTAAAAGAGTCTAGACTGCAGAAGGCTACACAATGTAGTTTCTACAAAAGGCACCTAAGAGATAAAGCAACAATGAACATTCTCTTAACGGATAAGTAAACAGGGAGAAATGTCAAAAGACTTATTTTGCCATTCAAAGTATTTAACCTTCATTATTAGAAATCCAATTATACTTTTAATATGTGTTATAACTGTACAGCAAAATGCATAATAAACAATTGTATGGTTATGAAGTCCAAGTGCATATGCAAATGATTCCATATAACAATTTTTGAAAATTAAATCCATGGTCTATTCAATGTAAATGTTACAACAGGCTGGGTTGTGTATGAAAGCAGATCAGACATGCTTATTTTGCTTATCGTAGGCTAACTATAAAATTTATTGTAAAGTTATTCTGTTAATGGAGACAGAACAATCTGTACAACATTTAGATTTACAACACAAAAATAAATTCACTACATAATTTGCAGATATGAAGGACCTTTTCACTCAAGAGTAGCATTTCCTCAAACACATTCCAATGTCGAAATCTGAGCTGTCTTTAAAGTTAATACTCAATGAAGGTTCACCAGTAAGACAATCCAGCACTGAAACCCAGTTTAAGGTCACTACTTTCAATTGGGATTAAAACAACACAAGTGCATATTGGATTATGGCTAGAATTTCAAGCCTTATTTCTGTTAGGAAACCATATTAAAATGTGGACACGATTCAAAACCCCAGCAATTTTCCTTTAAAAATGGCTGTGGCAAAGACTTGCAACCAACAGTTTAATTCAATACATGTAGTTTGGATACTGGGGGTGAGATGAAGGGGGTGGTAAAGTGAAAGCAATTCAACATTTTAGCATATCCAGAGGTCCAGTTGCAACCATTCACTAGGACCACCAAGGAATGAACTAGAAACTGAAGCTTTGGCCTTTCAATGGGAAATATTTGGATATGGCTGTCTGTGAACCCATCTAGTAAAGAATACACACTCAAACATCTGCTCAGTCAAAGTTCAACAAGGAACCTTCTACTGATTTTCATATCAGGTTGACCTACTTCACAGGAGTATTCTAAAGATAACCTGGATAAATGAAATTAATAACAGACAGAAAGAAAACTTTCCTAGGCATGAGAAATAGGCCACCACCACCAGGATCATCACCTGCTTTATAACTCCTACATATTTTCTTTGGTCTAAATGACAAAAAAAAATTCCATTCCCTCTAGCTTAAAAAAACCATTTATTTGAAGCCAACTGACCTGAAAAATCTCCTTTCCTTCCTTTACCATATATCTTAATCATCAGCATAGTTAGATCTAGACTTGGGTCAGCATACTTAAGTATGTCTCTAATCTAAAGTTTTATTCTCATATTCTGCAGAGATGTTTTAAAATACTGAATACCTTTTGGGGACAGAAATAGAAGCCTTATATGTTTATCAAATACTGTAAAAGTTTCTGTCTAACGCTCTCCCTGTTAAAGGCCACCATAATTTGTGCCTTTGTCACTTTGAAGTAGGAGAATGGGGCATTACACTGAATTTGACCGAAGCAATGGTGCTGTAAGAAGAAATATTTTATCCTTTTTTCATGAGGCATTTTTATTATCTAAAGTATGCTCCCCCAACTATGGAACTCCCATGTATAGGTATTCACAAGTCTGTTCACATCTCAGGAAGACAGCATGAGGGAATGGGCCTATATTTCCCTTTCCCAGTTTTACAGCTCCTATACAATAGGGAATATAGTCCAATATGATACTTTATATTTAAATCAAAAGCATTAGAAGATCCAGTTAGGAAACTGCTATATGATGTGTACTTGCTCCTGATAAATCATCTACATATGATATCAAAATACACTGGCACAATTAGAGTTGCCATATTGCACAGTTGGTTAGCTTTTCACTGGACTTCAGGAATGCCATCCAGTACCTAGTCCATCAGACGGCTCCAAATCCAAGCTTTCATTAAACACACACACACGCACACACACGCACACACACACACACACGCACAAACACAAATTTAAACCCCCCGAAGAACCTGAAGCAAAGCTACAGCCTTTACAGATACTGGAGATATAAGACAAAACATGCAGTCACAAAGGAAATCCACACTGTAGCCATTTGTTCAATTGTTGTCACCAAAATTCCCTCACAATTTTGGTAATCGATTTTGCAGTATACCTCCACACAGTGTGTCCTTTTTGTTTTGCTTTTATGTCCCTGGTATCACAAGACAACCGATCCATACTGGTGTTTTGTTTTCTTATGCTTTCCTCTGCTATCTTCTGCATCTGAGCCTGTGGGTGTGTACTAGGGTCATGCACATGGAAATCTTTGGGGTTTGGTCCATTTTTGGGGTCTTTGGGAGGGTACCTATTCCATTTTTGGGTCTTCTGTCTATTTGTCCTTTTGTTATACACAGTAAAAGGTAAAGGTTCCCCTTGACAATTTTTGTCCAGTCGTGTCCGACTCTAGGGGGCGGCGCTCATCCCGCTCTTCAAGCCATAGAGCCAGCGTTTGTCCGAAGACAATCTTTCTGTGGTCACATGGCCAGTATGATTTAGACATGGAACGCTGTTTACCTTCCCACCGAGGTGGTCCCTATTTATCTACTCGCATTTGCACGCTTTCAAACCGCTAGGTTGGCGGGAGCTGGGACAAGCGACGGGCGCTCACTCCGTTGCGTGGATTCGATCTTACGACTGCTGGTCTTCTGACCCTGCAGCACAGGCTTCTGTGGTTTAGCCCACAGCGCCACCACGTCTCGTTATACACAGACAAGGGCCTTATTCCTCTTGCTCATCATTCAGCACAGTCACAAAATTCAAGGTTTTTAACCTCTGTTGTAAATATAAGCAAGTCACAAAGTCCATTTGTATGAGTAAAGTACACAGCATGAGATGCTCAAATTTAAACTATCATCTTCATTCCAGACCAAAGAAGAGGATGAGTGAAAGAGAAGAAAGGCCAGGTCTCCTGAAGCAAACTCAGCAAGTGTCTGAGCCTCCCTTCACTCAAGCCTACTGAGGAACTTTATTTTCCCTCCTGAGATTTGGAAACTTTCTCTTGTGATACTAGGGACACAAAAGCGAAACAAAAAGGACACACTGTGTGGAGGTATACTGCAAAATCCATTACCAAAATCTCCTTCATGGATTGCTGCCTTGTCGTGGCGAAGGGGCTTGAGTAACTCAGAGAAGCTATGGGCTATGCTGTGCAGGGACAGGTCATAGTGGAGAGTTCCGACTAAACGCAATCTACCTGGAGTAGGAACTGGAAATGCCACTCCAGTATCTTTGCCAAGAACACCCCATGATCAGAAACAAAAGGCTAAAAGATATGACGCTGGAAGATGGGCCCCTCAGGTCGAAAGGCGTCCAACATGCTACTGAGGAAGAGTGGAGGATAAGTACAAGTAGCTCCAGAGCTAATAAAGTGGTTGGGCCAAAGCCGAAAGGACGCTCAGCTGTGGACGTGCCTGGAAGTGAAAAGAAAGTCTAATGCTGCAAAGAAAAATACTGCATAGGAACCTGGAATGTAAGATCTATGAACCTTGGGAAGCTGGAGGTGGTCGAACAGAAGATGGCAAGAATAAACATCGACATCCTGGGCATCAGTGAACTAAAATGGACAGGAATGGGTGAATTCAACTCAGATGATTATCATATCTACTATTGTGGGCAAGAATCCCGTAGAAGGAATGGAGTAGCTCTCATGGTCAACAAAAGAGTGAGAAAAGCTGTAATGGGATATATAGTGGTGCCTCGCTTAACGGGCGCCCCGGTTAACAATGAATCCGTATAGCAATGTGGATTTTGTGATCGCTTTTGTGATCGCATTGCAATGTTCCCTATGGGGAAAATCACTTTGCAATTTTTCCCCATACCCCCCATTTTCGCGCAGCTGATCGGCAGGGCTTCGGGATAATGGAGGAAAGCGCTTCCCCCCATCATCCCGAAGCCCCGCCGATCAGCTGGGCGAAAATGCCAGCGGGGGCTTTGGGAGGACGGGGGGGAGCACTCCAACGAGGCCTTACAAATAGCAGAGAAGAGAAAGGAAACAAAATGCAAGGGAGATAGGGAAGGTTACAGAAAATTGAATGCAGACTTCCAAAGAATAGCAAGGAGAGACAAGAGGGCCTTTTTAAATGAACAATGCAAAGAAATGGAGGAAAATAACAGAAAAGGAAAAACCAGAGATCTGTTCAGGAAAATTGGAGATATTAGAGGAACATTTTGTGCAAAGATGGACATGATAAAGGATAAAAATGGGAGGGAACTAAAAGAAGCAGAAGACATCAAGAAGAGGTGGCAAGAATACACAGAGGAATTATATCAGAAAGATTTGGATATCCCGGACAACCCAGACAATGTAATTGCTGACCTTGAGCCAGACATCCTGGAGAGTGAAGTCAAGTGGGCCTTAGAAAGTCTGGCTAACAACAAAGCCAGTGGAGGTGATGGCATTCCAGTTGAACTACAGTGGGGTCTCTACTTAAGAACGTCCCTACTTAAGAACAATCCAACTTAAGAACAGCTCCATTTGCTAAATTTTGCTTCTCCTTGAGAATAGAAATCCAAGATAAGAACAGGAAAAAAAAAAAACTTCTATGGACGGAAAAGACCAGATACGGATTAAATGGCTTTCAATGCATTCCTATGGGAAATGCAGATTCAACATAAGAACTTTTCAACTTGAGAACCACCGTCCAATACGGATTAAGTTCTTAAGTAGAGACCCCACTGTATTTAAAATCTTAAAAGATGATGCTGTTAAGGTGCTACATTCAATATGCCAGCAAGTTTGGAAAACCCAACAGTAGCCAGAGGACTGGAAAAGATCAGTCTACATCCCAATCCTAAAGAAGGGCAGTGCCAAAGAATGCTCCAACTACCGTATAATTGCACTCATTTCACACGCTAGCAAGGTTATGCTCAAAATCCTCCAAGGCAGGCTTCAGCAGTATGTGGACCGAGAACTCCCAGAAGTACAAGCTGGATTCCGAAGGGGCAGAGGAACTAGAGACCAAATTGCTAACATGCACTGGATTATGGAGAAAGCCAGAGAGTTCCAGAAAAATATCTACTTCTGCTTCATTGACTATGCAAAAGCCTTTGACTGTGTGAACCACAGCAAACTATGGTAAGTCTTTAAAGAAATGGGAGTGCCTGACCACCTTATCTATCTACTGAGAAGTCTATATGTGGGACAGGAAGCAACAGTTAGAACTGGATATGGAACAACTGATTGACTCAAAATTGGGTAAGGAGTATGACAAGGCTGTATATTGTCTCCCTGCTTATTTAACTTCTATGCAGAATACATCATGTGGAAGGCTGGACTGGAGGAATCCCAAACCAGAATTAAGATTGCCGGAAGAAATATCAACAACCTCCGATATGCAGATGATACCACTCTGATGGCAGAAAGTGAGGAGGAATTAAAGAACCTTGTAATGAGGGTGAAAGAGGAGAGTGCAAAAAACAGTCTGAAACTCAACATCAAAAAAACTAAGATCATGGCCAGTGGTCCCACCACCTCCTGGGAAATAGAAGGGGAAGATATGGAGGCAGTGACAGATTTTACTTTCTTGGGCTCCATGATCACTGCAGATGGAGACAGCAGCCACAAAATGAAAAAACGCCTGCTTCTTGGGAGGAAAGCGATGACAAACCTTGACAGCATCTTAAAAAAGCAGAGATATCACCTTGCCAACAAAAGTCTGAATAGTCAAAGGTATGGTTTTTCCTGCAGTGATGTATGGAAGTGAGAGCTGGACCATAAAGAAAGCTGACCGCCGAAGAATTGATGCCTTTGAATTGTGGTGCTGGAAGAGGCTCTTGAGAGTCCCCTGGACTGCAAGGAGAACAAACCTATCAATTCTAAAGGAAATCAAACCAGAGTGCTCACTGGAAGGATAGATCCTGAAGCTGAGGCTCCAGTACTTTGGCCATCTCATGAGAAGAGAAGACTCCTTGGAAAAGACCTTGATGTTGGGAAAGTGTGAAGGCAAGAGGAGAAGGGGACGACAGAGGATGAGATGGTTGGACAGTGTCATCGAAGCAACCAACATGAATTTGACAGAACTACAGGAGGCAGTGGAAAATAGGAGGGCCTGGCGTGCTCTGGTCCATGGGGTCACGAAGAGTCAGACGCGACTAAACAATGACGATCCTAGGAAGCTGATAATTTTAGGCTGAAATCATTTTAAAAACCATTTCCCAACATATTGTAAGACCTATTGTATTTGCTATTCGTTGGAAGAAAATGTCTCTGTTCAATTTTTGAGTATAGGATACTGTATCAGCAAAAGGCCAGACACTGCCTTGCAATATAATGCTTCTGCTGCCAGCAGAAAAATGCATGTAAAATTTTGTGCAGCAAAGGCCAGTTGGAATGTTGACAACACCCATGTCAACAGTTCAGATGTTCTCCACGATCCCCTCTTGTGGTCACTGCTTTTCACCAAGCAAGCGAAAATCGAAAATCGAAGAACCTGGCTTTCTGCATCAGTTAACCACTTCTCACCCAAACACAAAGCAATTGTCACGACTGCTTTTCAACAAGTTCCCTAGCTACTTATTGCTTAGGGCACAAAGCAAATGCCTAAAGGAAAGCCTCCGTTGAAGTGTGGATGTCTGAGTTATCATCAGTAGCTGTGATGAAATATCTGCTTAAATTAGCAATCAATGGTTGGCATTTGAAATACAACTAGCGAATATGCCAGATGTTGACAAAAAATGTGAGCAGAAATACGTTAACGTAATGAGTGGGTGAGAATAGTTTTTGAAAATCAGATTGTTAAAGATGCTGTCCAACCTTCTCCAAATGTAGCACAGAGCAAATCCCTGACATCTACATTCATTTTTTTTTCACATATAGTGGCTGGAAGGAAGGTTATTTCAAATTCAACTGCATTGTTTACTGTATCCTTTTTAAAAACTTCATAAATATTAGAGCAAGAATTTTCTACCTTTTGGTCTGTTATGAGTTGCTGGCTTCAAATGTGTGTATTGGGCAGAGGGATCTTGTTACCTCCAGCAAACTCTATTTTCAAAATCCTATCCTTTCCCAAGCACTTACAAAAATCATTTCAGTGTAGTCTTCTGTCTCTTGTAAGCACTCGTCACAAGACATGTTGACACGGTTCTTATGAAGACCCAAATTTATTTGCAAATGAGAGCTACTATATTTGTGCCCATTCCTTTTGCTCATGAATATCAAAGCCTCTTGGAAGACATTAATATGTTAACCTTACCTCTTTAATTATCTAGGCTAGGGTATTAGAGTAGCCATATTTCCTATCTCAGATGGGAAAGAATAAACAAAGGCAGCCTATTTCCTGTTAAAATAGCTTAGACTGCTGTCTTAACTATATCTAGAAAGAAGTAATCCCCAGCAAATGAAAGGTGATTATAAATTATAATTATGCAACATGAAATTCATTCTGATTTGCAGCAACCTCTGATAGGGTTTCTAGATACAAAGTAGTTAGAAGTGGTAGACTAGTCCCTTCTTCTGGGGGCTCACTAGGATTTAGCAATTTGCCCAAGACTCACAGCTAAATGTATGTAGGATTGCAGCTTTAGGGATTTATCTAATGTGTGATCTGCTGCATTTAGGTTCTAGACTTCCCAGCCACAAGGACAAAAAAGACTCCAGACTCCAAATGTAGCAGAATATAGCCCCCAATACTGACTCAGCAGATTCAATCTCTGCTATTATTCTAGTGGTCTAATAAAGTTATTACTCAGCCTTGTTTTAGAATGATATTACAGAAAACCTTTCCTGGAGTCCTTCTGTACCTTGGTTGTGGCAAGCTCCCCCTAATAGTATAGGTGTCACAGATAGGTAATTAGGCTTCTTGTATTGATCTTAATCTTTGCTGCAGCTTTGCCTCTTGAATTTTTTTCTAGTAAACACTATTAAGGAATATTCTTGCAGATTAAATGATCAACTGGTGGTATGCTTAATTTGCTGAACTTGGTTTCATGTGCACACTAGCATGGATGGCTGCTAGTGTGATTCAAGTATGCGTTTCACAAATATACCTTCCTAGATTGAAGCCTCACTGCCTTGGACGATGCATGGACATTGACGTTTAAGGAGTAAATGAAGTAACACCAAGACAAATCATTGCCACACCATAACTCTGCAGATAGAGAACTTGGGGCTGCATCAGCAGCCTATTATCTTTCTACATGTCCCTTGTTTTGTAACATATGGAAACATCTAGAGCATTTTACATACCTATCTCTATTGAACTTTCATAAATTGTTTGCAAAATATGGTTTTTCACTGTCCAAGATGCAGAACATACTCATTTCCATCTCGCCACTGTTTCTTGTCAACCATGTTTGCACATTTCACAATGTTCTATATTGTACCCTGCAAATTCTGAAACCAACCACAAGGAACGTGACAGTGATAGATATAGATTGGATTGGGTGGGTAAAGAAAACGAATGCACACAAAGAAGCAATTTGATAGCTGTTTTCAAAAGTTGTATTTAACTTATGCTGATCTGGAGTATCATGAATGGGTGGCAAATGATTAGATACTTTAGCTACTGTTGCATTTCTGCTATCAGTGAGGGGGAAGACACTTATGAGATTTTCTGTCACAAATGCTAGAACAACTTGGGATGGCATGTCATTTGTGACTTTGCCTCAGACACTGAAGTATCAAAGCATGGCTCTGGCCAATGCACAGTAAAGCCATCCACTTTGACAGGATCTCTTAGTCGTCCAAATTAAAGGCTCATTGTCTCCCCATTCATGGGTGAACATTTTAGTTCCAGAAAAGACTGGTTTGCAGTCAACTAAAACTGGTTGTAGAGCTGATTACAAACAGTACATAGAAACAAATGAAACCACAATAATAAATGCTGGACAAGGGACTATGTGTGGTATCAAAAATGAACTTTCTCAAGCCTTAATCTTGTGCATCTTACTGGACTCCAGAAAAATCAAGTTCTATTTAATTTTCCACCCTGGAAGAAAGAGTTGGGAAGAACAAGAAGAAAAGGAGGCACATAAATAATTAGAAACATATATTCATTAATAGTCATAATGAACATGTTGAGTTCATGATGGCTGTGAATCGTAAATTTCTGTAAAAACATTTCAAATAGCAATAAGGAAATTACAATATCATTTTTGAAAAACCTGTACTTGTATGGCTCTTTGAATAGGTTTTCAAATATATGTCCTAAGTTAAATGGATCTTACACCTCAATAAATGTGCAAAGAATTCTTGAAGGCTTTTACAGACGGGATCCAATGGTTGTTGTGAGTTTTCTCAGCTGTTTGGCCATGTTCTTAAGGTTTTTCTTCCTAAAGTTTCACCAGTCTCTGTGGCCGGCATCTTCAGAGGACAGGAGTCAGAACTCAGTCTGTGTTCTGTTGCAGTTTGTTGGATAGTTGAGTATTTATAGCTGTGGGATCAGCTTTTATCTATTTCAGGAGATTGGATGATTATGGTGATCAGTGTGTTTTTTGTTGTGGGTGTATTGTTGTGATAAGGGGGAGAGATTATCTGTCACTGTGATTGATGGCTGTTAGCTGGTCCTTTGTGTGCAGTGATCACTGGTCATTGTTGCTGGGTAGAGTTTGTTGACCTTTTGCAGGCTGTATTTTTCAGTGCTGGGAGCTGAATTTTCAACTTTCTTCTTTTTTGTTGAAGCTCTGCTTGTTTTTGTGGATTCCAATGGCTTCCCTGTGCAGTCTAACATGATTGCTGGTGTTGTCCAGTACTTCTGTCTGTTGAAATAGAATTTCATGTGCCACTTGTTTTAGGGCATGTTCAGCTACTTCCAATTTTTCTGGTTGTTTTAGTCTGCAGTGTCTTTCATGTTCTTTGATTCTAGTGTGGATGCTGTGTTTTGTGGTTCCAATATACTGTATTTTTTGCTCCATAAGACACAGTTTCCCCCCAAAAAAAGTGTATGTGCATCTTATGCAGCGAATACTGTAAAAAGGGTTCAGCCACCACCACCCAGAAGCCTCCCACCACTGTGCTGGGAGGTCTCTAAACTGGCACTAGAGCTGCTCACCATGGCAGCCACATTGGAACTCACCACTCTGCCATCTGCGCTGCTGGCTTTCCAGAATCTGCCTCCTGGAGCCCACCTGGAAAGCCAACATGGACAATGGGCCTATGGCAGCAAATTTAAATGGCAGAGGGCAGTGAAAACAGCCAAGGACCGAAGGGGAAAGAGTGATTCTAGAAAGACCAGGGGAAAGCACAAACACAGTCCCCCACTACCACAAATTATGCAGTTGATTTTCCCACATTTGGGGAAATCACAGGAATCAGCACACCTGAAGTGCAATGGATTTGCCTCACCCTAGGAAAACCACTTTAATAATCATGGTATCTCCCCTGCCAGGTAAGTATGAGTTGGAGTGGCCCCTGCATCTCCTGCCCCCTTTTGTGCCCTGCCCCCCCAAGGTATGGTGACCCCCTGGCTGGACCTCCCACTCAGAACAGGGCTGCACAGCCCCAGTCCCGCCAGAGGCCAAGAGAGCTCCTCAATGTTTTGGGGTGCCCTGCAGGACCCCCATCAGGGGCTGGGTGTTCCTCCCACAATCCTCCAGTGCACAGATATTAGCATACCTAATGTGCGTGGAAGGCAGGGAAAGTGGGAAATTCAAACTTTCAGTTAGCGAAGAGGCTGCTTGTCTGCTTCCTTGCTCGTCCAAGCAGTTAGAGAGCTGGGAGAGAGACCTGGGGCTGCCTGGTATTCTCATTTTAAAATGTAAAATTTAGTTTAAAAGCTACTTGTTTTGGGTTAAACCGTGCTTGGGTGAAAAGGTGCTCCATTTGAGTTGAAACCTCCTTGTGTAGAAACGTGCATGCTTGATTTAAAAGCTGCTAGTTTTGCTTTAAAAGCTGCTTGTTTGGGGTTAAACCGTGCTTGGGTGAAAAGGTGCTCTGTATTAAATATTTTATTACACTATTTGGTTCAGAATATTTTTTTCCTCTTTTCCTCCTCTAAAAATTAGGTATGTATTAAGGTCAGGTGCGTCTTATGGAGCGAAAAATACGGTATACCTGGCCATAACTGCAAGGTATCCGGTATACTGCTGCAGTGGTGAAGGGGTCCCTTTTGTCCTTTGCTGACTGTAACATTTGTTGTATTTTTGTGGTGGACCTGAATATTGTTTGTAGGTTGTGTTTTTTCAAAAGTTTCCCAATGCGGTCCGTGGTCCCTTTGATGTATGGCAGAAATACTTTATTTCTTGGTTTGATGGCTCTTGTGATTTCATTCTTAGAATAGCCATTTGCCTGTAGGGCCCAATTCAGATGGTTGAGTCTGGTGCTGAGAAATTCAGTTTCACAGTTCCAATTTGCACAGTCTACCAGTGTTTCGATTATGCCTCTTTTTTGTTGTGGGTCAAAGAATTTTAGGCTAAGAGGGGTTTGATGTGGGATGTCAGCTTCTCCTCCACTCCTCCTTTTCTTCACCCCTTTTTATGGCTCTTGGGCTGGCAGACCTCAGCCAGCACAGTAGCTGGGCCGGCTGATCCAGGTGTAGCAACAGTGCTATGATCACAGTATTGTGATCAGCCAGCAGAAAGTGGTTGTATGGACACAAGGGTTGTTGTGCCAGCACAAGAGCCTGCTGCGCATTCCAAACCCACTACAACCAGCATACAGTATATTTGAGGTTGGATTGCACTGCAAGTCAGGAGTTAAACTTGTATCTCCCCTTTTACAGGCCCAATATTCTAACCATTACACTCTATCAGTTTCTCAGAACAGTGGTTACTACATATGATGGCAAAGCTGAAACACTGTGGTAAAAAAAACACTGCAATTAAATTGCTTAATTGAATATGGTGCATACTGACTTCAAGTAAGGGCACATAATTTGTATGATATGCAGATTAGACCACCTAGATCTGAAGACTTGGAATATGGCAACCCTAAGCACACAACAGCACAAATATTAACAGTGGATTGCCGTCTCCACAGACAGTCAGATGAGGTTCCTTCCTCAAGTACTCAGTTCCCCACCATTCCAAACACAGCAGCAGGAATGAACATTTTTTCCATACTGTGTGCAGGCCTATCAATAATCTGATTGCTTCAGAAATCCCTTGCAAACTTAAATGAATTATATCTCTGCATATGCATTTTATGCTATCTTCACTCCTTAGAATTTAATAAGAGGAAACAGTACAGCAGGTGTCACACACCCAGGTTTCTGCAGCTCCCCAAGGGGAGCAGAAAATACACCACATTTTGTGTTGTGTGGGAAATAAGCTTCAGACAAAGCATTCATATCTCCAAGCCTCAAAATCCCAGAGACACTTGATTCCTTTTTCTTTCTCACTGAAGGGAACATTTCTGCCAGCCTACATCCCTGTTCAGTTCTTCATTATACCCACGATAACAATAAGAGAACATGAATGCAAGGTACATCGAGGCCATATTTACTGGGTGACCAATAATTACAAAAGGCAGCTCCCTTGTTGGGCGAGTGTCAGTGCCCATCACAGCAGCCTGGTCAGCTGACACCAGAAGAAGAAACTGAAGAACTGACAACTAATATTGAGAAAAAAAGACCCATGGAGTAACACTGCAACATCAAACAGCAAAAGCTAAGAAGAACAGTCAAACAAAGAAACAAAATTAAAAATTACTGAAGCATGTAATGTGAATTATTTTGATCCTTCAATTAAGTCTCTTCCAAAAAATTGCTGCAAACCATTTCCTTTAGCCTGTAGGTCTATACATCAAAAATGCAGAAAATTAACTAGTATCAACAGCAACAAAAAATCCTTTACATGGTGTATCCATGCATGGCATTATAAAATAAATAAGGTCTGTGATTATGGGTCTTCCTTATTTTTAGTTCAATGAAGTGCAAAAATCATTTTTCATGCAAATGGTATCTATTTGAGCAAACATTTTTGTCTCCAAAACATGGCTCCTTGTGAAAAGGAGGAATGTTCTTTATTCTGTGCAATTTAAAACACTTTTTGTAATGAAAGCACTGGAAGTACTTAAAAGATCAGCAGTCCAAACTATACATATCTATTCAGAAGTAAGTTCTACTGAGTTCAGATCTTTATTCCTAGGTGAATGCATACGGAATTGCAATCTCTTGCACATCTAATCTGGAGGAAACCTAGTAGGATGCAAGAACCTACACGTCTGCAATCCTGTGCACACAGAACCAGAATACAATGTGACTACTGAATGCTGGCTGAGGATTTAGTTTCAAGAGAAGAGATAAACAAGCAAAGGTTGCTCATCTTTGCTCCTCCACACAGATTACATCAGCTCACTCTGTCCCCATGGAATTTTTCTCTTAAGCCTTATTCTGCCATTACTACTGGTAAATGGGAATGTTCTATTGATTGATTGATTGATTGATTGATTGATTGATTGATTGATTGATTGATTGATTGATTGATTTGTATCCCACCCATCTGGTCTATACGACCATTCTAGCCCCATCACCTTCTGTTTCTAGTACAGTATTTCTGCCCTGCTACGTCAGGTGCAGTCAATGAGTTAGGACCCTGAGAGTCCCTACTTACACGGAAAGCATACACAAATAGCAGAGCTCTGCCTCTTCAGATTGATCAGGAGGGCAACAAAACCAGAAATGGAAGGAGATAGGGCTAGAGCATTCTCTTTTGTGTGGTTAGTACCCAAACTTAGGTGTTCAAAAAGAATTAATATTAAAGCCTGAGGAGGGAGATAGTTTGAGGCCTGTCTCCTGCCTGTCATTATCTCCAAGTGAGAAAGGACAGTCTCGAAAAGAGACAGTCAGCTACACATGGAACTTCTCCCCATGACTGGGAATGCTGATTTTACAGGATCTTCAGTCCCATGGAGAGAGGACAGCAGACCCTCAGAAGGCCACTCTCCCAGTGAGGAGAATGATGGAATCACCCATGGAAGGATTTGCTTGCTACTATTTCATCATGCCTGAAGAGGACTGCGGTGTTTGGCCATAGTAAAGCCTGAAGGGCATACCACTGCAGATATACTGCATAGGATCCAAAAGCGGTATATCTGGGGTCATTCCAGAGAAAAGAAATCACTTTGTGGCAGTACAAGATCTACTCTTGGACGCTGTTAACATCTCATTAGATACCTATTAGACCTTAGGTACACTAGCAGATAGAATCAGCTACAAAAAGTCAGGGAAGCAAAGGAATGAGTCATCAGTCTGCCTGCTGAATAACAGTCCACGTATTTTCAGACCAAAATAAGCAAAGCAGTTAATGAAAAACCAGTTCATAAAATTATATCTTTGTGGAAACAATCCATACAGCAAACTCATAAACATACACATATCACCCAGGATAAACCAACACAAACTAAAATCTAACTTTAGCTTCAGAAATATTCCATCCTTTTGCTGTAAAGCTAGTATTTGTCGCTTTTACAAGATACCAAACTCTTCAAGGAATTCTACTTGCAAGTGCCCTTCTCATACTCCTCTCTCATCACCAAAGGCACAAAGCTTTAGTAACACATTTAAACAAGTACTGTATACTTAACCTGGTCACCTTTATTTGGGAGAAGAATAGCTGCAGATTTCCATTCCAGATGTGGACTGGGAGCATGGAAATCACATACTGTTTTACTCTAAAAGTGTTATTCAATGCTAACAGAACATTTAGGGGCAAACAGCAAAAAGTTAGAAGGCAATTTTCAACAAACAAGCAAACAAACCTGATACATGGATCTATTCTAAATTAAAAGCACATTTTGGATCAGGACCTTATGGCAGTTTTTCTTTAAAATAAAATCAGCGAAGTAGAACACACTTGTTTAAAGACATGGCTAGGGACACAACTAGCTCTTGCTTTCAATACTCACCCCAGTTCTATTGAGACACGAGTCTTCACTGTGCAGTTGTATGCATACTAATGATGAAGACGTGCATTTATTTACCATTGAGCCCCACTGATGCCAATGGGCTTTGATTCTGAGTAGATGTGCACAGAATCATGAAAGAGCTAACCAGCAAGCCTTAGTTTTCTGTATCAACTGAAAACAAGGAGGAGATGGTGGTGGCATCTTACAGATTAACAACATTTGGGGGGTGGGTCATGGACTGCGGATTGCATCAGATTCATAAAAGCTTATGATAAATATGTGTTACTCTTCAAGAGGCCACAAGACCCCTTGTTGTTACCAGCCAATGTGGCTATCAACCCACCCACAGAAAAGAATAAAATAACTTAAATCTTATTTTAAAATTTAATATGCCTTTACTGAAAACAATCTGCCCCATTAAAAATTAAGAAGGAATATTCCATTGCCAGGGAGTATTGCACAGCAAAGGTCAAAACACCCATCAGTGCTCTTTCAAAGCACTTGGCACTGAACAAAAGACTTATGACCCACAAGTTCAAGACTGCAGCAGATATGGATTGCTACCAATAAGAAACCCAATAAACATTTCAGGGTACTCTTGTACCTCTTTAAACTTCATCTAGAGCCAAGAACATGGTGATACAATAGTATAGTCGGGCCTCGCTTTACGATTGCCCCGCATTACGACAAAACCGCATTACGACTATCTTTTTGCGATCGCAATTGTGATCGCAAAACGATAGTCTAAATGGAGTTTTTTTGCTTTGCGATGATCGGTTCCCTGCTTCAGGAACCGATTCTTCGCAAAACGAGGATTTTAAAACAGCTGATTGGCAGTTTCAAAATGGCCACCGGGTAAACAAAATGGCTCCCCGCTGTTTTCTGGGACGGATTCCTCGCAAGACAGGCAGCGAAAACGGCTGCCCTATGGAGGATCTTCTCTGGACTGTGAGTTTTGACCCCATTGGAACACATTGAAGGGGTTTCAATGCGTTTCAATGGGGGTTTTTTTGCTTTACGATGTTTTTGCTTAATGGCGATTTTCCTGGAATGGATTATCGTCGTTAAGCGAGGCACCACTGTACAGGTTATGTTCTTCTTGATACATTTGTTTTAGAGGTGTGCACATCTATGTTTTTTGGACTACAGTTCCCATCTATGCAAAAGACAAATACATAACCCAAAACCACAAATCTGCACAGCTCTTATTTGTATCATATTAAAATAAATGGCTAATATTTCAGTTCGCTCTCTGACAGGTGTGCGGAAAAACACAACAAAAGCAAGCCTCACTAAATTTGCTCTACAGTCTGTTTTTAAGTATGTTTTTGTAGAAATGGACTGGAAAGAATATGTATTACCAACTGAGCTCATAAAAGTTCCTAAAACCCTCAGTCAGCAGCACCAGTGGCCAGGCTAGCTGGCAATTCTGGGAGCTACAGTTCATAATGGTACTGTAACTTTTCCAGGCTCTGCAATATTACTGATTTACAAGTAAGTTTCATCTGTCTTCCAAAACAGTTCAGAGGGCCAGGCTTGGCAATCTCCATCAGCATTCCTTGTCTTGAGCCAAGTGCGATCTAATGGGTCCTGAATGTGGAGCTGACTCTCACACTAAGCAGTGAGACAGCTTCATCAGACATCTGACACTGGATGTCATCAAGACGTATTGTTGTCTAGCCCTGGAAAACAATTTGATCTTTTGCAAGCATTTGAACTGAGTACTTATAAAGTGTTTATAGCAAACACCTCTTTGTAGCTACTTCCTCTTACTCAGCCTCAAATGTGGAGGACTCTTGGGCAAAGGTGAAACTTTTGGCTGCCAGTTTTAGAGCTCCAGCAGAGCATCCACTACCAGTTTCAGAAGCCCAATGGAAAAATGGCGTTGTACATGACACTTTTTCTCAGGTACTACCTTTGGCAGAAGTACAAATAAAATTGTAACACAAATAATAGTACTTGTGGCATCTTTAAAACTAATGAATTTACCTCAGTGTGAGCTTTCTCAGATAAAATCCACTTCTTCAAAACACTAAACATCTTGAAATTTGCAGCTAGAATCTGCATATGCATTCCATGAAATAAGGAAAAAAATATTTTTGACAACATGCACACATTTTAAAGACACACAAAGAAAACTGGCTGCAATTCAATAATACATTAAAACATGCTTTTGTCGATGAGTGCACATACATACACACATTTCTGTATGAGGAGAAAAGTTTATACAGAACTAGAACAGAACAAGCTTCAACACAGAACTGAATAACTTCAACAAGCTCCCCAAATCCCCATATTCCTGTCTAGGGCAGCTGCTTGCATTTGCACAATATCTCCGTAAAGATTAATAGACGTGTGAATATGTTTTTATGTGGAAATCACCGATGAAGCTGAAATCTGTTTGGAAAAGGAAGGCTGGCTGGAAAGACACAGTCCTTCAGGAAAGTTAGGGCTTTGCCATTTGCTGAATATGCTGAATTTGGTCAAATCACTGAGCTTTCATTAAAGGAAAATAACTCTCAGTCAGGTATCCCTATTCATGACCTCCCCGCCCTCTCTCTCACGCATGAGGAATACTGATTAAGGTGAGAGGGAATCCATCCAGGCAAGAAGCTTTACCCTCAGAAATCTCTGCAATGGGCAACATTGCCCAAAGGATAAGGAAATCAACTTTTATAAGATGACACAAAAAGACGGGCTTGATATTTCCATTTGTTAGTCAAGTGGTGCAACGAAGTTTTCTAGCACAACATCAGCAATCTAACTTGATCTAAAGAACCTGGAACTTCAGCCAGAGAATCTTGCCAGTCCTTCTTTGTTCTAAAATCCCGTTCTTGTTTTGAGGCTCTTCAAAAGTTTTTCCCCTCCTGAGATTTGTCCAAAGATCTCCCTCTCTTCCAGCTGTTTCAATCTGACAGCACCTTTTCAGGAAGGTTCAACAGGAGCCTAGAAGAAGGTTGTTTTTGCCAACCCTGATCATGATGTTCTTTCCTTAGACACAGCATGGGCGGAGGACTGTCTTCCCTTTCTTGAAATTCTCGAGCCTTTCTTTTCCCAGCAAACTCTGGATCTCAAATTGCCAAGTCCAAATCCCTACCATCTCCTGGAATCTACACCCAACTCTCTTTATTTTCAGATGTGGAATTTAGAACCCTCTTGTAATTGTGAAAATTAGATTGAAGTGTACATTTCCTGTCCTTCACATTCGGTGAGCATTTTGATTTCTATTCCTTGCTTTCAGGAAATAAAAGCTATTGTTTTCTTTGGCTTGTATGTTCTTGAAAGGGCATCCTTGTGTGAGGCTGTACTAATGTAAACAGTCCTGCTTTTCCAGGTAAGCTGAAAAGAGGATACTGGTGGTTTCTCCTGAGAAGTTAAACCATATCTGGAAGGAAGGGAGCTGCCTCCTGCAGTTTACTGCTCCCCATTTAACTTATTTTAATATGCTTTTAAAATGAAAGAAGGGGGGTGCTTTCTTTTCCTGATGACTGCCCCCCAACTGCTCCAAACAGGTGTAGTAGCCTCTCTGCCTAAGGCGAGGAGCATAAGTGTGGCCAGGCATCTAAAATTCAAGGAATGCCTCAGCTGAAACCCTAAGAACTCCTTGCCACAGGATGTGGTGATGGCATCTGGCCTAGATACCTTTAAAAGGGGATTGGACAGATTCCTGGAGGAAAAGTCCATTGCAGGTTACAAGCCGTGATGAAGATGTATAATCTCCAGGCTTAAAAAGAAGGTACCTCAAAATGCCAGATGCAGAGGAGTGGCATCAGGAGACAAGTATCTAGTTGTCTCGTGTGTTCCCAGAGGCATCTGGTGGGGCCACTGTGAGATACAGGAAGCTGGACTAGATGGGCCCTTGGCCTGATCCTGCCTGGCTCTTCTTATGTTCTAATCTAGAAGCCTCTCCAGCACCCTTTGCTATAGAGCCATGGAGTTTTCTTTACAGGAACTACGGCATCCTGTTCCCCATCTTTCTACTCAATAAATCCTATCCTACATGAATGGCATGGTTCTTTCTCAAGCACCGCAAAACTGTTACTTTGGAGCTGTGACTTTGTAGCCCAGTGAAGATACCTGTCAACTCATGCAAGTATGAGTCTTTGAATTAATATTTCCATATTCTGAAATTATTTTATTCGTTCATTAGCTGTTTTATTCACTTATTGTTTGCTATTTACAAAGCTCTATCATAATATTTGCCATTCATCAATGCAATTGTTCTCAATATTTTCTTTCTTGCCTATTCAACAAAATTCTTTAAGGACTTAAAGACAGCCTATAAACACCAAGACTTCAATGAAAATAGTAATAGGTGACATGGCTGCAAAAAGTAGTCAGGAAACGCAGAATTCTGCTGGGTCAGTATGTTGGTTAAACGTTCTGAAATGTCCCCTTTCTTCAACACATTATTTCATTTCTGCCTTTCAAATAAATTTTACATAAAACCAGGACAACTGGATATCTACTTAGCAAACACAGTCCATAACAACATAAATTAAATTATAATATTTTCCCCAATTTGCCTTTAATATGGGAATGGAGAACCTTCCAGAAGTCAGACTACAATTCCTATTCTTCTTCCACATTGGCTCTGCTGGATAGGGTTGCCTGTAGTTGCAAAACAACTAACATTAAGAGGGCCAAATATTCCCTATCAAGGTTTCCTCTGAGTTGGGTATATGAGCCCCGCGCGCACGTCCACCTCCCTTCATGCAGCTGTCTTCCCCCCTGCACAATGATCAAGTTAGGTTCCAGTTGCAACAAAACCCTGCGTGTGGGTGGGAGGGGCAGGGGCTGCACACGCGGCAGCAGTCGTGCATGACAGAGGCAGAGCCCTGCCCAGCAGAGCTGAAAGTTAGAGAGTATGTTGCTCCCCACCCCTTCTTTAAGGCATGGTATTGATAACAACATGATCTACTTACAGGCAACCATGTAGCTACCCTGTTTCCCTGAAAATAAGACCTAACCTGAAAATAAGCCATAGTAAGATTTTTCGGGATGCTCGTAATATAAGCACTACCCTCCCCAAAATAAGCCCCAGTTAAGTGAAACCCCACCCTCCACCATTGTGCAGCAACCAGAAGATGACAGGACTGTATTTAAATAAATGTAAATTGTTGTAGATGGATACTGGCTTACCACCACCACCATGCCGCCCTTCTCCTCCCCTTCCGGGGCAGGGAGCGCTTCCGGATGATGAGGCGGAGTTTAATTTTTTAAATATTTTTATTTTAATTTATTCTAAAGAAAACAAGTACCATATTTTTTGCTCCATATCCCCCCACCAGTCTTTTTTTACCCTCCCAACCCAAGCCCAATAGCACGCGGAAAGAAACCAGGATTTTATACCCGACCAATCGAGACAAATTTTCTTTGGCTTCCCACTGCCGCCATCACCACCACACCGCCCTTCTCCTCCCATTCTGGGACAGGGAGAACGTCCGGATGATGAGCTGGCTGGGCAGTTGTTGTTGTTGTTGTTGTCGTCATCATCATCATTATCATTATGTGCGTCTTATCCTCAGATGCATCTTATGGAGTGAAAAATATGGTACATCTAGAAACAAATGTGTAAGGTGAATTGAAGATAGATTTTGTGGGCTTTACTAACATCCCAATTCAAACACTGATGTTTGCTTTTATGTTATCAGTCATTATTGTTCCTTTCTGTTAAATTAGTTCACTTTTTCCATCTTATTCTTCTCTTTTAAACAAAGACCTAATTACTTTTCGAACTGCTAACAGTTCGAAAGCATGTAAAAATGTGAGTAGATAAATAGGTACCACCTGCAACTAGACAGGGAACGCACTGGCCACGTGACCACAGAAACTGTCTTCGGACAAACACTGGCTCTATAGCTTGGAAACGGGGATGAGCACCACGCCCTAGAGTTGGACATGACTGGCCTAAATGTTAAGGGGAACCTTTACCTTTACCTAATTACATTTATTTTCAAACAATTTTACTGTCAGCTTCAAATAAAGTTACGTAATTGGCACAAAGAAATATCATCTATAAGCATCTTTACATGGTGTAAAGAATTAAATGCGAAAGAATAGAATTAGGAAGACTTCCAAAACAAATCAAAATCTAGAGAAATCTACATTTACTGTATTCCACCTTTTCTCCCCTTATTTAATTTATTGCAACATCATTCATAATAAACTGACAAAAGGCAACTTTAGACAATTATGTGTTCAAAGAGTAAGGGATTATTTTTTCAGCGTCTCAAGGAAGAGAATCTTAAGCAAATGGACATTTTGACTGTTTGAAGATACAAACACATTTACAGTAATTATTTCAGAACACTTGCTGATTGCAAGATACCAACATCAATAAAATCTGTTGTTCAGATGTTTCCACCCTAATTAGAACACTCTGAACATAAAAAAGGGCATGGTTCTTTAAAATTATTTGTACCCAAGTGATCACAATTTTGAAATAATTCACCACAAGTAATGAATCCAGAGTTCACTGGAAAGAAATCACATTCACGGAAGATGTCACTTTGACAAATATTAAAATCTCTGAGGAAAGCAGAATATAAATTCAGTTTTGAGATGGCAGATCTCACCATTCTTGTCTATGTGCAGACCAAACATGTTCTACATCCCATATTCCATAGGATGCTGTTGAAAGCTATATTCAGTCCGATACACTATGCAGGAGAGAAACTCACAAGGATGGCCTGTAAAGGTGTGACGGGAGAGTGAAGTTATCTTAGGCTGGATCAGGCTAAACACTATCACTTGAACATGTGGTCTGAGATTTAGAGCAATCTTTATATCCACATGCTAGGACTGGATGGTTTCAGGACAGGAAGCCACAACACATCTCAAAGTAATCTTACTTCATGTGTTCCTTCCTCAGTCTCCATGCACCCGCAACCTCTCCTGCCTCCCCCTCTGCAAGGAGTAGGGGAAGGATGCATTTTATTTATAACTAGAGATGGGACATTCATATTTATCTCCCAGGATAGAATACAAATATCACTACCACAGGTGTCTGGGCCAATTGGACCCTCCCCCCCCCCCATAACCGGGCCATCCATTTATTGCTTGCAGGTTGGCAGGCGCAACCACTGTTGTTCACACCACACCAATTACAGAAGCAGCCTGGCTGGAGTTCCCAGCCTCCCTGAGCTGACCATTCAGCAGCTGAGTGGGCAGACTTGTCATCCTGCCTCCTCACTGTATTGGCCAGCAGTGCAGGGAGGCAGGAAAGCTTCCAGCTGGACTAGCTCTGTGATTGGCAAGGCACAAATGACGATGGCTGCACCTGCCATGCCACAAGCAGCAAGTAGACAGACCCGTTCCAGTGGGGAGGGTCCATTTGGCCCAGCCACCTGTGGTGGCAATATTCATATTTGTCTCCTGGAGGACACAAATACAAATATCCCATCTCTATTTATAACTGACATATCACTGCATCAGCTTTCTATTGCAGTGAAACAGCATTTGATTATAAAGAAAAGAAAAGGGCACCTCCCCTCAACCTTCTCTTCTATCTCCCTTTTCATGGGGAGTGAGGAAAGCTGGATTAAAAAAAATGGTAAGAGACACATCATTGCATCACCAAAGTGAAACAGTGCTGGATTCCAAAGGAAGGGGGAAGATTGCTCTCCGCATCCTCTCCTGTTACCCTCTTCCATGGGGAGCAGGAGAAAGCTGGAAGTGTTCTTTTTCATTTGTTGGTAAGTGACATCTCATTTCATTGGCTTGCCACCCAAGTGATACAGAGTTGAATTGTTGGGGGAAACAACTAGCAATGCTACTTTGGTTCGATACCAGCAATTATACATGTCAGAAACGGAATGAAAATGGAGCAATCCTACCCAAACTAAAAAAAAAAAAAAAAGTAGCCTCTGACAGGAACCCAGAAAGATGTGGACAGACATGGATAAGAGCCCAACTGATTTGTACATCATGTGGCTGCCAGAAAAAGGAGCGAACTACTGTAGCCCATTCCCCAAATTGGACCAAACCGTAAGACAAACCCTTGTCTAGTCACACCCTACCATCCTTCTGTATGCATAGTCAGTATGGCTTGTTGCAGTGTTTATGATGAATGACCATAACAGGCTTTAAACTGAACTCAAGCTGAGATACTTCTCATTCAAGTCAGGTTTTTGCCTCCAGGGCTTAAGCTTATATATGTTGCCCCAGGCGCTGCTATCATATTCCAACGTCTTCTTTCAAGATCCCACCTTCACTGGATGTCCAATCTGAAATGTTCCCCATGAATTTATATTTCCAGTTGTGCAGCCTTACAAAAATAGCAGTTGTGCTCCCTTTGCTGTTATCAGGTTAATTTCTCTGACAAATATGTACTGTTTGCTTTCTTCTGCTTGCCCTGAAGATTGCCTCTATTTATCTCACATCTCTGCAAAAGGCTGTCCAAACTTCAGGAGAAGAGTCCTCTAAAGGGGGAGGGGGATGGCAAAAAAATATTACGAAAGTTTAAGCAAAATGGGCTGATTTGACAAATGCGTTTACAATCAAACCCGCTTTGGGGAGTTCTAATTTTTGTAGCTTAAATAACTCATTTTAATCAAGCAGTTTAGTTCCTGTAACTGGTGCAATTCCTTGGTAAACAGCAGCAGCAGCCCTACACATCACTTCCAAGCCTTCAAAGAGAACCAGCCCAGTCACCCAAACTGGACCATTAAGACAAACCCTTAAATACTGTATTTGAGCTGCATTCCTTACAAGTCTTGAAAGGTTTCATTACTGATAATTAAAAACAGAAAAAACAGATAATTAATTTCTAACTTTATTTTATTCAGCTGTACTTTTAATTAAGAACTAATAAGAAGTAGTTTACTATCAAGTGATGCAGCAGGAGCTAGGGATTGGGGGTCGGGGGAGAATACATAAAGAAACAAGTTTTTTGATGTCTTTTGAAAACTCAACAAAGAGCTATTCATGCTGGTACCAGCAGTTTTGGTAAGCTGCATCTTATTATAACCTTTGTTTCACTTCATCACCTTCCATCATAAGCCCTGTTGTGAACAGGATCACTATCCATGGAAAATGAAAAATACAATTTTGACTTAGAGAGCAAGGTTCTTTTTAACGCACTGCTGATCTCTTGAAACTAAAATGGCAACAAAAAACCTGCAAAAGAAAATGATGCAGTGACACAAGGGATTTGAAACAAACAACAGTTGATTTCAGATAGGCTGTAAGGAAGAAGGATGCTCAATTCCTCCCAGGGTAAGACAGGCAATAGATCATATAAATAAAAGGTTTTACAAATGGTGGTCAAAAGACAGGAAGGTCATGGCCTTGCCATGTAATTCTATACATGACTACTTGGGAGTAAGCTCCACTAGGTTCAGGGGACTTACGGTATTTATAGGGCAGGAATAGGCAAAACATTACTCAAGGCCGAGAGAGAGAGAGGTTTCTTCCTTCAAGGCGGACCTAGGGCAAACTAGGTGGACCCAGGGCAAATCCTTGCTCTCCTTGTTTAGAGGGAACTGGCATTGAGGTGATTCTGAAGTAGACACTTGAGAAACATATGGTTTTTTTACCTTTTGGTTTTGATTTCTGTTTAGGGTTTGTCTTTTTAGCCAGTGTCAGAAACAGTTAATTTCTTTCTTTTTCTGGGTAGATGACAATACAGTGGTGCCTCGACTTACGGACGTCCCTACTTACGACCATTTTGAATTACGATCAGCTCCGGCTGCAAAATTTTACTTCTACTTGCAACCAGAGCTTCCACTTATGAACAGAAAAAGGCAGGGGGAAAAGGCAGGAAATTCAAATTTCTAACTGTAGGTGGTGACGGTGCTGCTTCTTTGTAGCTCTTTCACCCCAGCAGTTAGAGTGTGTGCGATCAGAGAAGGCTTGGGACTGCCTCGCTTCTGCTTGTGAGTATGTGTGTGTGTTTCCAGGGAGGCTTCAGGCTGCCTGGTAAGGTAAGGTGCTATTTTCTGCTTATTAAAACCTGTTCTGGGCGTTTTTGCAGTGAGGTTTTGGGCTGGGGGGGGTTATGTTTCTGTGCTGTGATGGGTCTTGGGGGATTTGTTTTTAGTTTTTTTTCCCCTCATTTCCAATGCGCCTTTGGCTTTTTTGTTGCTTTTTGGAGTGTTTTTCCCCATTTCTGATGGGTCTTGGGGGGGTTGGATGCTTTTGGGTTTTTTCCCCATTTCTGATGGGTCTTGGGGGGTTTGGATGCTTTTTGGGGGTTCTCCCCATTTCCGGTGGGTCTTGAGGGGTTTGGTTGCTTTTTCGTGGGTTCTCCCCATTTCCGATGGGTCTTGGGGGGTTGTTTTTTGCCTTTCCCCCATTTCCGATGGGTCTTGGGGGGGTTGGCTGCTTTTTGGATTTTTCCCCCCATTTCCGATGGGTCTTGGGGGTTTGGTTGCTTTGGGAGGGGGGGTTCCCCATTTCCAGTGGGTCCTCCATGCTTCTGTTTTTTTCTTTGTTTTCTTTGCATTTTCAACCTGCCCCCTTTGTGCATTTCCTTCTGTGCATTTCCAATGGGTCTTGCACACTTGATTGCATTTCTCCCCCCCCCCCCTTTGGCTAGAAGGGATTAATCACGTTTCCAATGAGTCTTGCAGTGATTTTGTGTGATTTTTTTTATTTGGCTGGGACGGATTAATTGCATTTCAATGCATTCCTATGGGAAATGGTGCTTCAACTTACAACCATTTCAAGTTACGTCCATCTTCTGGAACGGATTATGATCATAAGTAGAGGCACCACTGTACTGATTTGGGAATCAATGCTGATCTTGATGTTGGGGGTCTTTCTTCAGTGTTGGGTGTTAGATTCAGTGTCCGCTGTGTTGAATCTATGGACTCTTTTGTCATGTCAGAGGGTTTGGGAGGTACAGACTCATATGAATTGTCTCCATAAGGACTTGTTTCAACAGGGTTTTGCAAATCAAAACTGGTGGTAGAGGAGTAGCCTTTATATCAATCACTTTTAGCGATTTCTCCCAAAGCTGTGACACAATTGCCTGCGTCCCAAGGCTACCATGGCGAAGGTCTTACCCAATTGGCAATTTTCAGTCTGGTGCCCCTCCCTGAGACAATGGAGGCACTTAGAATGTCTGTTAGGTGAATCTTCTTTGAACAAACTGCACACTTTTTGAATGGGCCTGTGGATGCCATAAAAACCAGGAAAACCACGGGAAGACAAATGATGACTAATGCGTAACAATTTCTTTTTGTTTAGGGGGGAGATAAATGAAAGTTGGAGAATGAGAAAGATAGTGCAACCTGTCCTAATGATATACAGTGGACTATAGATGTTAAAATAATAATTTTTTAAAATGCTGTGGACAGAAATGGCCATAACATGAAGCTAATCTTGAACTATTTCAATGCTGCACTGTTTCCCCAAATCAAATTGAAGCAAAGATGAATTCTGGGCTGCATGGGAGCTGAAGTGACCATACATTCTCCATACTATTATTTATATCCAAAAGGCTGCTTCCCTCCAGAGAACCTTTAGAGTTACCTTGCTGGAGCTAATTAAAATCAGCTTTGCTGGCAGACACCATGAGTGGAAAAGAACAAGGACATCATCCAGCCGTTGACCTTAGTTTATGTTCAAATAGCCAATCATATATCATGATCAATAGAAACAGAGTAAGACCTTTAAAAAAAACTTCCTTGGAACTGGGGAAAAAAGCATGTCCTTTTCAAGGAGAAACACCGCAACATCCTCAACTCTATCTGCCTAAAAATCAAGAGAGGGAGAGAAAGGGAGAGACAGAAGCCTGAAAAAGCTCGTCCTGGGGTAAGCACAATGTTTTTCAGTAGTTCATTGTTCATTATGTATTCTCCTAAAGCTTTGTCAAGAATTTCACTTTCAAAATCACGTCAGGATCACACAAGTTACAACATTCAGCAAAATGGGGTCTAATCAAATAACCAAACACATGTTTTCATTATCAGTTTAATTACAATGAAAACTGTGAAAAATCTATGACATATTCACACGAACACAAATGAATCAGTTTTACAGATTTTTTTGCATTAGCTTTACTGAGGCTATCACCACAGTTTCAGATAAGGAAATCCCCTATTAACCCTAATCCTATGATGCTGATTAATTACTTAAGCAAGGCAAGAAGAGATGGAATACCAAGTGGAAGGATGCATATGTTTGTCTTAATGGTAGCTCTCAACTGGCTAACCATGATTAGCAGCAGGTAGATTATGCCTGCACCAGCCTAATTACACTGTGGAATGATGGAGTGAATCAGTTTCCTCAGTTCTACATTTTTAACTATAATATTTTGAATGTATATGGCTTGTTTTTTTGTTTTTAACGAAGCAGTTCTACACTACAACATAATTAGATTCAATCAGAGCCAATATTCAAAAAGCACTGCATTTTAATAACCTTTACAGACTGATCAACAACCACTATATAGACCATTATGCTAGCACAGGTCACTTCATAAACCACCCTGCTCTTTCTCAGGGATGTTGCCAAGTCTTTGGATCCAAGTCCAAGTCTTTGGTACCAAGCCCTGAGTCCCAAGCTCCAAGTCGGAGCCACGTTAAAAATAAGCTTTTTCCCCCAGAAAAAAAGGGGGTGGCTTCCAAGTCCAAATCATTCTTTTTTTAAAAAAGCGAGTCAAGTCCAAGTAAAGACATTGGTGTAACTTAAGTCTGGCTTGACAACGAGTCACATAACTCAAGTCCACATCCCTGCTTTTTCTTACCATGTTTGTGTTATTACCGTAGCAGGCTTAGGATGTAAGTTCCCTCCATGGCACTTAATCAGTGTCTGTTCCTATATAGGGATCACTCCTGCATCTGCTCTGCTGAAAAGCATCTCAGATGTAAGTGCTGAACTATGAAGAGTAGTAGAAACAAGTGAGCTGGCCCTCTTCCTCCTTGCTGACCATTGTCATTGCCTTTTACATGTAGGGGACAACTGTGGAAAGAGAAGTACCTCATTTACCTCTGAAAAGTCTTTTTGAGATGTTAAATACCCTGGAAAATCTTATTTTAAACTCTTAGGGAGACTCTTCACAGATAAGAGGAGCTCTGCAGACCATAATGAAATTGTATATACGGATCCCATGGATACTGGGCTCCTACAGTAGTTTTACAATGCTTATCCAAGCAATGGATACAAGTCTTATGTGTGCAGTTAATATATGAAAAAGAACAGCAGACAACTCATCCCACAACTGTATGGAATTCTATCTGGGACTCTCCTGGGATATTTCTGTTTGGCTGACACTGTTCTACTTGACACTGGCCGGAACTGGCCCTGCTGCACGAAGAATTCTGGGAGCTGCAGTCCCATTCAATCAATTATTCTTTCCATGCCATGTGAAAGATAGTTCAAGGTGAAGATAAAGTTAGAGTCAACCTTCCCTTGCCCTAACCCAAACGCTAGCAATTATGTTATTAAGTAGTAGTAACAAACCTACAAAGTCACTCAAAATTATAAATTGTTCATAGATCATTAAGACCCACACGAAATGCAAAGAGGTCTGAAATAAAGCTAGGGAGCAGCCTACCGCTCCTATTTCCACATACTCAGTGAATATGGAGGGTGGAATATCTGCAAAGAAATAAGTCATAGGACTATGCTGTGGTATAGAGATAGGCAAAGTGCGTTGTTCCAGATATTGCTAGATTGCAATTCTCATCACTCCTAGCCAGCACAGCGATGGTGAGGAATGCTATCAGCTATCAGCTGCAGTTGAACAACATCTAGAGGGCCAAACTTTGCCCATCTTTGCCCTGGAATGAAGAAGTTAAAAACAGACATCACAATGGCACTCTAGAAATTGTTTTCATTTACTCTTGGAACGAAAACACAGATCTGGTGAGAAACACACAAGTCTAACATTCATAAGGGATCACCTCCAGAAACGAACTGCTAGGTGGGCTCTTGTGGTGCAAATAGCAAGTGAGCTTACCGTGCATCTGAAGTCACAGAAATAAATTATGAGTCTCTTTCCCCATAGAGAGACTAAATATCTGATTACAAAATAGACTGGCTTTGTTTCTTGCTATTTGTGTGACAAGGAGAGAGAAAGAGAAGCCCCAAGTCATTTTTTAAAGTATGTGGAGCCTGTACATAATGAGAACAGCTGGCCATCTCTGCACTCTTCATAAAGGAAATACGACTGAAGAAAAAGATGTTGCTGTGCCCTGGTCACTTCTAAATAGAGCCTGTACCACAAATTTGATAAGTTTTGATTACCGAAGTAGACTAACCTCTCCCCTTAGAGCAGCTGTATTTTAATGATTAAATAGGCAATAATAGGGGCAGGATGGCATGCTTTCCTCAGTGAATGTGGACTCCACACACTTTAGTGGAAGGAAGGAAGGAAAGTAAGGCTTAGGATCATATCCAGGCTGGTTTATATAGCAGCTTTAACAAAGGAACTATTTGTCATATTTGGGATGCAAAAGAAATTTTCCTATTGGTCAGGATTATCAAAAGATCTGGAGATGTGGGCCTGATAGGAATGAAGCACTTAACCCTATATATTCAAGCAGCATAATGCAATGCACCCATTCTCTACTTCCTTGCCTAGGTCTACATTTGTGGTTATGTTTGTTTTGATTTTATTGCATAACAATGCCCATTTCCTCTTATTTACTTTATACCTGACTTGCAAGTATTTATTCATCTCCATAACATTTGGTATTTAATTTCTGGTTTAAAATATGATAGGCATGATCTCATCAACTTTAAGCAGTCTCCTCATTTTCAATGGGAGGGACAAAACTAAGCTTTAATGTCTTTTCACTGGAGAGACATAAAAATGCTTACTTTGCTGTTGCAAATATGTGCATGCTTTATCTTTCCCCCCCTTTCCTCATCCAACTTTTCCCTCTTTGTACTCTTTTTTTATATTAAATAACATGCCATTATTCTCATTTAAATGTTTCACTGCACCTTCAAAAATCAAATCTTCATGCTGCTTTATCTAACTGACATGATGGGTTTTCACAAGAACATATACTGAGGAAAGATACTTCCAGAGACTTACTGTGAGAAAGGAGGAAGCCCTCTCTCTCTCATTGTACCGTCCCCTCACCCATGTGGAAAACCTAAAAGAGTGGAAAATATTCCCCAGGCAGAAGAGATACAGGGAACATTAAACCTTACTCAGGAGAAAAATAAAAGCCCGAGAATAAAGTAACTGTTAAAAGGGGTAGAAACAAGGAAAGTATAAAGAAAGGGGAGACAGAGGGGCAGGAGGAGGAGGAGGAGGAGGAGAGACTAGACATGAAAATGGGTCTATATTGTCAAAGAAGATCCCTGAGCAGGGGAATGAGTACAGCTGAGGGAACCCAAAGAAGTAGCTGAACAAGAAAGGCACAGTAAACCTTCCCACAAGCTGCCATACTTGGATAAACTGACGTGTGAGAACAACGATGGGAAGAGAGAGAGGGGACTTTTTGTTCTCTCCTTCCAACTGAAACAGTCCATGAGGGAACCAGGAATGGCCCAGTTGCAGTGGGACCAGCCCTAGACTGACAGGCTTCATGCCCAAACCACACAAATCCCAAGACAAGAAGGTATGGGTCTATTATCCTCAGAACCAGAAGGGTCAGGAGCAGAAGTGTCAAAGCCTATATACAGTGGTGCCTCACTTGACGATGTTAATTCATTCCAGCGAAATCGCTGTAGACCGAAAACATCGTCAAACGGAATGAAAAAACCCATTGAAACGCATTAAAACCCGGTTAATGCATTCCAATGGGCTGAATACCAGCTCGTTCAGCGAAAATCCTCCATACGGCGGCCATTTTTGGTGCCTGTATAGCGAGGAATCCATCCTACAAAACAGCGGGGGGCATTTTGAAAGCCGGCGGCCATTTTGAAACCCAACGATCAGCTGTTTGCTGATCGTCGTAAAACAAAAAATTGGTTCCCGAAACAGGGGACCAATCAACCTGAAGCGAAATTCTCCCATTTAAAACATTGTTTTGCGATCGCAAAAGCGACTGCAAAAATGTCAACGTAATGCGGATTCGTCGTAGAGCAGGGTAATCGTCCAGCGGGGCACGACTGTATACCCTCTCCAACTTTATTCGGTGTTGATAATGGACAGTTTCAGTTGGAAGGAGAGAACAGAAGGTTTCAAATGGTGGAACCAAAATCTAAGAGAGAATTGTCAAACGCCAAGTTTCACCAGTTGCAGTTGTCTTCAATAAAACCTTGCTGCAGTAAAGAATGTAGTAGTGTCATCTAAAATATCTTTTCAAAAAGAGGGAGAAAAGGAGGTGAAAGATCCAGAAAATATGACACCTTACTCATTTGTTGAACTCTTCGGATGGCTATGGTTGCACCAAGAGACCAATTAGTAACTAAGGCATAGCTGATGAGAATATAATGAGGAAACGGAAAGAGATACGCAGGGCTCTAGGGAAAGGAGTGAGAACTTCAGGAACTAGTGTATGTCGGGATCTGCAAGATGAGAGGAAGTAGGGGTCTTGCAGATGAAGCCTCAGGGCAGGGATCTTTCTCCTTGACCAGCAAGGGGGAAAAGAAAAGACGGGACACTCGAGTGTGGTTTCAGGACGGGAACAACAGCATGCCGTCAGGCTGTTCAGAAGGAATCTCTCTCTCCTTTGCCGCGCCCCCTTTTTTATTGTACTCTACTACCTTTGCACTAGTTAATCAATACAGAGGTAACTAATTTCCTTGAATACACAACAGAGTAACCAGAGTGCTGATAAACAGAGACAGCTAATTTCCTTGAATACACAGGCATCAGTAAACAGAGTGGTTGGTAAACAGACAGGCTGGTAAACAGACAGTTAATAGTAAACAGACACAGCTAACTTCAAATACACAGCCAATGTAAACATTCCTGAGGTAGACTCTTTAACTACATTACCCAGAGACAATAGACAGCAGGTTAATGATCATCCTTACTGGAAACTAGTGACTTGCAGTTTTAGCATGAGGCCTGCCATTGCCATAGATATATACATTTGCTACTGCCACAGACATATACATTGTAACAGCATAACAGCATAAATTTTCCCCACATCCCAACCGTTTTTTATTTATTTTGTTGAAAACAATGGCTGTTGTCCACTTGAATCTTCTGAATCCAGATATGATGGCATGAAGTCAGGCTCATCTTCAGCAGAGGGCGGAATAGTATCAAGATGTGGAATGTTCCAGACCACTGGAAATAAGGGAAGCATTCAAATAGCCAAACCTGCTTCCTTGTAGCACTGAGAGGCAAAACTCATTCTTTACAACTTTAAAACATTGTTCAGATGAAACCTGGAATCTTGGCAAGAGAATTAGATTTACAGTCTGATGACATCAGCATTACAGTGTAGATTAAAGAAAACACAATATTGGATAGCTAAAATTACAATTACAATAATGTTTGCATAACAAGAGTAATAACAATTTTCAGGAAAAGAAAACATATTGATAACATATTATTCAAATATATAAGCACAACATATTGCTAAAAGGCAAAAGCAAAACATCTTAAGGTATACAGATTTTTTGCATAGAAATATGTGACACAGACAACTTCCCCACTGAAGACACACACACTATGAATTTCTTGTATGACACTTGACTGGAGAGATACATATAGAGCTTGGCAAAAGAACAGCAACTTATTTCGAGGGATGAGTTCATGAAGGAACCCACAATCAAATGTAATAAGAAAAAACTTATAAACATATCGTGTCTACAACAAAATTAAATTCATATTAGGAAAAACTCAAAGGCTAAAACTGCAGTTAATTCTGAGTATAAAACTAAGAATTGCTTCTCTAAAATTCAATATCCATTATCCTTTAAAATCTGGCTAACAGAGGAAACACATGCCATGCACCTTTATCCTGCAGAAAGAAAAACAAACATTTTTGACAAATTACAGCATTTGGAACAAACATTTTCTCAGGGATGTGACACTGTTACTCCTGGAAGGCAGAGACAGGAATGCAGGCTTGTATGAAGTCCCATATGCTCACAGCAATGCAAAGTATGATAGGATTTGTAGTTCTAAGAACATGGAACCTAGAGTGTGCAGGACATCATTTGGATCCTTACAAGTGGCTTGAGTGTAAACAATGCTTTCTCCAGATTGGAAGGTGATGGGGGAAAACTTTCTGGTTCGCCTCCTCCCACCCCAATATGCAGCATTAGTCTCTCTACTGGCCAGGTGGGAGGCATTCTTTGATGATCTGTATAACTGCCATGTCCGGCTGAGTAGGACTTTTCATTCAAACAGGATTAGCACATGGAAAACACAGTTCAAAACAAGCTTCATGTTGGGGTGTAACAGTTACCCCCCTTAGATTCTCTTCTTCCTCCCCTTCCTTATATGATGCATCTAATGCTTGTAAAGCTGCTTTTGTACCCCAGTCCATGATCACAGAAATCTGGGCCTGGATCCCAATTCGCTGGGACATAATGCAACTTTGGCTGAACTGGCGGAGTCACTGAGGTAGCTGCTGCTTCTTTTAGACCAGCAAGGAAGGGAGTCAGGCATGCAGTTTGATTTGCTGATTGGAATGCGTTTATAGATACTTCTGCTGCTTGAGTTAGAGCTGTTGTCGTGGAGCTTTGCTGAACAGCAGTAGCAAATGCAACTCCTCCCATAAACATTAGAGGACCATCAGGTGATGCACCAGCATTAATTTTTGCTCGCTTAAATGCTAAATCCTGCCATTCTTGAAGGCAAGTGAGTCCTTCTGCTGTTGGAAAAAAATCTTTTATCAAGGCCTTGCAGTCGTTAGAGACAGGCCGTTGGACAGAAGAGCATTCAGGGAGAGCCGCTGTCCCTTTGTCTTTAAGACTGAGTTGCAGCTTGCGAATGCCTTGAGATGGGGGCAGTTCAGATCCAACAGGAACTGCTATGGCAGATTCTTGCATGATAGCAGAAATTGCACAGCTAGTTTCTGGACAAATTTCTGTTCTATCCATTGAAGGATGGTTATCAATCTCAGTTGCCTGAGGTACGGCAGAACTTGGAGGCAACTGAGTTTTCCAGGAGGTGTTCTCATGCTGCTCCAGGCAAGCCAAAGAAGCTGAAGGGAGTGGAGGCAGAATTTGAGGGAGTTGTTTGATTAGATTAGCCTCGAATTCTGGATCGAAAAATATGTTACGTGTGTCTTGGAGGCAAGTACACACTACAAATTGTTCCTGAAGACTTGATAACGAAGTCCCCATATTTCTTAGAAGTGTACAGTAGGTGTCTTACTTGACAAATTCCACTCACCCGAGGGATCCTTGCGGATGATTGACGCGTCTTGGGGCCTGTGCCAGGCGAGATGAGTGCGAATTGCCGAAAGTTGACCTCAGTCCTACTCATCGGGATCCAGAGGATGCATGCGCGCGCTGTAGCCCTTCCGTACCGGGCGTGATGAGTAGGTGGTCTTCAAGAATGGACCTCAGAGAGGTGAATTACCTCAGAGAGGGCACCATTTTGTCGGGATCTGCAAGATGAGAGGAAGTAGGGGTCTTGCAGATGAAGCCTCAGGGCAGGGATCTTTCTCCTTGACCAGCAAGGGGGAAAAGAAAAGACGGGACACTCGAGTGTGGTTTCAGGACGGGAACAACAGCATGCCGTCAGGCTGTTCAGAAGGAATCTCTCTCTCCTTTGCCGCGCCCCCTTTTTTATTGTACTCTACTACCTTTGCACTAGTTAATCAATACAGAGGTAACTAATTTCCTTGAATACACAACAGAGTAACCAGAGTGCTGATAAACAGAGACAGCTAATTTCCTTGAATACACAGGCATCAGTAAACAGAGTGGTTGGTAAACAGACAGGCTGGTAAACAGACAGTTAATAGTAAACAGACACAGCTAACTTCAAATACACAGCCAATGTAAACATTCCTGAGGTAGACTCTTTAACTACATTACCCAGAGACAATAGACAGCAGGTTAATGATCATCCTTACTGGAAACTAGTGACTTGCAGTTTTAGCATGAGGCCTGCCATTGCCATAGATATATACATTTGCTACTGCCACAGACATATACATTGTAACAGCATAACAGCATAAATTTTCCCCACAAGTGTACCGAAAGTCTGTATTGAGGTAACTCTCAATAGACCTACAAACTGAACCCTCACACATCACAGGCACAAAGGAACACACCAATGTCTCTCTCACACAATCATTCACACACTTGCATATAATCCCCATCTGCAACTCACTGAAGGAGGGAAATGGCTTATCTCCAATTTGCAGCAGACTGAAGAGAAGACCTTTCTCCAGCACCAGCACTGAGTATCTGATCTATTGAAGAGCTATTGCTCTAAAATCAGAAATTCACAGTTAAGGGAAATAATGTCAAAAACTTCAAATGCTGTAGCATTCCATTTCAATGTGGAGTGCTGCCTCACAAACAGACAAGGACCCAGACAAAAATTTTAAAATGCATGCTAACATACAGGATAGTTCAATTACCCAGGAGGAAATCAAGGTCAACTCCTTTGCCCTATAATCACAGTATCACTACATTCTTTCTTTGTCTCCTCCAAGTAAGACTTTCAAATCTGATGTTCAAACCAAGGCAACTGTTTTACAGACATTCTCAGTAATCCTATAACAATCTATGTGTAGTTAAACAGATCAATGACTCAATCATCCCTAATGATCTGTGTGGTTAATTTACACAATTAGACAGAAGTCTAAGACCCAATAGTTCGAACCCCTGCTTAACTGTGCACTCAGCTCCCCCCTCCACTGCTCCACAGCTGATCTGTCATGAAGGTACAAATATTGGCTTTCCAGTCGTATCTAGAACTATGGGTTTAAAATACTGAACACTGAAAATCTATAAATTTAAAAATTATCATCTCAAATCTGTCAAAAGAATACACTGCATCAAATAGTTTGAAAAATGAAAATCCCAACAGTGAGCCTTATTTATTTATTTATTTATTTATTTATTTATTTATTTATTTATTTATTTATTTATTTATTTATTTAAACTTATATACCGCCCATCTAGAATGTGTCCACTCTGGGCAGTTTACACAAAATATAGAAAATAAACTATGGAAGTATAAATGCACTAAGAATAAGACCCAAATTAACCAGAATCCAAGATGAAAAAAGAAAAGGAAAAATAGGCAAGGTGATGGCTGTAGGGAAGGCCTGCCTGTATAGCCATGTCTTCAGATTGATCTTAAAGGCCCTCGGCGAGGTGGACAGGTGGTTCTCTACAGGTAAATTGTTCCAGAGACGAGGGACGACTGCCGAGAAGGCCCGATTTTTAGTTTTTTTCCCTTTGGACCTCACTCAGCGTTAGGCCCCAGACGCCAGCCTTACTGGGACAGGTGATACAGGCAGAACTAGGTGGAAGGTGCTCTGCCAGGTATCGAAGGCCTAAACTGTTTAGGACTTTGTATGTAATAGTCAGCACCTTCAAATAAACGTGGAAGCAAATAGGTAGTCAGTGCAAGGTGGCCAGGGTGGGGAAAATATGGTGCCATCTTTTCACCCCAGTTAATAGCCTGGCCACCATATTCTGGACCATCTGAAGCTTCTGCATCACTCTCAAAGGAAACCCCATGTAGAGAGCATTACAGTAGTCTATTCTTGAGACTACGAGCGCATGGACCAGCATGGTGAGCGCCCCTGTGTCTAGATAGGGACACAGCTGGGCAATCCGCCAAAGGTGTAAGTGGGCGGACCAAACCATGCTACCTGGGTCTCCATGGAAAACACCGGGTAAAGATGGACCCAGATTGTGAACCACATTCTTTGTGCTGAGTCACCCCTCCAAAAGAGAGGGAGTTCCCCAAACCACTGACATCAGGAGCGCCCACCCACAAGACCTCCATCTTGTCCGGGTTCAACCTCAGTCCATTCAACTGCATCCATTGTAGGACAGTCTCCAGGCAGCGCTCAAGGGACGGAACACTTATTTTGGTAGCAAGACCAATTTTAAATTTTAGAAAGCGTCCAACTTTCAAAAAAAAGATTCAAAGAGATATCTCATTTGTAACAAAATGGTGTCACTTTTGCCCAAGCGTGAAGTACATGTTTGAATCACACTGATTCCCTCCCCCCACTCTTCACCACACATCTATTCTACATAAATTGAATACTGTACATGTATTAGATAAGAGAGCATTTAGTTCTTCTGCTTCAAGTAGTTGTATGAGCTGGGAACACGCTTTACATTTTTATGTACATACGCTTCCTGTACAATATGTGATACATCAAAGTGGCCATAAGCCCTAACAGCTTCCATGAACTACGTGGGCTTTGATGCATACCTGGAACTACCAAAAACAAAGGGTTCTCAAACCAGCCACCATGCATAGTTAGTAGGTTGCCATCAGTTCTGTTGCTAAAGAGCTCTACCAGAGAGCTTTATCTTGACTCCAAAGGCTATATTTTGTCTGGGAAGGTGAGCTCTTAAGAACTTGGCAAATTAGGACACAGTCAGCAAAGAATCTAGCAAATTATGACACATACAGTTAAAAGTTTCCTAACAAAAGCTTCTGAAATACATAGGAAGATCTACACACCTTCCATGCTAATTTTCCCCAACCTGGTCCCTTCCAAATATGCTGCACTACAATGCTAATTAACCCAATGTCAAAACAGCTTTGGATGGAAATTATAGTCCAACATATCTGAAGGGAATGGTTTGGGAAGCCTTTTTTAATATACTAGTGTAGGATATCTCTGGAAATGACAGATGTACAACATTTCTTTGTTCATTATCTAATGAATTTCTTGTAGTTTATTACTTAGTTTATTACTTATTACTTAGTAATAAGTTTATTACTACAAGAAATTAGCTACAAGAAATCCCACATGTCCTTCGAAAAAATACTTTAAACTCTACCTAACGCCTAAACCTCCTCTGATTCCATTATCAAGCAGGAAGAAAGTAATAATGTTCTCTCTTTTGGGTTTCTGAAATTTCCATTCTAGGACCATCTTAATCCTTGATGACCCTTTTAATCAAGAGCTATAACTGGCCTCAGAGCCTAAGAAAAACCAAACTTAAATTCCCAGAGATATTCTACCACCAGTGGTTCCCAATTTTTTTCACTTGCAAACCCCTTGGCAGCCCATTCCCATAAACTATACCCTTCATATTAACAAAATGTTTGTAATTAATATATGCCGTAATTGAAAATATACAGCCCAATATAGGGACTAAAAAGCAAATTACTAATAAGATGAACAGAGGATACATATTTACATTCAAAACTCAAAAGATACAATAAATTCAAGTAAATACATCACAGAAGACCCAGTAGAATACCACTCACAGGAATGACCAAGGTGTCTGCTTACAATACTGCACTCAGCTACCAGCTTGACAGCACTCAGATGTTTACAAAACAGAGAGTGAAAGTTGAATGTGTGAGGGGCATGCCACCAAGCATGCACGCTGTAGTGGCATGTTTGCAACACATTTTGAGAGGACTCCCCACCATTAACCAAAACAACAAAGTGAGGAAATGGGCTTATCCCAAAGTTAAATAATGAAGAAAACCTGCTCCACCCCTCATCATAATGTTCAATTAATTCCATGACATTTTACTTGTATTTTGTCTCGCAGTGTTGATGTAAGTGCCTTTTCCTGCCATTATTCTTTTTTTTTCATGTACCCCTAAATGTCTTGGTTCATAAACCTGGAGGGTACACATAGCCCAGGATGGGAATCACTGCTCTAGCAAGTCACACAAGCAGTATGATTTCAGAAGCACCCTTGTTGTCAAATATTTTGTCTTAGGTGTGTTTTTGGAATTCATGGCTGGATGCTACCACCTGCACCTTTGAAGCCTGAAGTCCAGGTGATCCAAGAAAAGGATCCTGACTGGGATATTCTTAACCTGATTAACTCTGGACTGCTGGCCAAAATCCTATTACATTTTTCACTCACACAACACAAGTAGCATAAATCAGAACTGTAAATTGTCACAAGTTAAGAAATCAACATAGGCAGTTGTTGTGTACTGAATAGAGATGGGGCATTTGTATATGAATACTTCCACACAGTTGGACTTAATGAGGGGTCCGGATTCCTTCACGGAGTGCCGCTGTCTTTCTGCTCATCTAGCTAACTCCAGGCAGGGGGAGTCTCTCTGTACAGCTGTCAAGTGGCTAGATGAGGAGAAAGAGAGCGGCACTCTGGGAGTGACTGGAAGGCTGACCAAGGCCACCGCTGCCAGCCACAAGTGGACGGTCCAGCCCCAGGGGCCAGACCCTCATTAAGTCCAGCTGTGCAGGGGTATTCATATTCATATACAAGTACCCCAATCTCTAGTACTGAGTCAAGAATAGCAAAGCAAATGCCTAGGTTGACTTGTCACTGAGACAATTCGCCACCAAGATTTATGCTGGCTTGAGTTATCCCGGCAATGTATAACTCTTAGGATCTGTGCTATCCTCAGTTGCATTAAACGTTCCTTTTTAGGCATTCCCACTTCCAGTGGACTCTGCCCAGAAAAGCCTTTCCACTATCAAGAAAAGAATGTTCTTCTGGTGTATTCTTTATGGATTTTATCACAATGTAAAAAAAATCCTTATTCTATCTGTTTGGACTAAGCATGAAGAAGGAAAGGTATGTCTTCCATACCTTGTTCTATTGTTAGCTTTTCAATTCCCACTACAACACATCTATCCTTTTCCAGAAGCCAAAGCTATCCCCTCAAAGCTATTATACGCCTCGCCTCCCTCTCCTTCCTTCCTATTGCTGTTACAGCCTCCACAGTTCACTATTCAACTGTCATCTTGCTATACTTTCTTAATAAAACTTCAGTTCTGAAAAAGTTGCGTTCCCATCACTCCTTCATGAGGGCATTTTGAATGATCAAAAGTTACTTACAGTAGATAGCTTTAAAGTGTTTTGGTTTCCAGGTCATCTCTTCCACAGAGCCAAAGGTGCAGTGTTGAACCATAGGGCTTAGCACATTTTAGCTATATTTCCTTGCAGTTGTTTGTATTCAGTAAAGGCATACTTCCTGAATATATAAAAAACTGCACCTGCATATAGAGATAGCTGCCTCATGCAAGAGCTTGGGAACTTTTCTTAATTCTCATTAAAGAGAGCATTTGAATGAATCATGAGGCTACAGCAGAGATAAACAATATTTATACCACATGGTGTTCACATGTCACCAAGTTTTTGTACCTTAGCGTGCAGGGCTTCGGACCTTATTATTGCTTTAAAACTCTGTCCATCATGCCAGTAACCAAAAAACACCTTGAGATAAATTTAACAGTTCCCAAGTAGGGCCAATCCGTTGAATGAATGGAACTTGTTAAATCAATCCTTAATTCCAACAGGGCTATTCCAGTTGTGACGAACGATTACATTCAGCCTATGCTCAATTTCCTTGTTGTTTAAAACAATGGGCTGTGCCCCCCCCCAGAAAATAGCAACATGACTGGATTCACAATAGCAGAACACTCCGTCATTCTGCCACAGCATGACCGAAGATTAGGCCATCTGTTAATAGCAGCATCATACTGGCAAGAAATATGGCAACATTTAAGTCAGCACCTAATATCTAAAAAGAAATGCATTGTGGCTCAAGAATGTCTAGAAGTACACTCTCTGGCCAAGCGCCTTGCCCTTTAAACCATCAGTGCAAGAGAACTGACAGCTGGGGGCACAGGGGTACTGCTCTGCAAGTGCCAGAGCCAAGCCCAGGCATTAAACATAAGAGCAAAAGCCAAGTACTGGCTCAAATGCGAATTCTCCACTCTCCGGCCATTCTTTCTTGGCCAAATGCACAGAATACAAGAAGAGACATTTTTCATTCCTCTGTTAATTCTGATTTCTCTCTTCAGGGGAAAAAAAAAAGATGTATACACTGGGCTCTCCTAAACAAGGCACCACAGAGCAAAATACAACAAAACATAAACGGTCAGTTTCTAATATGGCCC
Source organism: Pogona vitticeps (assembly GCF_051106095.1). Lineage (NCBI taxonomy): Eukaryota > Metazoa > Chordata > Lepidosauria > Squamata > Agamidae > Pogona > Pogona vitticeps. The sequence goes on along the minus strand of NC_135788.1, from coordinate 43,824,250 downwards.
AACCTGGGGAAAACATATCTCTTGACTCTGAAGGCAAGCTGAAGAAATCTTTGCTAATGTGGTACAGATTCGCTCCCCTCCTCTATATTCTCTTCAGATGAAAGCTACTGCTCTAAATTTGATGCTTCCGGAAAACTTCTAATAGATATTGCTTTTTAGCTGAAAGATGTGTACCTGAAGCCTAAAACAAGGTAAGAGAATTAAAACAAAGCAAAATTCATACATGCACTCTAAAAGGAATGTTAGTGCCTATAGTTAGCCCTGGGGATTACTTCTCAGGCACAGTAGGTGAACATCATCATTCTCCTCCTTCTCTTTACCTAACCGAGCATATGCTCTACCATCCCTTAAAATCTCATCCTTTTCTCCTTCAAATAATCTCTACAAAGAAGATCAAGTCATTTCATTTTGACCACTTGTGCCTTTCTTACAATTCAACAGTCTAGAGAGTCATGATCACTTTGTACTGTGGGAGAAATGTTTGTTAAACCTCAGCTACTACTACAACTACAAAAGAGGCAGTCCCAACACCAGCAAAATCAGGGAGCTGGACAGGGGATAGATTGGATTTGTCTTCAGTGTGGAAGGGATTGTCACTCCCGAATTGGCCTTCTCAGCCACACTAGACGCTGTTCCAAGACCTCTATTCACAGCACATTACCATAGTCTCTCGAGACTGAAGGATGCCTACAACAACAACAACTTGCACCGATTGTGCTGTGGCATCTTTTTGACCCTGTGACAATCCAAGCATATTGAGGGTTAGCAACAGTGTTAGGGTTAGTGTTTAATATATTCACCTTGTACTTTCTGACCCCAGTGGGAAGTCCATATCTCTCCTGAATGCAGCCAACACACTGACAAACCACTCTGTTTTTCTGCATAGTTTACTGGAAAGCAATATAGGACCCTTTTTTGTCTCAATCCGTTACATTGATCAGGACAAAAAAAGTCCCTCAGTGGCAAAATGTTGCCAATTTGTTGGAACAATTTTTTCCCAGGTGTTTTTTGTGTATTCAAAAAGAAAAAGCCAGATATAAATGACAAGTGACTGACATCCAGAGGTATTTCTGAACCTGAGTTCTTCAGGTAAGTAATATTATAAATGCTTACACCACAGATCTAGTTCTGTGCAGAGTCAGTAATAAAATGTGATTCTGTGGAATTAAACCCTCACATTCAGATCTATTTTCCATTCATAGCACTGTAAAAAAGAAATTATAATAGTTGTTATTCTTTGAAGAACCAGAAGCCAAAAGTGTGCGGATCTGCCCTACCATCTCAATGCAGAGTTCTTCCACTTCAACCAAATACAGACATTTGAGGACTAGTTCAGCCTACAGAACTGCACAAGTCACTAGGCCATAATTAGAAACAACTGTTGCAGGCACCAGTCAATGAGCATTAAGAGTTTTTCCCTTAGTCATTGCTGAAAAAAGTGATAACAAGCTTTGGCCTTGAGAATTCTCTAAATCAAAAGCTGCCATCAGGAAATTTGGCTTGAAGAATTACATAACACTTTTCACACAGACTAATGTTCACAGATACTTGAAGCTCAAGCTGGAACAGAAAGGAGCTCGGAAGACGTTTCATATGGATTGGATTTCTTTCTTTTTTTAATCCCAGAACAAAAATAGATTGTTAAAGCAAAAGGCATTTGTACTTGTTCATGCTCCGCATATAAAGCAACAAGATTCCAGCATAATGATTTTTTTTGTCACTGAAAGCCTGTAGAAATGTATTCACAAATTACCAACACAACACAGAATGACTTCCATTTACTTTCTATGCATAGTACAGTATATTTGAACACAATGATCTTAATCCAAAAATCCTCATGTACAACAACAGATTGTACATATGCCACTATCTGCGAGGGTTTCCACTGTTGAACAGATGGTCTTGTCAGCTTTTGATAGCACTGATCACCTGCTTGGGAACTGAAGGGGGTTGTCCAGAATCTGTGGTTTCCTCCATGAACAGGTGGTCAGTGCTAGGGAAGTGTCCAGGAGAAATATCTTGTTACCATCTTAACTAAACAGGAAGACTTGTAAAAATGAGAAGTCTTGATTATCTGAAGACTACAATCATAATTTTAAAAATGGATTATGCAATATTGTATTTGCCACTCCCCATCTTGCAAAGGCACAAGTTGGATAGTTCATGGTAAGGCAACTAAGGGCAACTAATATCTTATGGGCCTCACTCTGAGTGTGTGGTTTTTAGAACTGGAACTTTTCAGTTAATGCTCTACTGCAATGAACACAGAAAACTCAATCATGAGTTTCGCAGTAATCTAACACTGACCTCATTAATGGGTGGACATCCATAAAGAACACTCTGAAACGTAATTTATCTAAGCAATAAAAATGCCTGTGAGTCCCCACCTCTTGCAGACAAGTACTTTATAAAGTCCAGCTGCAATATTCATTGTCATGCCTGCCAGCTACCTGCTATGGTATAAATATGCTGAATGTGGACATGTAATATACACTTTGCATTCCTACATATAATCACTTGGTGAAAACTTGTCTTCATTAACAGTGCACCTGTGTTTGCATCTTCTTGACTGAATTTCTTCTCATCTGTATCACTTTATAGCTCATTTCAGATACACACAATTTGACTTCTGGTGTCGTATCTCTGATTCTCATATTCCAATCCAACTTTTTCTTTTTCGGGTTTGCTCTAACTATGATTTGTCATTATATCTGAACTGGCAAACAGCTACTACAAACCAACTTGCTTCAACACAAATAAAGAAAACCATGATTTTGACTGGTTCCAGTTCTGTCTTAGAGAAAAAATGGGAATTGCAGTGACTATAGTTCTCAACTATAACGGTGCCACAACTACAAACTTAATTGGTTCTGGAACTCTGGTTGTAACTTGAAATGGTCGTTAAGTTGAAGCACCATTTATCATAGGAATGCGTTCCGGCCGGAAAAAAAACACCAAAAAAAAAGACCTATCGGAAATGCGATTAGTCTGTTCTGGCTGAAGGGGAAAAAATGAAAGAAAACCAAACAAACCGTGCAAGACCTATCGGAAATGCAATTAATCCATTTCGGCTGAGGGGGGTGGGGGAAAGCAAACAAACAGTACAAGACCCTTTGGAAATGCAAAAAGATCAAAGCAGAAAGCAAACAAACCATGCAAGACCCTTTGGAAATGCAAAAAAAGCAAAGCAGAAAGCAAACAAACCATGTAAGACCCTTCAGAAATGCAAAAAAGCAAAGCAAAAAGCAAATAAACCCCGCAAGACCCTTCAGAAATGCAAAAAAAAGTAAAGCAGGAAGCAGACAAACCCTGCAAGACTCTTCGGAAATGTAAAAAACCAAAGCAGAAAGCAAACAAACCCTGCAAGACCCATCAGAAATGCAAAAAAAGCAAAGAAAAAAACAAACAACCCTCTCAAGACCCATAGGAAATGGGGAAAACACACACACACAAAAAAAACCCCAAGACCTATCGGAAATGGGGGGGGACCCAAAAAACAGACAAACCTTGAAAGACCCATCATAAATGGGAATACCAAAAAACAAACAAATCCTGCAAGACCCATCACAGTATAGAAACATAATCCCACCACCCAGCCCAAAACCACGCTGCAAAACCCACCCAGAACAGTTTTTAAAAAGTAAAAAGCAACACCTTACCAGGCAGTCCAAAGCCTCCTCTGATCACACACTCTCTAACTGCTGGGGCGAAAGAGCTACAAAGAAGAAGCCTCTTCACCACCAATGGTTAGCGATGTGAATTCCCTGCCTTTTTCCCTGCCATTTTCTGGTTGTAACTCGAAGCTCTGATCGCAAGTAGAAGCAAAATTTTGCCACCAGAGCTGGTCATAACTCAAAGTGGTCGTATGTTGGGACATTTGTAAGTCGAGGCACCACTGTGTAAGACAAGCTCTTGTTAGCAGAATTAATGGGTTTCCATGAACTGCAAAGGAACTTATTTTGGGAAGGGACACAGCTCTAGTCTAACAACTGCCATTTGAATCTACACAGGAGCATCAATGTTGTACTTAGAGTAGTCCTAATGAAATAAGCTTACATTTCATCATGATTAATTTAAATTCTATTGGTTTCAATGGATTTATTTCAAGAACAAACAAGTGTAACTACAGTTCATTAATTCTAGAAACTTCCACTAAATAGTTCAAAATCATGCTAATTGGTCCAGAGTTGTGATTTAGAAAGACTTTCATGTTTGAGAAATCAGACTGACAAATAAAAGTCCAAGTCTGGCTCTTGAAAACCAATCACAAACAAAACAAGGTAATGTATAGATTATGTGAGATGAAAAAAGTGGTTGCTGTGACAATCAAGCTTCCAGCAGTTAAAGAATTTTCTCTTCTAATTATAGATCACCCATAGCATACAATTCTACCCTTTAATTCATTCTACAATTTTCCAGGAGAATCCATATTACCAGTTTCCTCCCTTGTTTTTATGGATGGTACAGAACTCCCAAAACTTGAGAAATCTGTGAAAAAACATTATCAGCCCAGAAAAAAGACCAACAAAGATTTCAGCAAGCATTCCTAAAGTGATATTACCGTATCTAAGAACTTATTACTCTCCTTCCCCACAGCACCAAAAAAAAGGGGGGGGGAGGGCCCTTCCCCAAAGGTAATGCTCCAACCAAGAACATGGTCTGGCCAAACCAAAACCAATTTTGGTTTTAATCCAGAGGTGGGCAAAGTGCAGGTGTCCAGATGATGGAGTATAATTCACACCGTCCCTTGCCACTGGCTATGCTGACCATGGAAAATGGGAGCCACAGTGCAAAAACATGCGGCGATCCACACTTTGCTCCTCTCTGTTATTGAACTCAATTGTGTTTCTTTCTGTATACAAAAGCAAAGGACTTCACTGAGTAGGACAGTACCGCAACAAGTCCTAACCCGTTTATTTAATGTTTTGGAATTATGGGAGTTGCAGTCCAACAACACCTGCAATGTTACACATTTCTTGCCATGGATTTAAGCACATGCTTACATTTCTCCCTATGAAAAGCATAAAAATGCTTCACTTGAGGAGGCAAAACGTTCTCTACTTTAGCAAATACTATGGAGCCCTATACAGCAAATGTTTTTTTCTGAAATGCACAGGCAAGGTGTAACCATACTTTCCTTTCTCTGATTATGTAAGAAATGCCACCCAAATTGATGAATGCTATCCATAAATGAGACAAAGCATGAAGATGTGAATTCAAAACTAGAAAAATCCCATTAAGTGATTCAATATCTAGTTTAGATCCAAATGGAAACATAATCACATTTAATTTCTCTTTTTGATTTCTGGAAAAATTGCCTTCAGATGGAGAATTGTTTTTGGCTTTCTATTTCACTTCAAGACAGCTGTGAAAATTCTACTAAATCTTCTGTGCTTGTTGAGAATCTTGACTCAAGGACAATTTTATGTCATTTCAGCTATTTGTTTATTCCATGCCATCCAGTCACTTCCAACTTATGGTCATCCTAATAGGGTCTTTGAGGTATGGGAGATATTCAAGGAATGATTTATCATTGCCATCCTCCTGTGAGTTCCAATAGTCAAGTAGTGAAATGAACCCAAATCGCCAGTCCTAGTCCAATCATCTATCCACCACCTCACTAGCTCTCATTTCAACTATATCCCTTTGCTGATCATTTCAGGTTACTCACACATGAACATTGTGTTTGCATGGCTCTTCACCATGTTTACCCACCAAAGGTAATGCTCCAGTTGTTGCTGTTAGGATAGATCACTTTCCTTGGGCTTAAAAAGCAGGAAGTCAACACCTTTGGACTGTATGATTTCACAACTCACTTCATCCTCCAGTTCATCCCTTGAATGTGTAAACAAACCAGCAGCTAAAGTGAATTAATGGACTGTGATATCAGATAACTGATCACATAAACAAGTCGCCTTGCTTTGAAAAGTAGCTTCAGCAGCTTGATACTTAAGGGAGTTAACTAGGTTCAATATGCATTCAGTATGCATCTAAGGGATACAAAGTAGTCCAATTACCATAAGCAAGATAAAGATTCCTGATCTGCCTTCATTGGACTACCTACTTACTGAACTACTTCAGCATGAATTCTTCTCATGATTATATGCTTATTTTGTTTCATGCAAACAAATCTTTATTTTCACCATCCTTGCCTTCTGGCACATGGGACTTATTAACAATCCTCTTTCTTAGCATCAAAAAGCTAAACTTCCATTTTTGCCATGGAAAGATTACTAAAGGCCCCAAACACCACAAAATAGTAAATGTCTCCAAAAGGATATAAGTTATTAGAAATACAAGGGCAATGGGAATTTAGACTGAAGTTGAAGCTGACAGTTCACTTCCCTCTGGAAAGTCAAACGGGATATTGCTCATTGACTGCAGAGGTTAGGAGAACTAAGTCCAAATTTAATTTTGGGCACAAGCCATGTCCTCTTGAAATTAATGGAAATTTCACATTCACATTCAAGGATTAAGATTCTACCCTTTGTTTTGCAGTATTACTAGTTTAAGAGAAGATTTGGAATTCTGTCTCATACTGATGTTAAGGGTTATTTGGAGAAACAATGAGCAGGGAATTGGCTCAAGAGTGCAAATTGTTCTGGTACTCTGAGTCAGATTTGTCTTAACGAAACTATTACAGCAATATGAGAAACTGATCCTGTGAAGGGGTATGTGAATGTCAATTTATAGCACAGCTTATATATTCTGCTCTTTGTCACCAAACCACACACTAACTTGCACATTATGAAAAAGTCATGGCTATCAGAAGAAAAATTAAACATGTAGGGTTTTTTTGCTTTGAAAATTCTAGTTTCCAATACACCAAAGCATATAACTTCCATGATGTGGAAATGCTGTTTAGATTCCATCTAAACTTTTCAGAATCAATGTTCTTTTCAGAATCAATGTTTTCTCCTAACAGATCCTTGCATAGAACACATCAACAACACATTTCAAACGAATTTATTGTTTTGTGTTTCATAAATTATCAGCAGCCGGATTTCTACTACCTCTCATGCACCAATTCCTGTACCTTATGTAGTTTGGTCATCATCACCCATGCACCCCATGAGAAGCAAAATCGGGCACAATTAGAACATTTTATCTCCTACAGCCATTGCCCAATCTTCTCAAAACGTTGCAAGTGCAACCTACAGGCATACACTTTCTCAAAGGGTGTGGGGTTTCCGAACACATAAACAGAAATGGGTGCACAGAAAGACACTTGGAGAACACTGCTGCACCACCTTTACTACACACGACTATGAAATAACACACGCTAAGGTCAGGGTGCCCCAGTGGATGGGGGCATTCCGCTGTCTTGGTTTTCATTTCATTTTCTGATTCTGCCTGACCGCCACACATTTGAACACACGTCTGAACTCCCCCACTCTTGCCCTCCACAAGGGGATTGTGCTGAGCCCAAAGGGAATGGAGGAGACCCCACAGCGTAAATCTGAAGTTGGGCTCTGGGCTGCGAAGGGATGATCAGCCCACCCGAGACACGCGTGACCGGCGAGGGGACGAGCCTTACCAGTTGCAGCGGGGTGACTCAGGAGGAGGCGAGGAAGGCGAGGCGCAGGCATGCATGCATGCATGGAGCGCTGCAGCTTGCAGATCGGAGCCTTTGCGTCTCACCTAGGAGTCGCCGCCGCCGCCGCCGCCGCTACCGCAGCCCGGATAACAGCTCTGGCTGCCATTTGTTGCACGCTTTCTGGGGGAAGCCGCAAGCGAGGCATGAAGGAGGCAGCCTTTTTCCCCGAGGTGGTCCCGCGCCGTTAAGGAACTGACCCGGTGGCGGCGAGGAGGGGCTCTCTCCGGTTTGGTTTTTCTCCCCGCCCAGTGCTTCAGTGTGGCAAAATCCCAAGGCAACCCGAGGCGCTTCCCACCAGAGCTCGGTTCGGCGGCTGCTGCGCGCTGACTCTTCGCCTCATGTTGCACCGCCAGCCGGCTGGCACGTCCCGATCGCTCTGGCCGCACTTCGCTTCCCTCGCCCCCCGAATGCTGATCAGGAGCAGCGGCGGCGGCGGCTGAAGCAGCGCGGCGGCGGCAACATCCTGCAACCCGGGCGTGGCAAAGGCAGTGCCTTGCAAGAGATACAGACGTGTGAACGATTGAGAGTCACTCTGCAGAGGGGGGGGCGATCGCCTGTGCTCTACAGGTGTTGCCGCGACGGAGAGATCACGGAAAGGTTCCCCCCTCCCATCTCTCTCATTCTACATTTGAGACCTCGCCCCCTTCCTACCTGAGAGGGGGGGATCATTTATGCCACATGCAACCTCTGCGATCAGGGAGTGGTAGATGTGCCTTCGGTGGCAGGGTAGACCCCTACTGAGAGTTTCTTCCGACGACGTGCCAAAAGCAGAAGTGGCGGACGCGAAGCCTCCGGCGGGAGCTTCCTTACCCTCCCAGCCCGGCTAAGTGGGGGGGGGGGAGCGTCTGCACGTTGTGTATTCAACACGTCTTTCCTAAATGGGCATCCCTTGATTCGCCCCGCCCGCCGGGGAAGAAAAGGTTTGCGTTCTCTTCTCTTTTGCCCGTCGTGTCAGGCCAAGCTAGGTCTCTCCGGTTGGGTTGGGTTTCGCCCCTGCCATTCGGAGCCTCCTGGCCTCCGAGATGAGAGCGTCTGCCAGGCATGCTCGGTTACGCTTCTGATTCCTATTCCCTTTACTACAATCTGTCCGCCCAAGAGACGGATTCGAGAGAGGCCCGCAAGTCGCCACCCTCCCGCACAGCAAACGAGCTCCGGGTAGCACGCCAAGGGCTCGTGCTTTCATTTTTCCCTTCCTCAGCTTCTCCGTAGGGTCTCTCTTTTCCCTCCCCTCCCCCTGTTTCCCAACGCTCCAGAAACTCTCACTCCTGTTGCTCCTACTGGCCCCAGCTTTTGCTTCTAGCGCTCCGGGATCCCCCCAGATGCTCCGCTTGGGCTGCCTGTGGATCACCGAGAAAACACCACAGGGCGTGTCCCAGGCTCATTTTAAACACCAAGCTTGGTAGAATGGTTACTGCGCACACGTCCGCAACCTCTCCCTTTTTTCAACTGATATCCAAGGATGCCGCTTTCTATCTTCAAGCCCGGGCAGAATCCGTATCTCCGCAGATAACGTCCCTTCCCTCAGGTTTCGTGTGTGTGTGTGTGTTTAGATACACCGGAGACGGAAGAGAGGGCTCTCCTCCTCATCCGTACTAGTTGATTTTGTGCCCTTTTGAGTCGAGCCGAAATGACTCCCTCACACGCACACTCTCTCGGTTTTTCTTTGCACCCCCTTCTTATCAGCAAGCAGCAACTTGGCAAGGAGGTATCGGAGGGGGAGAGAGCGAGGCAGTTTAATATTAAGAGACTACCCGCCCAAATGCAACCTTACGGAATATCCCTGCGATGTAAACACTGAATCCGTGCTCGTTCTCTCCCTCCTCCACGCCCGCACCCTTCCCTTGAGCCTTATACCGAAGCCCGAAGCCACCGCCGGGCGCAAGCGGCCGCTGAGGGAGAAAGGCGCGTTTGCAAGAGGGAGAAAGAGCGCGCGCTTCCTCCTGACAGGAAATGCAACAGGCGGCCGCCGCCTTACCTCAGCCCAAGCCTAGCTCCCTTCCCGCCGGCTCTGCTCCACACATAGCGCGCGCACGCACACGCACACACACACAGACACGCAGAGGAGAGACTTCTTTTTGGGTGGAGGAGGAGACGGCGGAGAAAGAAATGGCTACTCAAAGACTGTCTGTCCCTTGCGCCTAGGCCTGCTGAAGGTGCTGCCAGCGCTTTCCCGAAGCGAGGACATCTTGCCAGGGACTGAACCCAGGAAGGGGGTTCCGGGAGAAGCCTTTTTAACACCAGCCCTCCGTTTCGCCCTACAGCCTACACCGTTGGGGCCGGGGGGGGGGGCTTGGCTAGGGGGTAACAGAAAGTGAGGTCAGCCCAACCCCCCAGATCAGAAACCTTGGGATGAGAGGGAGGCAAATAGGAATGTGGTTGTGGGATTCTAATTACAAGGGGAAATAAGGTGAAACACCTCTCTGCCAGTACTTGGTGCCACTACATCATATTCGTTAGTTGGTTGATTGCATCAAAGCCTCCTCCCTCAGGCTTTCCCAACAAATAGGCAAAGCATGTAGGGACGGTACAATAAAATTATGTGAAAAATATAAGAAAATTGGAATAACATTGATCGAAGCACAATCGGCAACAGGAGAACAAAGTTTTTAAAAAGAATGGAAAGGGATCAAGAACTAAGCAAACATATTTTTTAAAACTCTTAATTGGGGAAAAATATTGTAAACTCATGGAATATGCATCTCATACTGCAAAATAATTTTAGCCCTCCAGATGTTCTTGACTCTCACACTCTTCATTTTTTACTATTGGCCATGCTGGCAGGGCTGCTGGAATGTGAAGTGCAACAACATTTGGTGGCCAGAAAGCAGCAGAAAGAATTAAAAAGCTTCTGTAGCATTTGGTTTATCAAGTCTGACTGGGGTTGGTAGGTATTGCCTCTTTATAGAACATTCCTTCTGAGGTTATCTGCTTATTCCTTATCTGTCAAGTAATCCCATGGTCTATGGAAAACATAAATTCTTAAATACTTGCATGACATAAATAATGTATTTAATTTGTATTCATCAGATCAATCTGACTTCCAGATACTAGCCAGTTGTGTTGAGCAATATTAAAACTGAAGACCATTCTCAATAAGAAGGTTAACGGACCCAGTTTCAAAGCCGAATTGTTGGTTTTCTACTATTCAAAACGGGTGCAGGACAAGCTTCAGGAAAAAATGCTGTAATCTCCAGGAACTGATTGTTGTGGTGGAAATAAGTGCTCTACTAACGAGATGGGAATATATTGATCTTTCTAAGGAGAAATCACACTTATAGCACATTTAGCATTCATCAGAATCCTGCTGTCATTTTGACTTTTCAAAATAAAACTGCTGGTTGTGGAGGAGTGTGGTAAGGGAAAAGAGAAGAATCAAGTGAAACAGTAATTAAGGTAAATCAATTAAGTAAACTAAAGCACAACAGACTACATTGTATGGGAGACAAATCTAAAATATTCATTCTGTTTGGTCGAAACTTTTTTGCCAAGCACTTCACCTTTCCCGTAAACACAGATAACCACTTTACCTGTACTGTGCAAGTAAATAAATAAATCATGAAGCTACCTATGCCAAAGTACTGTAAAATACCTTGGGTTCATCACATTAACTCCATAAGAAGAGCCCTGCTAGATCAGGCCAAGGGCCCATCTAGTCCAGCTTCCTGTATCTCACAGTGGCCCCACCTGATGCCTGTGGGAGCAGATGAGACAACTAGATACCTGTCTCCTGATACTCCTCCCCTGCATCTGGCATTTTGAGGTACCTTAGTTTATTCCAGTTTTTTATTTACAGTCTCCATATTTATCCCCAAATTCCCACCATCTATACAAGGCTAGGTAGGTGGGAATATGAGAAGACTATAACAAGTAATGATTTCCATTGTCTTCTAAGGAATAAATATACATATCAGGCTGTGGAACTGATGCAGACCAGAATTTGCCCTTTCTCTGGAATGTTTACATACATACACATCTCTGTTTACAGCTCCTTTACATTCTCTGATAGTTCACAGTACTGTATATGCTGCCATTGGGAATAGTGGCTGGAATATTATTGGTGTTTGCATAGGTTTTGTGTAATTGGCTACAGGTCTGCAGCTAATTAGTAAGGTGCCAGAGCATGGCTTTGGTTATACAATCTGGTGTGTAACAAAGACATATCACCAGGACCAACTGACAACTTGCCCATTTACCATGGCAAATTATGCAAACCTTATATGAACACTAATAGTATTCTGGCCAGTGATGAGCTATCAGGTTCATGTTCACCCCAAAAATGAATCTGGGTCCTTGGAGCAGTCCTTTCAACCCTCTAAACACAAATGGAGGTTCAGGCTTCTTTGCTATAAATAATACTGCCAGCTAGTCTCATCCCATAAGAATGAGATCATGATTGTAGCTCAACTGTTACACTGAACTGAAAGAGATACTGCCAGTGTTCCTGCATGGGTTGCATTTTTATTTGGCCAGGAGTCAGGAAAAGAAAGGTCCCCCCTCCTTTTTTTTAAGGGGGAAAACTAAGGGAACAGCACAGTGAACACTAAACATGTTTTGTAGGTATCGGATGTTGGCTGACTTGGGGAATGGCCTGCAAAATGGAGAGCAAAAAAGGGTGGGATGGAGTGATTAGAAACCTGGTTAGGAGTATTCAGTGTTGCAGCAATTTACTTCTGGTTCTACAGTATTTGTTAGGCATCAGTCTGCCAGTTCATTGGTGTCATCTGTATAAGAATGGCTTACGACTGCCACCCTGCACTGCCATATATGAATAGGATGTGGCTTGCGGTTTCTGAAGTACTGCTTATTCCCAATCTGGGGGCAAGCCTCAAAGTTTGGAGGATCCACTCAAACAATGTATGCCCGTACGGTGACCAAGAGTATTAGAATACACTGATGTACTGATAAGGGTTACTTCACTATCTTCCAGATTCCCCATAACCCACATTCTCCACTATAGATTGCTGAAGCCATCCTCAATCCACTATGTGGTTTCAATGCATCATGTCTGAGGAACTGGGCATGTCCTTTGAGCAAATTACCTGTGTGTATATCCCTCCAATATTCTGTTTGAAGATGCACATTTTAGTAGGCCTGTTGTCAAAGGATTTTCTTATTTTCAGTAGGTAGATATACATGCTATTTCTGGGATGACAAGAACCAGTTAAATTTTTAAAATGCATTTTTAAAATACATTTCTGAAAATGGGTACTTGGGAACCTTTGCTCATTAACTCAACAGCATGCAATTTTTATACCATTGTTAGTCATAAAAGGATTAAGCCCCCATTAAAAAGGAAGAATGTATGTTTAATGGATCAAAAGAAGGTCATCTGATTTTTCTACAGTGTAGCAAGAAGCAGTAATATGCACTGACCTTGTTATATACAGTTATGAAAAAAATGAGAAAAGCCTAGAGCAGACCTCATAGACATAAAAATATATAAAGATAATGCTAATTAGTATTTATAAATATTTAAAAATGAGTTGTAAAACTTTTGCTTATAGTTACTTTTATCTGCTAAAGCAAAAATTGTTGTGCCAACAATTTCAGTTTATTAATAAAGTTTATTAATTATTTTTAATGCAGTAATTAAGAAACTAAGCATTGTAGTTTGTTCATTTTGATCACCTTTCATAGCTGTGTACATAGAGTCAGCAAGTATGGTACATAACTCTAGTATACAAAGAGGTGCAAAATGACCTCTGGCTGTTACAGTACATTCTTCTTAAATAGTGGCTTAATCTGCTCATTTCTAAGAGTGCTATAAAAGTCATATGCTGATGTGTTCATGAACTAAATGTTCCTACTGAACTGTCTATGCTAAAGAAAATGGGAGATATTCTAGTGATAAAACCCTCCGGGAAAAAAAAATCACCCAAATTTTTTCTGTGGAGGAATTGAGGCAGCTGAAATACTTTTGTGTAAACATTTCAGCACAGGGTGGAACATACAGAGAACACTAACATGCAGACGTAAACCAATCTAATTGCTTTCTGGATGTTAGATTTTGTATCTCTTTTTAATACAGGCTTTGCATCATTGCCCCATTCTTCTTTTTAATCCATCTTTTTACTTACATTGTTGTCACATAGTCCTCTAAAAGCATGTGATATTATTATAAGAAAATCATATAAACGTACTATAAAATGTAATATCAGTATAGAAATCACAAAAATATGCAAATCCAATGTTCACACTTTGGTAACATTTGTTAGGAAATACCTTTGAAGATGCCATTGAAGCTTACAAAATACTGAAAACCAAAACCAAAACAAGCCGTAATGGTTTTTTCCCTGTTAAGGGGAGAAGAAAGGACATTAAAAGACTAAAATCTCCGGATAAATCTAAGAGAAAAATCTCAGTTTATAGGAGTTATGCAAAGTTTTCTCCATGGCTAGAGGGATCTGGATACAAGATATTTCTGGTTTTCAGGGGGGAGAAATCTTAATTCCATTAGAGCCATTTTTTTTCATTTGATTTCTTTTTTCTATTCTCCACTTGCAGTGAAGGGTGCAATTTCAGAAGTGGCATGGGGAATATTTAAATCTCTCCTTATGGCATTTGACTATTCAGGGCTAGATTAAAGTCTCCTGGGCTTCCTTTAAAAAACAAAGAGTCATCCACAAACTATGACCAGTTTCCTGCTGTATTGCATGATCCTGAAAAAGCAATTGTAACACTTTAAATTTCTATGGGGCTGTTTGCTTATTTAGACATCTAGACTTCTTCCTCAACTGGGGTTGGTGGCCAATACATAAAATATCAATTCCAACTGTATACAATTCATGAATTGACCATGTGGATTCACCTCTCCAACACAAACATATAGGAATTAGATATGGGAGCTTCATATTCGTATCTCAGTGGATACGGATACAAAGCTCAGCACCACAGGTGCCAAGGTAGTCCATTCCCACCCCCCAGAACCAGCCTGGTTAGCATTTAAAATCACAGCACCTTTTCTCCTACGAAGGTTTGGACCAGAAGCTCCAGTGCAGTAAGGCACACAGGAAGACACCAGGAATAAGTGCAGAGAATATTTACTTGATGTACATATTTACATAGCACTCACAGGAACATAAACATAGGCATGCAGCAGTCAAACAGACAGAACATAAGCATGACAGTCAAAACAGAACTGTGAAGGGCACACTAACCAGCCTCTTAATTTATACTACCTCCAACCAATCAAATTAGTGGTTCACTTCATGGTAGTTAATCCCACATGGTTGTCTCCTTCTAGGCAGTGACTAAATAACTCCACCTGCATTAACCAAGTGTTAATTACATTTCTTCTTCTTAAAGACCTAACACTCTGCACCCCAGATGCCAAAGTGGTCCACTCCACCACCCACAACCAGCCTAGTCCACTCACGGGCTCCTTGCAGCATGCATATCCAATGGCAACATCATGCCAATCAAATCTATAGTCCCACCAGCACTGCCCTGCCTCTCCCTTCAGCCAACCGCTCAGCAGCTGAGTGAAGAGACTCATCTTCCCACCTGCTTGCTGGAGCAGTTGGCTGTGGGGAGAGGTGGGGCAGCACTGGAGGTACTGTTTCTGCAACTGGCACAATGTTGCTGCTATAGGAAACACGTGGTACAAGGAGCCTGGTGAGTGGACCAGGTTGTATCAGGGTGGGGGGTGGGAATGGACTGCCATGGCACCTGTGGGATGCAAATAAGATGCTCCCATGTCTAATAGGAATCAAACGTAGACCAAAGTGGCAAGGACCTTTGCAGTTTAAGTGGCAACATCAGCTCTGGCCTCTTTAGTTGTCCTGCTCATTTTGATCCAAATCTCTTACTCACAGCTCTGTTCTTTCTTAGTCCACCCATTTGGGCTGGACTATAATTTCATAAGGGTTACACAATCACTTAAGCTCTGTCTGACTTTGCTGTGCATGTCCAGTTTATGAGTTTAGTCATGCAAAAAGTTGTGTCTTTGTTTTTCTGGAGAAGGGAAACATACACATTAAATAGGATGCTGGCCTATGTATTTAAAGTAATATATAATTTGACCCTCAAGACATTTAAAATAAATCTGGAAAGTAAAAGTACCTTCAGGTAGTAAGCCAGTAATAATGACAATTAAAATTTTGCAGGAGATAGATAAAGTGGATAGAGGGAACCTCTTGTGACAACCCCAGACCTACTGGGATATGCCACACTTTAACTAAGCTGCCACCAACCATTCCCTGTAAGGAGTCACACAGACTAGGAATGGATTTTTAACAAACAAAGGAATAAGGTTTATTTAAATAACACACAGGGAAAATAAAATGATCAAGTGAATAAGATACAGTAACGTGGCTTAGTCTCAATCATACATACACCAGTTTGGTTCACACAGAACACCTTTAAATAAAGCACAGACCCTGAACCTATCAGTTCTGGCTAACCATACAGACACCTGAACCTATCAGGTAGGTACTGACTGACACACAGTAGTACCCTGTCTGACACACAGACTCCCACACCAGCTTCTTCTTCCCAGCTTCTCCACACAAGCTCCACATATATATACAGTACAGCCCCTCCTCCTGATGTCCCGCCTTCCACTCCCCATAGGATGGAACTTTCCCTCCAAACCCATGACAGACAGGTAACATCAGTGCTGTATGTAACACCTCCCCTCTTTATAAGTTGTTTTGTAGGGGGAAAGCTAAAGTGCTTTTCTCCAAAAAACAACCTGGATCCAAAACATACAAAAACAGTTATACAATAACATACAATACCATACTTACTCTAGGATAAACATATCAATTAGGCATTTAAACATTTACCATGTACAATACATCAAGTTACCTTTATTCATACAAACCAAGCATGTTTAATAAACAAGTACATTTAACCTTTGGTCACCAAAATATATACATAGTCCATGTTTCTTTCGCCGTCTTCATTCTTCGGGTCTTCTTGACAAGGCGTCAGCAACACAGTTCACTGACCCTCTGACCACCTTCACTTCAAAGTCATAGTCTTGCAGGTTTAAAGCCCACCTCATAAGTTTACTATTGTGGGTTTTCATTGTCTTTAACCATTGCAGTGGTGAATGGTCAGTGCACAGAATAAAATGTCTCCCCCAGATGTAAGGCTTGGTCTTCTGGATCGCGTAGACTATGGCCAGGCACTCCTTTTCCACGGTTGCCAAATGTCTCTCACCTTTCTGGAGTTTCCTACTCAGGTAGGACACTGGATGCTGGTCACCATTTTCATCCTCCTGGCAAAGAACTGCTCCTACCCCGCTGTTAGACGCATCGGTGTAGATGATGAACTCCCGGTCGAAGTCTGCAGCACGCAGCACTGGATAGTTGATGAAGGCCTCCTTCAACCTCTGGAACGCCTCCTCACAGTCGCTGGTCCACGGGATGCGGTCATCAGTCTTCTTCCGCGTCAGATCGGTCAGCGGAGTCGCTATCTCGCTAAACCTCGGAATGAACTTTCTGTAGTAGCCCACCAACCCAAAAAATGATTTGACTTTTTTCTTGGTGTTGGGTCTGGGCCAATCACGAACTGCTTCTATCTTGGCCTCTAGGGGTTTGATCACTCCTCCCCCTACTATGTGACCCAAGCACTTTACTTCTGGGCTACCCAGCTGCAGTTTGTTCTCTTTGCAGGGCCTAGGCCAAAGCACTTCCTCCCCTGGGTTAAAGTGCCTCTCCCTGGCTTGCTGGTCATCCCAAGCTTTCTTTCTGACCTTTTGAGCTTGCAGGGTCTCTGCTGCTAGCTCTAGGTTTCTCTTTAGGTCATTCCTTAAAGAGTCTATATATGTCACAACGTCTTGTGGGTCATCCTGGGTGATCTGCTCCCAATTTTGTTTGATTAAATCAAGGGGCCCTTTCACCCTTCTCCCAAACAAAAGTTCAAACGGACTGAACCCGGTACTGGCTTGTGGCACTGATCGATAAGCAAACAAAAGGGATTGCAGCTTCTGGTCCCAATTGTTTGGATTCTCCGCCAAGTAAGCCCTAATCATGCGCATCAGAGTCCCATTGAACTTCTCCGTTAACCCATTACTTTCAGGATGATAGGCAGTGGTTTCCTTGTGTTTAATTCCACAGATTTGCCATAACCGTTTCATGAGCTTCGATGTAAACGATGCGCCCAAATCTGTGATTATTTCTGAGGCGAATCCCATCCTGGACATATACCCCACCAAGGCATCTGCCACTGTGTTAGTTTCAATGTTAGTCAAGGGAATGGCTTCAGGGTACCTCGTGGCATGGTCCACAATGGTGAGAATGAACCTGTTCCCCCTCTTTGTGGCCTTGGGCAAAGGTCCCACAATATCCACCCCTATGCATTTGAACGGAGTGTCAATCACAGGCAAAGGGCACAACTTTGCTTTGGTCCTGTCACGGTTATTCCCCTGCCTCTGACACACATCACATTGTTTACAGAACTCCTTGATCTGCTTCCCTATTTCAGGCCAGTAAAAATTCTGAGTGATTCTCTGCTGTGTTTTGTTCACCCCTAAGTGCGCAGCAAACATGTCAGAGTGCCCCCTTTGTAAGATCATGGGGCGATACTTTTCAGGTACCACTAGCTGACTTCTGATCCCATCTCCCCCTTTTGAGATATTCCTCAGGGTCTCTCTATATAAAATTCCCTTTTCCTCTCGAAATCTCACTGGGGTTTCAGGTGTTAGCTGGGCGTCTGTCACCTGTTCAAAACACTTTTGGAGAGTGGCGTCTGCCTTTTGCTCTTGGCCAAATCTACTGTCTGTGGTTAAGGTTTCCACCACAGTTTCTGAACTCCCCCCACCTGCTTCCGTCTCGGGCTCATCAGTACCCCCCTGAACTGTCCCCGTGGTAGCTTGTGAACGTGTAATCACTAGCACCCGTTTCACATGTTCAGCCAGGTCATTTCCCACGAGCACGGCTGCTGGCAGAGTCGATGAAATCACTAGCCGCCAAACTCCCCTCCAACCTTGGAAGCTCACAGGTACCTCCGCTACTGGCAGCGAGATCACCTGTCCCTCAATCCCTGCCACCTTTAGGCTCTCATTCGGGATTATATACTCCCTAGGAATAATATCTGGATGGCACAGGGTCACCTGGGAACAAGTATCCCTTAGCCCCCTATACTGATGGTCAAGTATTCCTACGTCCACCCCTGCGGTTTCAAACAACTGCGAATCTGTTCTCACTAGTAAGCAGCGCTTGACCTCCACAAGAGGACCATTTTCCTCAGCCTGATCAGCAGATGTAACTGTTCCAGATTGAGTAGCCATGGCAACAGGCTCCTTCAGTGGCAAGGAGCTTTGCTCTGTCTGGACACAGAACACAGCTTTTGGCTTGGTTCCACTCAAATCATGAGGCAAATTTCCCTTTAGCTGCTTCCATTTCTCACACTCTGAGATTAGGTGGCCCTTTCCTTGACAGAAATAACATTTTCTGCTGTACTTAGAGTCTTTCTCCTCTGGTTTTGGTTTTCCCTCCAAAATCTGAGGTCTTGGTGGTTTCATGTCTGAGGGCTTCCCTTCACCATGGGCCCCTCCCACTTGCTGGTTTCTCCCTGGTCCCTGAGAGTACTTGCTGTAGGTTTCTTTAGATTTACCTATCGATTTCCCCTCACCTAAGGGCTTTCTTATTTGGGAAATAAAATCTGCGATCTCGGCCGCTTCTGCCACAGATTTCGGTTTCCTTTCCCTCACCTGGAACTTCAGTTCCCCATGCAAGACTGAATAAAACTGTTCCAGCGCTATCAGGTCTTTGAGCTGCTGGTAGGTCTCTGTCCCCTCCTGCGACAGCCATTTCTCTAGCAGCCTCACCAGTTGGGCCCCCACTTGGGTAAAAGTCTGCTCTGGTTTCTTGGTGAGTGACCTGAATCTTTGCCTCAGCTGTTCCACATTTATCCCATGTCTGGCAAACACCAGTTTTTTAAACTCAGCGAAGTCTTTTAACAGTTCCTCTGGCATCTCTGCATAGACTTCTGCCAGGCTGCCACTGATTAAAGATCGCATAATGGTCATTTTCTCAGTTTCCCTTACTGAGAAGTCCACAAACGCTCTTTCCACGAGGGAAAAGAACACCTCAGGGCAATCTCCCTTGTGGTATACAGGGAATTTCTTCAGGTCAGTTTTAGACAATTGGCCCACGTCAGAATCCCTATTGTTATTATTGTTCTGGTTCATCATTTCCAATTTTCTGAACTCAAACGCCATCCTTTCTTTTTCCAGAGCAATTTTCTCTCTCTCTAATCTTTCTTCTCTTTCCATTCTCTCTCTCTCTCTCTCTAATTCAAATTGTCTTTGCCTCTCCCTTTCCTCCCTTCTTTCTCTCTCTAATCTTTCCTCCATTTCCCTCACCCTCAGTTCATGCTGTTGGGCTAGGAGCATTTTTCTGAGTTCTGGGTTCTGTTCTCCCGTGCTGTCATCCTGCACTGAGCCAAATTCATCCTCAGAACCTTGGTCTACCTGGGGTTCCCTCACTTCACCCATTTCTGCCATTTGGCTTCGAGTCAAGGGCATAATCCCCCCCCAGAACAGGCTGCTTTCAAAAGTCAAGCCTCAAAATAAAGCGACCACTTTTTTTTTCTCTTTTGCCTCAGAACCAGCCTTCTATAGATTGCTGCTGTTCTTTCAGCACTAACTTGCAACTGTTGCCAGCCAGAGTCTACCCCCCTCTGCTAGGCCTCTCAGCAGACAAGCTAGATCACTGCTATTTCACACAGCTTTGCCTCAGCTCTTTTCCCGCCAAAACAGGTTGCCTCAGAGCTCCCTAATCTAGTCCCCAATCTGAGGTCACACGTTCTTCCACTAGCCTACCTCCCCATGAGGTAAGCCTAGAAGATTACCTACGCGCTCTCAGATTGTCCCTGACTAGACCCCCCTTGCTCTGGGCACACTTGCCAAGGCTTTGCTGGACCACTGGACAACTGGACCAGTCGTATCCCACACGCTGGACACCAATCAATGTGACAACCCCAGACCTACTGGGATATGCCACACTTTAACTAAGCTGCCACCAACCATTCCCTGTAAGGAGTCACACAGACTAGGAATGGATTTTTAACAAACAAAGGAATAAGGTTTATTTAAATAACACACAGGGAAAATAAAATGATCAAGTGAATAAGATACAGTAACGTGGCTTAGTCTCAATCATACATACACCAGTTTGGTTCACACAGAACACCTTTAAATAAAGCACAGACCCTGAACCTATCAGTTCTGGCTAACCATACAGACACCTGAACCTATCAGGTAGGTACTGACTGACACACAGTAGTACCCTGTCTGACACACAAACTCCCACACCAGCTTCTTCTTCCCAGCTTCTTCTCCCAGCTTCTCCACACAAGCTCCACATATATATACAGTACAGCCCCTCCTCCTGATGTCCCGCCTTCCACTCCCCATAGGATGGAACTTTCCCTCCAAACCCATGACAGACAGGTAACATCAGTGCTGTATGTAACACCTCTTTTCCCTTTCATGCAATACCAGAACCAGGGGACATCCACTCCAATTGAGTGTTGGGAGAGTGAGAACAGACAAAAGAAAATATTTCTTTACCCAGCATATTGTTAGTCTGTGGAACCCCTTGCCACAAGATGTGGTGATGGCATTTGGCCTAGATGCCTTTAAAAGGAGACTGGACAGATTCCTGGAGGAAAAGCCCATCACAGGTTACAAGCCATAATGGGGATGTATAATCTTCAGGCTCAAAAGGAAGGTACTTCAAAATGCCAGGTGCAGGGGAGGAGCCTTGTATAGATGGTGAGAATTTGGGGATAAATATGGAGACTGTAAATAAAAAATAAACTGGAATAAACTAAGGTACCTCAAAATGCCAGATGAAGGGGAGGAGTATCAGGAGACAGGTATCTAGTTGTCTCATCTGCTCCCAGAGACAGGTGGAGCCACTGTGAGATACAGGAAGCTGGACTAGATGGGCCCTTGGCCTGATCCAGCAGGGATCTCCTTATGTTAATATATTTATCATTTGTATTCAAAGATGGAGATGATGTTATCTTTTGTTTCATATTTATAGGCTAAACATTAATTTTGCATGGAAAAACAAACAGGTAGCTAAAAGTAAATACAGAAAAATAAATATTGGCCTGTGTCCTATTGCCTACGTGCAAAGTGGAAGGCCAGCCATGAGCTCATTCTTATACTGGATGCAAGATCTCATGCAGCTGGTAACAAGACAGAAAGCCTCCCAGAGCAGACGGGAAGTTCATGTGACTACTATTCTACTATTCTACTCTATATGCATTGGTCCCCAACCTTGGGCCTCCAGATGTTATTGGCCTACAACTCCCAGAAGCCTTCACCACCACCTCTGCTGGCCAGGATTTCTGGGAGTTGAAGTCCAAGAACATCTGGAGGCCCAAGGTTGGGGACCAATGTATAGGCAATGGGATATCAGCCATTGAGTTATGTAATAATGAAGAGCAAATTCTGCAACATTACAGTACATATTTAATTTCAGAAGCCAGGACAATGGAGAATTATTTCATAATTGTATACGTTTCCTAGTAAATGTATACAAACAATGGCCAAAAAGAACCTCTACATTTTTCCATTGAAAACAATAAAAACAACCCAAATTTTAATTAGAACAAATATAGCATATCCGTAAAACAATATAGATTAAAAAATGAAAGATGGCAGATAAAAAATTTAGAGGCTTAACGAAGACAATTGAGTGAAAACCAACAAGCCATCTGGCCACATGCCTGCCAGAAGAAAAAAGATAGTAAAACAGAAGGCAGCTTTCAAAAGAGTCAAAGGAAATATTCATTGTAAGAAAGTTCTAAATT
Source organism: Pogona vitticeps (assembly GCF_051106095.1). Lineage (NCBI taxonomy): Eukaryota > Metazoa > Chordata > Lepidosauria > Squamata > Agamidae > Pogona > Pogona vitticeps. Next base: position 43,801,878 of record NC_135788.1, on the reverse strand, counting down.
CTGCAGGTTTAACCCCTGAAAAGTGGCAAATCTACCTATTTACAATGTGTATACAGTATGTTCTTGTTACTCAACATGCAAGCATCTAATGAAGTGGATTGTAGTCCACAAAACGTATTTCAGCAAAGAGTCATGTGGTACATTAAAGATTTAACATGCTATGTTGGTCCACAACCAACTTCATTCTGCATCTGATGAAGGGGGCAAAAATCCAGGAAAAAAAATGTGCCAGATAAAACTTGCAAGTCTGTAAGGCTTGTCTTGGGAAGGGTCCCAACAAGTTTTTGTTGTCTTTGCTGCAACAGACTAAGACTAAGGCTACCTGTCTCTTCCTCCTTATGTATTATATATTACGTGTACTGTATTATGGAATACATATTATATAGTATATTCCATAATACATGTGAATTGTTAACATGCCACCAGACTCTGTTGTTTTTCTTGTAATAATAAACTAATCTGGCTACCATTCTGGAAGTCATCAAACACATGTAGATGGCAGTATTTGAGACATGGATCAGGAAGCTCTGGCTATATTTCACATGTCTAAATAACAAGGGCTAAAAATCACATCTATTCATTGCCTATAAGCTGTGACAAAACATGTGATAAACGAACCTTGCAAATAAATCTTCCAAACATCCCAAAGAACTTATGAGCTATATAATATATGTTTAATAGTTACTGCCTTGAGTCCCATTTCTGGAAAAGAAGATATGACATAAATCTGGTCAGTCAAATCAATCAGTCTTGAAGAAAGGAAGCAACCAGTCCAAAGCTGAGAACATTAGGTGGTATCAATGGGCAAAGGGATGATAAGTAGGTTCCTGATACAAATAAAGAGATCTTAATATAACTGAAAAACAGACATGTTGTAAAGAAAGTTAAACAAAGGCAATATTTCAAGGTTTGACTCCCAAGAAATATTACAGAGGCATTGGACAGCTTTAAATGATAACAATTACCCAGATGGAGCACTGGAGAAAAAGAAACTGTTTTGCAGACAACCCAGAGAAGATAAAGTACACCTTAAGGGGATGTTTTTGTGTAGAGCTACAACCACTCAAGAACTGACAAATTGCCCTATGCTAAAGACAAGAACATCGATAATTTTTTTTGTTGCATGAATATATTCGAGGACAGGTGGAGCCAGACATATAGGTAGAATTGTGGCAGCAGATTAGAAAGATGAATTTTGGACATCATTTATCAAATGCATGTTGCAAGACCTTGGACTTTGGAAAGGATACAACCATCACTTAGCTAGACACATAGATCACAATCATACATACAGTTCAGCTGCATCTGTTAATTTCTTTTGGTGGGATTTAATATGTCGCTTTGATTTGTGGCACAATTATGGATGCTGCAGTAGGGATCCCCTTTGGCAGGGCTCCCAACCTGTGTGCCTGGGGCAACCAGGAACCGAACAGGGGCACCATGGGAAAAGGGATGGAACATATTGCTATGAAGGTTGTAGAGCAGTGGTGTCGAACTGTGGCCCTCCAGATGTTCTTGGACTTCAACTCCCAGAAGCCTTCACCACCACCTCTGCTGGCCAGGATTTCTGGGAGTTGAAGGCCAAGAACATCTGGAGGGCCAAAGTTCGACACCACTGGTGTAGAGCCTCGTGGCGCAGTGGTTAAACCGCTGTACTGCAGCTAAAACTGTGCTCACGACCTGGGGTTCAAATCCCAGGTAGCCAGCTCAAGGTTGACTCAGCCTTCTATCCTTCCGAGGTTGGTAAAATGAGTACCCAGCTCGCTGGGGGGGGGGCAATGTGTAGCCTGCATAATTAAATTGTAAACCGCCCGGAGAGTGCTTGAAGCGCTATGGGGCGGTATATAAGCAGCACGCTTTGCATGCTTTTAGAGGAGCTGTTCGTTGCTCTGTGTCAAACAGGAACCAGAAGTGAAAGCTGTGTGCCTGCCTCTCCTTGCCTCATCTCTATGGTCCCCAAAGGAGGCATTTCACTGGTGACATCATGAATTTCCTGAGTCAGGACCTGGAAGGTGGTGGGCCCTCAGAGATATTCGGGATGGAGGAAGATTGGATGGCTAGGGAGAGGTGTCAGGATTCTGCCCCTGGTGGCAGTGAGACCCCTGATGGCCCCTCCAAACAAGAGGAGCTGTGGCCAGTGTTTAGTAAATCAGGAGAGCCATGAGTCCAAAATGTTTGGGAATCACTGCCCTTGGTCAAAGATCACAAGTTGTATTTCTCTATATAGCAAGTGTTACATTGCAGAACTGTCTACTGGGCAGAAAGAAAAGATAACTAAGAAATTAATAACATACTACAGTACATTTTTCTTGAATGTGTGGAGCAAATGCAAAAATAACCAAACGCATATTTATGGAGCAGTGTTCTTAAGTGCCCACATAAAGTATCTCACAATTTTCTTAACTACCCTGATGCATGGAAGCCCCCCAAAATTGTCTTAATCCAAATAAAGGTCACACAAATTAAAATGGACAGGAATGGGTGAATTGAATTCAGATAATTATCATATCTACTATTGTGGGCAAGAATCATATAGAAGGAATTGAGTAGCCCTCATAGTCAACAAAAGAGTGGGAAAAGCTGTACTGGGATACAATCTCAAAAATGATAGAATGACTCAGGTATAATCTAAATCAAACCCCTTATGAATACACAGTGGAAGTGAAGAAGTAAAGTGTGGTGCCGGAGGAGACTCTTGAGAATCCCCTGGACTGCAAATAGAACAAACCTATCCATTTTGAAGGAAATCAACCCCGAGTGCTCACTGGAAGGACAGATCCTGAAGCTGAGACTCCAAGACTTTGGCCATTTCATGAGAAGAGAAGACTCCCTGGAAAAGACCCTGATGTTGGCAAAGTGTGAAGGCAAGAGGAGAAGGGGACAACAGAGGACGAGATGGTTGGACAGCGTCACCAAAGCTACCAACATGAATTTGACCCAACTCCAGGAGGCAGCAGAAGACAGGAGGACCTGGCTTGCTCTGGTCCATGGAGTCACAAAGAGTCGGACATGACTTAACGACTAAACAACAACAACAAAAAGACAGACAGATGTTCAGAAAGATAGACAGGCAGGCCACTCCATAATCAGTAGCACTTGTATTCTTTAGCTTATGAAGAAATGACTTCTTTAATAAAATAAATAGTGAGACATAGCATACAAAAGCATAGATGTCCACATCTGGAATGGACAAATGGTTGCCTTCCAGATGTGGATAGATGGAAAGACCTGTTAGCCTTAGCAAGAATACCATGCTAGGGATGATGGGATTTGCAATCTAATAACATATGGGAGACCACAGATTGTCCATGCAATCACTAAATCTAACTCATGTATTAATTCAGTGTTAGATATATTACAATGGCAACTACTATTTATACATAACATTCATTGACAAATTATGCATGTTTCTGCAATGATAGCATATGGTCAGCTTGCTTCTTTAGTGGTCAGGGCAAACACTGCCCACTCTTTTGCTGCAACTTTTTTGGGGGGGAAATGCCACTCACATACTGAGAACTGTCATCCACTATTCATAGGAAATCATAAGAGCTTGGCATTTTTAACAAATTAGTTTACTGTGAATTGGAACACACAATATGTGTATTTTTTTCAAGTGCCATGGAGATAATTGCTTTCAAGATGTTTCAAATATGAGTTGAGATGAAGTCTTAATGCTGACAGGTAGGGTTGGGCCTAGAGAAACATTTCAAAAGTGACATAAATTTTAAAACGTTATTTTGCCTCAAGACAGATGTGACCTAAAATATTTAAGCTGATAAGTAAACATATTAAAATTGCTTTTAAAGTGGGAACATTTTGGAAGGCTCTCTAGAGTCTCAGTGATAATTAAAGTGAGATTTCTTGTGTACCCTCAGTCTATTTCACCATCGTTATCTGCTTACAACACATCTCGCAGAGGGCAAAGTTACATGTTTTATCTGTCAAATTGTCCAGCAAAAATCCATTGTGAGCCAGAGAGGAGCATATTTTGAATTGGAACTGGCTGTGAAACAGTTTGGGGTGTTCTGAACATACATAGCTGTTTCCGAGAGACTGATTCTGCTTTATGACTGGCACTGCAAATATATGAGCCTGCTTGCTTCACAGCTTGTCAATCTGTGTATTTGTAGCTAAGCGCACTAGAAACATACATTATTAGAGCAGAGGTGGGTGGACAAAGTGTTTTTCCAGCCTCTACCCAAACAGACCCCCTCACCTCACAGCAGACACAAAAAAAGTTTGTTCAAGGGAAAAAAATCTGTTTCCGTTCTTGAGAACCTCCCTCAGCAGTTATTCTTCTGTTTAAATGGGTTGCAAATTGCCCCACACCCTTGTTTAATAAACAAACAAACAAACAAACATTTTCAAAACTTGAAGTGGACTTCTGGTGCCTCGAGGATCATTTTTCCCCCCAGGCCTTTTGCATTTTTGGTGGCCCACACAGTCCTTGGAGAATGTTAAGGTTAGAAAATCAGGTCCTATAATGAAATGTATAACAATTGTACAGTAGCAAGTAAACGGATGGAACTTTCAATCACAAATGTCCCTGAGTTACCTTTCCCATGATGTGCATGTTTCTATCAATGGATAAATAATACAGTGTCATTTACTATAGATATGGATGGGAACTGCTGTGTATTCTTGCAGGTTTCTTCTTCTTTTTAAAACTATATATATATATAATAAAAAACAATGTTCATTTTTCTGGTTTTATAAGTTCTGTTATTGTTACTTATTATAGTAATGACCACTGTGTGATGATGATGCGTTTTTACTGGAACAGAAATCATGTAGATCAGTGGTCAGGGAACAGGGGTAAATTACCCCAAACAGGGTAAAAATGAAAATCCTGGGGGTAATGAGGACAGTCGCGACAGGCATTTCACCCCAGGCATTTTATTTCCGACGATGTTCTGTATAGGTGGGTGTTCCACTGCGGGGAGAGTGCGCCCTGGCGAGGAACTGCACAGGGCACCCACCTGCCCTCCTCACCTCCTGTTTGATTAATTTTTTAAAATAAAGGCATTGCCTGCTCTTGTATTTGTCTTGTTTTGCCAATTCATGGATGGCATACAGTCAACAGCTCAAAGCTATGAACGATGTAGGGTTAGAAGCAGTTACTGTACAACATCACAGCCAATGGTGTAGAAGTTCAACATACAATACTGTCCTTTTATTACATCACATTGTAAGTATGGATCTTCTCTCAAAATATTCGCTAGAGGATCAGATGTGAGAGCAGCCCAGATAGGCAAAGGGGCAACCATGATTCGTCCATGCTGTGCTGTAAACAGGTGAGGGTCCCAGAGTGTTTGTCTTAGAGCCTGATGTGTGTTGAGCTAGAGTTAAAATAAACACAGAAGAAGCCCCTATGCCCATTTCCCCACATTTTTCCTTGTGAAACCACCTCCAGGATTAAATGTGTACCACCAAACTTGTCCTACGTAAGGGAGGAAGTTAGAAAACCACAGTTCCATCCCAGATTTTCTACTGAGCATTCTCAATTCAGATAAAAGATGCAAGTAGAGACCATCTGCTTTTTAGAAGGTGAAGGACAAAGAGACAGAGTTGTACCATCCACAAGTACTGGTGGGAGGGGCAGAGGGCTAAATCCTCCACCATTTGTTTCTGGGAGGAGAAACCAGACATAGGCCATTATTCTATGCAGTTAGATCTACTTTGGGAGGTCAGAATGAGAAAACCCATGGTATGGACGGGGATGGGAATGAACCTGTGGCGAAATTGGGACCTTTCAACATGCAGGTTTCCAATTCATTGCACCTCCGTGACAGCATACCAGTTCTCCAGAGGGTACCATCCAACTTCAGGCATGACAGAAATCGAAAGCTGCAAGTGACTGCAGGCTCCTTGACCTTGCCAGGACTCATACTTCTTCAATTTCACCTCCATGATGTTTTGGAAAGCGTGCTCAACTGGAACAAATGGCTTCCACCTGGGACACTGGAACATTCCAGTTTAAGGCACTTCCTTGCCTGCACACTGTCATGCCAATGGCTCCATCAAGTGACTGTAACTTCATGAACCAAAAGACAGAAAGAGTATCAGCAAGAAGACTTGGTCGTGCAATAGCCTGTAGCTATCATTCGCATACATCAACATGGCTTTTAGGAAAGTAGGAAGCATGCTGTGTTGGTCTCCCATCAAAAGAAATCACAAAGAGAATTTATCATGATCACCTATGTTTGATGAAGGTGGCCATCTAATCCTAAGTCTCCCTTACAAAGTCAATGCAAAGATGATGGGGAATGGATGGATAGATGGATGGAGAAATAGACTAACAGAGATAAGGAACCTGTGAAGATGGCTTGTCCATCAGAAACATGAATGGGTCCATGTCTTCCCTTCCTACCTTAGCTCTTCCTAGTTGCCCTGGCTGATCTTGGGTAATGACATCATCTGACATCATCATATTCTATGGTGGTTATGCTCCCTGCCCCTGCCCCCAGGTTACCATAGGAACAACCATAAACAATTCTGCATCATCACCATTCCGCTGCCTACTCCGTACCGGACGCTTCATCGGTTAGGAGTGTTGGAAGTGGTCTCCTGTGATTAGGAAAATACACTTCCCCAATCAACTTCTTCACCATGGCAGGTAGGTCATGATGTCATTTCAAGGTTCAAATTGACCTTTTCTTTTCTTTATTGGTTTTCCCAAGACGCTCCCAGAAAAGCCAACCATGAAGCTATGGATGCTTAGCTGGAAAAAGCAAAGGGCCTTAGATTAGATTAGACTAGGTAGAACACATGAAAGTGGAGATGGAAACACAGGGGAATGAACTGGCAGGAAGGGAAAGGACTTTACAGCTGCACAGGCACAAGGCACAAGCCAGCCACTTCAGTTACATGGGGACTTCCCAGTCATGCTAATGGGGTTTAGGTGGGCCAAGCCTAAGGCCTGTTACCTGACCCTCCATGGGACTTGGGTTTGAGCCAGAAGGCCCTGGGCAAGGGACTGAAAGAAAGTAACACCTCTGAAAAGGGGGAGGGGAAGGAGAGGCGCTGCTTTCCGGTCAGGCCTGCCTACAGAGAGGTCTACATGCTCTGTGCAGGTCCCTGAGCTTCGTTCTGGGAGAGGGAAGGGGACAAAGAGGCCTCTGAAGGTTCTAAGGGGAGTCCTGACCCCCTTAAATGGTCTGACCCATGGCTTGGGGCTCCGTCAGGCCAGTGCTTGCCTCTGCACCAAACCTTCAGAATAATCTTGACTTTGGAGGATTCTTCACCTGGCAGACAATTGACAAGGGCTTATTTTGGTTTGCTTGTTTCGGTTGGACTTAGGCGTTGGCTCTTAACGGACACTCAGCCTCCCAGCTCAAGCCAACTGCCCTCCATTCTAGAATCCCTTTCGGACCCAAACACTCTCAGAATTCCGGGGTTCCCGAGGCAACAGCAGCAAGCCTGCTCTTATGCTCCTGGTCCCAAACGTCCCCCATTCCCTGCAGCTTAACTTAAGCCAACCCCTCGAACTAGTTCCCCCAAAAAGCTGTGTTTGGTAGTGCAAATACTCTGTAGGCTGATCCGGGACTCGGCAGCTTCAAGCACCATTGAGGGCTAGCCAGGTCTGTTAGTCGTTGAGGGCATCTGTTTGCAAACCCCTCCCACACCCCCACCTGGAGGGCTGGAGCTCAATGGGAGAGCTCTGTGGGAAGAAGAAGGTCCCGACTCCAGGGTCTGGCACATCTTGTTAAAGGGACACATGAGCACAAGGAGATCAGTCTAGGGAGAAGAGCCAGGGGAGCGGATGGAACGACTGACAGCCAGCAATGGTGGCTTTGGACATAAAGGAGGGAGGCTTCAGCCCCAGGAGAGGCAGCTTCGAAATTACACACAAGACGGATGCCCTGGGGGACCTTTTTTTTTCCTTTTATTAAAGGGGATGGGACAGAAGGTTATTAAACCTCAGATAATCAGGTCCTACAGAGAATATAGTAATGGAAAGTTTTAGAAATTAAAATTTTTTTAAAAAACCTCCCAAAATGTAGACGCTGCAACAGGCTGAGGTGGAGAAAGGGAAGAGTTCTCCATTGGTTGTTGTTGTTGTTGTTGTTTTGAGAGGTTGCAGAATAAGAGGTGAAAAAAAGAAGGCAGCAGGAATGCAAAGAGGCTGCAAGAGAGAAACAAAAGACAATTAGCCAGGCTTCCTGCTTCTGAAATTGAGTAAAACTGTACCTTTTATAATACCATTGGGTAATACCATTAGGTAAGATCGGCACTGGGTGGCTGACCTGCACAAGGGCCCTGGCTTACATACATTGGGGGTGCAGGCAGGACTCAGAAATGCATGCTGAGATCCACAGGCGTCTGTTCTGGGCGTCTCTCGCAGACTGTTTCTGGAGGCTATGCCTGCTCTTCATCCAGCTTCCAGACTTCTTAATGGGACTTCCAGTGGAGAAGGCCCCCCAACGTTGGCCCAGGGACCTTTTTCTACCAGAGGGCAGGACCAGGCGAGCTTAGAACAGAGGCTCAGGCGTCCTCTTTTCTCTCTTTCAGGAGCAATCGCCTCCTCTCTTGCCAAAGGACTCACCAACCCTCCGGGAGAGCCTGTGGAGACCAACAGCTGGAGCAGCATCTGCTCCCAGTCCTCTTCTGCTTGCCCCTCCATTTCCTCTGCCACGGCATCTGCAGAGAATATCAAGACACTCCATGAAGGATCCCACGGTAAGTGCAGAAGGGAAACAAACGCACACGGAACCCGTAGAGGTGAATTGCTTTTGTTCTGTCTTCCCAAGGGGTCCCGGGAGCTGGAAAGTCTTTATTAGACATGGGCCAATCCACCTTCACTTTCTCGCTTTGCCCGTTCAGACCAAAAAGGAGAGAGCCAGTCACTTACATACAGCACGTCCCACATCCTTCCCTGGAAACATGAAGGACTAGCATTTCCCAAGTGCCACCAAGGCCGGCAAGCAAATGTTCCTGGCAAACCTCAAATCCGGCTAACCCCAGGTTGCAGCAGAGGGCAGGTGTTGTACCAGGGTTTCTCCGGAGAAACGCAAGGAAGTGGTTCGAAAGGGAGACTCCTGCTTTTCTCTTTCTGTTAAGCGAGTGAGGGGAGGCAGCTCCGCTGTATCAGTGGGGTGGTGGGGAAGGAGCTCCACCCTCAGGGATGGAACCAGACAGCTGCTCAGGCTTTGTCCTGGCAATGAAGGGAAGAGTCCGTGCCTTCGGATTGAGGGTCCTAGTTTTGTTCCCTCTCTTCCAGGAGGGGATGGTCAAATAAACCCAGTGTTGGAGTCTCAGCTGCTGCCTCCTGCCCAAGAGAGAAGTCTCCTTTTGAAGTCAAGAGATGATATCCAGCTGCCGGAGAATCTCCTCACTGAGTCCCCAGATTTTGAGGACATTGTCTCTTCCATGGAGCCCCTCCTTCCGGACAGCATCATTCCCTCTCTGGATCCAACAGAGCCCAGGGACTCCGGGCAGGCCCAGGAACTATTGGCAACCCCTTCTCGGCCCTGTGACGACATTGGAGGCCAGTCTCAGGAGCCCCAAGCCAAGACAGATGTGCCCGTCTCAAGACCCTCCCAAGGGAAACCATCCGAGGCACCTGACGAGCCTAAACTCAATACCAAGGCAAAGAGGGGTAAAAGCCCAGCAAGTGAAGAGGAACCAAGCAGGCAGGTGAGGAAGACAAAGAAAAGCTTAGATCCCACCACTTCTGGGGAGGGAACGGCTTTGGGGGCACATAAGAAGCCTTGCAGTTCCTTCACCAGTGGCAAAAAAGGAGGCAGAGGTGCAAAAAAGGCAGCAAAGGGCCCTCAAACCGGACGTCAGTCTCACAATGCAAAGTGCAGAGTCTGGAAAAGATCTTGCCCTGAGCAAGGCATCGTAAGCCATGAAAAAGAAGACGACAACCTCAGTGACAGCAGGGGTGGGACCTAAGCAAGTGGCCACTCAGGAGCCCCCTAAGCCACTTCCTAGGAGCCATCTGGCCATGCAGATGACTGAGTCCCTGAACGTCTTCTAACCACTGAGGAAGGGCAAACTCCAGCTGGCGCCAGTGAAAAAAGAGCTCCCTCTGGCTCCTTCCGCTCCAGAATACCCATTCCCACTGCCAGAAACATGGGCAAGACCCCTGCCTTCCCTGCCAAGGATCCCCAAAATTTCAGCATCCCACTCAGGCCCTCAGCCATCTTTGCAGCCACCATCAAAATCTGTGGCATCCTCCATTCCGGTTGTAGCCTACAGAGCCTGCAATCTTATCCCACCCCTGCAAACCGAAGGTCTCCCCATCCCAGCTATACGAGGCCCCTGGGTGGAGATGGGCGGCCAGCACCTCCATGAAGACCAGCGCTCCCCTTCCTCATCCCCCCCATGTCTGGGCAAAGTCACTGGAGGGTGGCCACCAACTCCCAGACAACCTTGGTCATTGTGCAACGGCTTTGGGGGCACATAAGAAGCCTTGCAGTTCCCTCGTCAGTGGCAAAAAAGGTGGCGGAGGTGCCACCTTTTTTGATGACATCGGAGAACAGTCTCAGGAGCCCTAAGCCAAGACAGATGTGCCCGTCTCAAGACCCTCCCAAGGGAAACCATCTGAGGCACCTGACGAGCCTAAACTCAATACCAAGGCAAAGAGGGGTAAAAGCCCAGCAAGTGAAGGGGAACCAAGCAGGAAAGTGAGGAAGACAAAGAAAAGCTCAGATCCCACCACTTCTGGGGAGGGAATGGCTTTAGGGGCACATAAGAAGCCTTGCAGTTCCCTCGTCAGTGGCAAAAATGGAGGCAGAGGTGCAAAAAAGGGCATACAGCACATCCCACACTCAGATTGTCAGCAACCGACAGCCCTAGTCTTGTAGGCTCTTCAGAAGCTGACTGAGGAGCAACATCAATAAAGGCAAGTAGAATTCATGTTGAACTGTGGAGAAGAAGCTACCTGCTGGACAAAGGGAAAGCAAGAAACAGTGGCATTCCATTCCCCTCACGCAGAATATGTATCTATCAGAAGGCAGATTACTAGAAGATCCAGGCAAAAGTGAAACATAAGCTATTAAGGTGCTTGAAGACTATCAGGAATGCCTTGGACTCTCACAAAGAGAAGGAAGAGTGGATGCCTGTTTGGAGTGCACTGACAGGAAGCACCATTTCGCAAGTTATCTTAGGTGCTGCCTGGCACTGCCTGCTCTGCTGACAGTCACTTTGCTAGGCGAAACAGAAAGTCCCACAGGCCCCTCCTGCCAACAACCAATTGAATCACTAACATTATGCTGCCCTTTCATGAACCTGGTCCCTGTTGCCAGAGGCAGCGGCCTCACTTGGCTTGATGGTAGGGCTGGCTGTGCTTTGTAGACCTCTTCTTGTGGCCTCTCAGGGAGACACACCTGGACCAGGTGACGCCTTGGTCTGACTGACTGCTTGTCTCAGCTTGCCAGCACAATGAGGTTATTCCCAGTGATGTCATTCATGACAAGAGGATTATCCTTGTGGCAACATCTGTGACATCACAATATGTTTGTATTTAACCTAACCATCCCTGTGCAAATGGGGCAATAAACCCCTGCAGCTAGGCAACCATCAGCCTGACTCTCCTGGAACTGTGATGGTTCATGAAATAAGCTAAATCTGAAAAACCATCTAGAATAATACAAAAACCTGCTTCCAGTATTTAAAAAACAATCACTGAAAACTCCAGATGCTCCTTTGAAAGGTCTAATTTCACCTTCATAAAGATCAAACAGGACAATTGAATCCATGGTTCTGAAGATTTCTTTTGCTCCTGGCTGCTTGCATCAAGGTCTTTATGTCTCTGATCACATGGACCTCCATCAGTCATAGGTTTTAATTTTCAATGACAACCTCTTCTATCCATATACAAGTTTAAGGTTTTAGTCTCAATTCCTAGTTGAAATAAATTTGATGATTGTTTGTCCACATTCAGTGTTTTTATTCTGGACTCTTCCCATCCCATTCTTCTGGGTTGTCTCTTTCACTGTCTCCATCCTTTCTAAATTTAGATTCAAAGTTTGCAAAGGCAAGTAACCTTTATTTCTTATATATATATATGGTTCCATAGAACACTGATGACATATACATTACCAGGTCTGTTAATTTTTTCTGTGCCTGGCAGAGGTGAGGAGGACAAACATTCAGAAACTGGTGCGAGGAGTCTCTCTATAGTGAACTAGCTATAATCATACAAATGTTTATGTCTATCTCTACCATAGCACCAAAACTGGGAAACCTGCTCACCTGAAGAGTGGAGGAGGAGTAAGAATACTTTGGAGCTTGGCACTCAAGTCTTAATTATTAATTTAAGATCTGCCAATAGACTGCAATACCATCTTCAGTCACTAGTAGGTGGCAGTGTTTCTTAACATTTAGGAGAGAGGAAGCTGCCCCCTGTGCTGCAATATTCATTCCTCAGGGAACCTCTCAGCAGCTTCAAGTGATGCTTCTGAATGACTGCTTCCTCCGGAAATGACTGCAAAGCAGCAGCAGGAGGGAAAGGATCAAGGAGCAAGCAAGGGAAGGAGGAAAGAAAGGTGCGAGAGACCGAGGACTTCATCAAGCTTATTTAAATGTACAAAATGGAGGGGGGAAATGGAGGGAGGGTGGGTGGATGGATGTGTGTGTGTGTGTGTGTGTGTGTGTGTGTGTGAGGGAGTGAGGGAGTGAGTGAGTGAGACTGACTGACTCAAAACTATGAAAAAGAAAAGGCAAGAGAAAGAGAAACCTTGAATTAAGGCGCGGGGGGAAGGGTGGCTTTTTAAGGTGCTGTCTAGGTTTATCATTGCTTTCCTTCCAAGAGGTTCTTTAAGTCCTCCTCACTTTCCGCCCTGCTTTTGCGTAGTCAATGAAGCAGAAGTAGGTGTTTTTCTGGAACTCTCTGGCGTTCTCCTTAATCCAGCGCATGTTAACAATTTGGTCTCAAGTTCCTCTGCCCTTTCAAAATCCCGCTTGTACTTCTGGGAGTTTTTGGTCCACATACTGCTGAAGCCCAACTTGTAGGATTTTGAGCATAACCTTGCTAGCGTGTGAAATGAGTGCAATTGTTCGGTAGTTGGAGCATTCTTTGGCACTGCCCTTCTTTGGGATTGGGATGTAGACTGATCTTTTCCAGTCCTCTGGCCACTGCTGAGTTTTCCATGGATGATGATAAAAAAAAGCACACTGGCCCTTTGATATTGGGCTGTGGCACCAGGGTGGGTGACATGGCCTTTAGCTTGGTTTGTTCCTTTTTGCACACCACACATGGAATGATTAATGTGGTAGGGAAACCCCCTCCCCAATTCTGTGTTGGCTGTCTCTAGCAAGCATGTCATTGCCAGCACCGCTCTGGTAGCCACTGATGATGATTAAATCCTCTGCGAGCTAGCAAAAATTTAATGCAACTTGCTAGGCATGTTGGACACCTTACTACTACCTATACCACACCATGGCTGGAGTGCAGTGTGTTCCAGCAAAAATAGTGCACATCTGTTGGTGCATCCTGCTAGTTCATTACACAGCCTGTGTAGATTCAACAATATTTTTAATTCAAATAATGTATGATTTCCTTCCTTTTGTATCAAGGGGGTAATGTCGGCATATATAAATTTGGGGGGGGGGGGGGTAAAAGGTAAAAAAGTTCCCTGACCTCTGATGTAGATGGACAGGCCAGTACACCCATTGACTGACTGGGTAGCTATAGCATGCAAAATGTTGACCATGCTCATAGGCTTAGAAAGTGCATTGGGGAGAAAGCCCTCTTTGCACAATCTTATGTTCAAACTAACTGGTGCTGCAAGTATATAGGCACTTACTGTACCTGGAAGTCCCACTGAAAACAACTTACAGTTAGAAGTAGGAACTAAACACTTAAGGAACAGAAACAAGGAACAATGCCAAACAGAATAAGTTGTAGCAGTTGAATTCAGGAGGAAAACTCCAGCATTTCTGAGAGTTACCACAGTGTTATTTAATGCCCCAAATACACTTACCGAGGATTTCACTAGTTCCTCTAGATAGAACCATGTAAAGAAAGAAATATGTATTTCAGATATAGTATAAAAGGACAGTATAAAAGGCAGTGACAGATTTTACTTTCTTGGGCTGCCTGATCACCGCAAATGGTGACAGCAGCCACGAAATTAAAAGACAACTGCTAAACTAAAAGATGTTGCAACAAAGGCTTTTACCTTATATGGAGTGAGAAATGCCAGATATTCAAGCTCAATTCTTAAAAGGAAAAGACACTCAAGATCATATTGCAAATATCCATTGACTACTGGGACATACCAAAAAAATTAAGAAGATTACACTATACTTTTTAGACTATAGAAAAACCTTTGACTGTGTGGATCATGACATTATTTAATGAGAAAGAGAGAAATAGAAATAGATGGGATGGAGAGAGAAATAAACAAATGCTTATATCTCAGGTTTTTAACGGTGAAGTCCAGGATGGACTGAAATCAACAGTTGGGTCCTTCTCTGCTTGTAGTGTGTCCGATTATGTGAAATTTACTGTATTTCCAAGGCATACATTTCCTGCACAGTTAAAATCAAGAGTTACCCAACTTCCAGTTCTGCATGTATAGCACCAGAACCACAAAAGTAACACTAAAAAGAAAAGTTGAAAAGCAAACATGCTTGGGAGTTAATTTACTATTATGCCAGAGATATCAAAATTATGGGTTGAGTATTATCAATATTGATATGTGCACACACAGAGAGACACACACCTAAATCTGCATGAACTATACTGTTCACATTCATAAATCAAGATGATGAATGATATATATCATATTTTTCCATGTATAAAACAATACTTTTGTCTAAAATATTTAGATAAAAAATTGAGGGTCGTCTTATACACAGAAGTAAGGGGGAGGGGTCAAAGTGCTTTGATCCTTGCTTTTCCTCTCCACTTTCTTGTGAAGAAAGTGCTTTCCCCCTTTACTTTCTCTGGAAGAAACTGGAGAGGGAAAGCAGGAATCATCAAAGTGCTTTGATCCATGCCTTTCCCCTCCACTTTCTTGCAAAGAAAGAAATTTGGGGTTAGAAAAGGGGGGCGTCTTATACATGGAGTGTTTTATACATGGAAAAATACAGTGATTGAAAGCATTCTGGAAGATATTTATTGCCCTAATTCAGAAAACAGTACAACCTCTATTTATTGTTCAGGCCACCATTTTATTTACCTTTCCTTTCGGTCTCTCCCTCTTCACCTGCATAGGATAAATGTTATATAATAACTACAATTTAAAAATGAATAGAAACAATGTTCTTATGGATGCAAGTGTTCTTAAATGTATATTTCATCAATAAAAGCTGTTCTAGAGGTTCCTTTGTAATTTTCTTTTCCTTTTAAAAAGCATTTTGGATCTTGATTGAAATCCTTTTAATGGTTAGAACTGGTCAAGTCTTTGATTTGCAAGAAAGTCCAGTCTTTCCCTCATGTTTTGCTTGAAATGACTTTTATTATCACAAAATAAAACAATTATTTTTGCACTGCTGGAACGTACTGCTGCTAGAATAAAAGGAAAAGTGATTGTCCATGGCAAGGCCATTCTTAGGGTACTGAACCTAGATATATGGTCAGACACTTCAGGATTTGTTCCACTTATAAAACTGGTGAATTAGAACTATTTTTTTTAACTGATCATGTGGTACAAAAGCTGATGTGCATTGGTCTGGCTGTTTTTGCTACCAGAGTGGTTAATTGTGATACATTCTTGTAAGGATGCAGGGGCAAGTCTATAGGTAATGTTTCAGTGATGTAGGAAGGTGGGGTGTGATGTTCAGCACTCAGGGAACACTCCTCCATATTCTTTCATCTCCCTCAATTGCCTTCCAAATTTAAAAAGAATCCTTACATATATGAGATTAGTGCTGGATCATCACCTTATCACTGGGTCGTAATTATTGTTTCTCATATTTACACCCCATAAAATGGTCGATACAGGTGGAAGGAAAAGGAAGGAGGAAGAGGCAGGGGTGGGCCCAGACAAAGGAAGGAAAGAATGGTGGCTGTGGGCTAGAATGTGAATCATATCAAAGCAAAAAAGCTAAGCAAAGTGTGCTGCTTATGTACAGCCCTATAGTGCTTAAAGCACTATCTGGATAGTTTACAATTTAATTATGCAGGCTCCGCATTCTGCCCTCCCCCAGCAAGCTGAGTATTCAGTTTACCAAACATAGAAGGATGGAAGGCTGAGTCAACGTTGAGCAAGCTACCTGAGTCCATTGGGACTGAACTCAGGTCATGAGCAGAGTCTTGAATGCAGTACTGCAGTTTAACCACTGTGCCATGAGGCTCCTATAGATTGCATCCATTATGAACACTGAGCTTCCAAATCAATCTTCAACCCTTGTGTGAGCATTCTCTGTAATTTCAAACATAATTACAGTGTAGTTGCACCCTGACTTGGTCAAATGCGGAACCATCTGTTAGAAATACAGAGAAATGTACTCTCCAGTGGATTTGCCTCTGTTTTGTATTTGTTTATGGTAAAAAGCAAAGAGCATTAGACTTTTCCAAATCTATAGGTAACTAAATATAGATAAATAGTCTGAAATAATTCCAAATCCAATCCTTTTAGTAAATTAATCCACTGCAGTGAAATTGGAGATACACTAAATTTATTTTAACAGCTTGCTTAGGTAGGGTGTCTAATTTGGCTACAAATTATTTAGAAACTCATTATTGGGAGTAAAAATTAAACTATTCAAAAGTTAAAATACAGGTCAGTATTATTGGTTGGAAAATCACAAGGGGCCTAGAAGGGTTTAGGTAATTAGAGCCAGAGATTTTACCTGGGATCTTCTGAATCTACACCATGTGCTTTCATTATGAGCAATGGCACTCTTCTGGGAAAACATCTCCTTGATGGAAGAGGGACCAGGCATGCAAAGGAATTCAAATATATCCACAAAACAGCATGAAAGTGATGAATTTGGACCACAAGTCCCAGAATGCCTCAGCCAACATGAGAGGGATTCTGGGGACTGAAATCTAAAACAGGAACTTCTTCAAGTTTGAGTCCATAGAAAATTCTGAAAGGTAGAATATCTCCAAAAGGAATTATAGTAAAGAAAAACATGGAGTTCCTCAACCTATTTTGAAAATTGTTTCAGGAGTTCTCATCTCTGTCTTCCTATCTTGACAAGAGCCATCAGCTGGACATGTGTTAAATACAGTAACACATTAGGGCAGCTCTGCAACCCTTTGTGAAATGTACTCAGAAATAAGTTACCTTGAACTCAATGGGATTTACTTCTGAGTAAGCAAGCATAGGATCAGGTTGTAAAACCCATTTTGAAAGTACATTCTTGTTCAAAATGCACTACTGCGTTCTCTCAGGTCAGGACTATTAGCAAGATTCAGGGTTGAATAAGAAGAATATGTACTGCGTAGTCATTCTGTACAGTGGACCCTCAACTTACAGATGGCTCGACTTACAGACTTTTTGAGTTACAGACTTCTCTGGCTGCAAAATTTAGGTTCGACTTGCAGCTGGAGAATCGACCTACAGACCAGAAAAAAACCAAAATGGAACCAAAATGGAACAAAAACGGCCGGTTATGGGATTAATCAGTTTTCAATGCATTGTAGGTCAATGGAGACTCGACCTACAGACTTTTCAAGACTTTTGGACCTGCAGCCACCATTCCAATATGGATTAACTCCATAAGTAGAGGGTCCACTGTATATGCATGTTTTGTGTGGCTCCCTGGGTCAAAAAGATGGTTACAGCTGTTTTAGGATTTTAGTCATTGTTTTGGCTCTACTACTGCTTTGGATGAAAGTGAGCTATATTTTAAAATCTGAAGAGCTGTAAGCACTTGAGACCAATTAGGATACGAACTAAAATGTTATCTAATTACAGTACTTTTGGTTTTTCTCTTTCAAGATTTATTATATGTTTAAGGATTTTTCCAATGCAATTTAACCTTTTTTGTATAGCATTTTAACTGTATGATGAGCTCTATTATAAGGTCTGTTGGCTGGGTCAATAAAAAGGCAATCAATCACTTGCACACAGGAAAGAAGAAGGGAAACGGTAAAAGCAGAGAGAGAAATCCTGTATTTCATTTTAAGAGAGAAGTCCTGCATATTCTGAAAATCAGTAAAGCGGTGCATTTTCTTGGTACCAGAATTTCAGTCCCTGTGTATTTTGCATATTATTTTAGGGGAATTATCAAGGAGTGGATTTTTCAAAACAGTATTTCTTTATTTTAAAATATTTTTTAATATTTTAAGGACAAAATTATCTGAAACTGGCTCTGAAGACAAAATTGAGCATAAATCTTAATTCATCTAAGTTTGAAATAGTGGCCAGTAACCTGGTACACAGCTCCATCTGCTTTTGGTGTGACCTCATTGAAGTTTGTCCCACACCAAAGCAAATTTCTATCAATTTACTGCTGCAATTGGTACAAAATTTTGCTTACAATATAGATATAGACCACTGGACTCGAATGTGGAATGACAACTATAGATGGATTAATCCAGTAAACTTGAGAGAAAATGTTTTAAAGATGTTTTATAGATGGCATTTCACACCCGTTATACTGGCAAAAATGACGTTGGGGGTTAGCAACATATGTTGGAAATGTTCTCAGCAATCTGGGACTTTTTTCATATGTGGTGGACATGTGATAGAGTAAAAAGATTTTGGAGATAGATAAAAGATATTACACAAGAAATTATACAACAGAAAATACCGGTAGCTTACAAACCAGAAATGTTTTTGCTGAATATAATGCCATAAATCATTGATAAAAAATTAAATATATGTTGTTACATGTATTTACAGCTGCAAGGCTGATCTGGACCCAAAAATGGAAAAATCAGGAAAATCCAAAGGTAGAGTAGCTATTTGAAACATTGTTAGACATTGCAGAAGTGTACAGTTCGTCAGAGGCATTATGTGAGAACCCGAGAATATATGTGTAAAGGGGGAATAATTGAAAGTGTGCCATCCGTTGTGATTGAAGCAGTGCTCTGCCCTTTGCTTCTCCAGAACAGCTATCCTGGAACGAAGCTCCTCTCAGACTGGCCATCCCTCCTCATCTGAAGATGATGACAATGCTGGAGGAGAAGCCTTGCGTGCCCTGCGTTTTGCAAGCTGCTTTCCTTTGCTCATACCCTGTCCTTTCTTAGACGGCATGCTCCCCTCCAGCTAACACAATATTAAATGCACTACTGACCCCACCAGAGGATCTATAAGAGGATCTATCAATCAGTGTGCAATCCGCTAGTAATTAAACAATAAATTAACAACTTCCCACCAATTGCGCCAGTCACAATTTATTTATTTCCTCTATCCTTAATATTTAATACTGAAATCACCCCTCCAATAAAAACAATCCTGACCAATCTTTCCCTTGACTGCTCTTTTAATTCTTTTTTTAAAAAAATATTTATTATTATTATCCTAGCTACCTATCTGTGGGGTGTGTGTGTTTAAACCCACTCACTAGCTCTCAAGGTGCTGCCCCTCCAGTCAGGACAAAGTCCCAGGGGCCCACAAGTAGCCCCCCAACCACTCTCCTTAATAATTTGAAACCACTAATTAATATACATAAATTAAATTAATGCAAATGCCATTAATAATTAAAAAACAATAAACCCTGCGATGGCCAGGCTGGGGATCCTAGGCGATCCCAAATGATTTCAAATCTCAGGGAGTGCCGATGCACCCCCCAATGTCGTCCTTCCTATCTCCTCCCTGAGGCAGCCAACAATTTCCTGAGCGTGCTGCACAGCTGCTAAGGGAACGAAAGCCTCGGAAAGAGGCTGAACACATGGGGAAGCATCCTTTTATGGATGCTCTCCCCCCCGAGTGAGCGAGCACTTCTCGCATCTCGTGCCACTTCCGGAGGGGGAAGGCAAAGGGGGTCCCCCATGGCTAGGGTTGCCAGATACATGTGTACGAAAAGGAGGACATAGAAAGCCAAAAAGGAGGACAAAGGAGGACATATTGGGGGGGGGGCTCTGTGCACGGGGTGTGGTGTGGTGGGGGACATGTCACTTTTGGAATTAGGTATTGGGGAGAATAGCTCTTTGATCATGGGGCAATACCATAACCATTCAACCTACTCAGTCTTGGAAGGTCAAGACTGGGAAAGTTACATTTTTGGGACTATAAAACTCAGGATCCACTGGCCACTGTGTTGTCGTGTTTTTAAAATGTTTAAAAATAAAAACAAAACAAAACAAATCTACATATATACTTAATGGGCTCCCAGGACCAATGGAGGCAATCTGTTCCTTCCTCTAATGGAGACCCATCCCCCTTGTTTTATTTATTTTTTATTTTAATAAAAGCATAATAAAGTGAAATAAAAAGTTTAAAAAGTTGTGTGGCAGATTTGAAACACTTTATAAAAACCAGGAAAAAAAAACAGAAGGCGTAGATTTCTCTCAGCTTAAGAAATGCAAAGGATGGAGAAAATGGATTTGCAGACACACAAACACACACACACACAAAGCCATTTTCTCCACCCTTTGCAATTTCTCAAGCTGAGAGAAATCCGCTTGTGTGTGTGTGTGTGTGTGTGTGTGTGTGTATGTTCCAGCTCCCACAAGCATAGGGGATAACTCTGCATATGCTCCTGGACCTGGAAACACACTCTGTACATGCTCCAGGGTTGGGGGGGTCAGGGCAGAAGGGAAGGATAAAAGTGCCTCCTGTTCCCCGGCTTTAGGAGGAAGGATGGACCTGACTGGCCACTATTTCCCTGGCTTTGAACCACCACCACCCCAAACTCCAGAACAGCCGCCCCTCCTGCAGGCAAGCCAGTGCACTCACTTCACTCCTGTCCATTTCCATCCATCTCTTCCGCACACTTCCTGCCTTATTCAGCTCCGGGCACAAGCCAGGGATTGATTACCCAGGGCTGTCAGCCCTAAACAATCAAGCCACCTTATCTCCGATCTCTCTGAAAGAACTGGAGGATTTACAAGGGCCGCAACCAAGGAAGTAACAGGGAGTGGTTGGGCTTCAGGGGGTGGGGGAGGGTGGGGGAGATACAAAAGCCGGACATTTTGAAGTTTTTTAGTCTTGCCTGCCGGACGGAGGACATGCTCCTGAAAAGTAGGACATGTCCTCCTTTTGCCGGACGCCTGGCAACCCTACCCATGGCGATGTGTGCCAACAGACCCAGCATAGTGTTTACTCCCACACTAGGCCTCACTGTGCATCATCAGTGATGTCATCTGAACATGCCCAACAACAGACCTAAAGGACTGATAAAGGTGATCACTCAAACCAAAAGCAGGACAAAATAATGCAAGTGGAAATGCTGTCAAAAACCACAAATCCTGTCAGCCGAGCAAAAAATACTGCATACTCATGGCTAAAGCTTCGATGTACTGTCAGTTAGTGCAAACCCCATGTAGTACATGGAAGAAATATCAAAAAGTACAGGGGAAATCATGGCACAAACAATGGGACAAATATCCATCTGGTCACTCCCTTGGGAGAAATGATATTACTGGCAGCAGCAGAGTGTTGCTAACTGAAGAATCTGTGCTTTGATTTTAGGTTTAGAGCACGTGTAAGCAGCCCAAAATCAAAACCGCGACACTTTAGTTAGTGACAATCTGCTGGTGGTGGTAACATCATTCATAATGCAGTGGCAAAGCTATGAAACAGAATTCTGAACAAACCCATTTAATCCGCTACAAATGTGAATAAAACAGAACATTTAATTAATTAAAAATAAGTGCCACATGCCTGTCAATGAGGTACTACTTGGGAATAATTGGTAAGATGACTGAGACCTGCTATCTTCAGAAGCCTAGGACAGCAATGGGCAAGAAAATTATTTTCGTTCTTTTTTTAATCGGAATTTGCCAAATAATTTCATGCTTGCACTTTTCTAATAAAGAATCTGGATTCAGGCTAAACTTAACAGATGAGTGCATTTATATTATAACTGTTTCCTTTCACTGTGCCACTAACATGCTTCTTTCTTTCTTCTAGAATTCCCGTTGTCTTGCTAGGCTAACACAGATAGTGGCATATTTCAGCCTAACCCAGGGCATTCTGAAATCCTAGCGTGAATCAACGAACAGGCTTCCTTAGAGGAACTAGCATCAAATTTATCACATGGAGAACAACTGGATAAAACACTGCCTGTATCTGTTCTCTCACATTTTGTTATGTAGAAGCCGAAATCAAGACAAGAGATTTAGAACCATGATACGGATGGTGGTACCCCCACATGCCCTTCCGAGATTCTGGGCCTGAATACCTTGGAAATTTAATTAACATCACACAAAACTGATACAACACTTCATTTTGGCAGCTGTGTAAATTTCTGCATTCAGCTAACAAGATGCTTAAGAAATGCCTATTCATATATTCCAGTGGGTTCTCTGTTAAATCCCACACATCAGTCAAGACAGTCATTTCTGGCAGATAAACCTCCTCCAGTTCTCCCACTCTGTGTTAGTCATTAAGCAACCACCACCACCATAAAACCATTTCTGCTGTTGTTGTTTAAAAATAATTTTAAAATTATCCCCTAGTTACCTGCAGGAGATTCACACTCCCCACAGCCAAGTGTCTAGCATTTATGTCTCTGTACATGCAAGTGTGAAACAACGCTAAGACCCTTAGAAGCCAACCCTTAAATAAACCCCCACACTTCTAGCAGCCACGTTCTCAATGGTCCTTATGATGGCAATTTAGAGATTATATTTTATGGCATCCTGTGGTACACATGGTTACCATGCTTTCTTGGAATAATGAGAGGTGAACTTCATCACAGGTTGGGTTATATACTCATTTCAGGACAAAGAGAGCAAAAGGAACAACTCTGTAAATAAATGCACTCTAAGATGAGCTACTCCTGATGTTTTGCAAGGGAAAGAAATGTCCTAGACCTTCATTAGGATGAATAGGTCACAAATAATTCTCTCTCTTTAGTTAAAACCTCATTAATCTAACCCACAGTATAAACTCTCTTGAGTAATTCTGGAAACAGCCTTCTCAAATAAGGTTTGTAAGAAAATCTTTACTTACTCCAAGATTGATGAGAAATAAACACTCCCTGTTTCAGAAGAGAAAAGGAAGTTTGTTATTCTTCATTGTGGCATCTCCAATCTGATAATCTCCTCCTATTGTGTGGGTGGGGAGAAAAAGAGACATTAATTAAGATGGTCTGTTAGGAGATTTTAATCTTTTCATTTTATATCCCAGTTTTCAGTATACAAAGTAAAATACTGAGGAGAAGACAATGTCTTTCATTAATGGAATTTCAAATCAATGCTTATCACACCATTAGTTGCAGTGCTAATTAGAAGTTACATGAATATTCCAGTTATTTCAAATTATTTTTACTTAGGGCTAAATCTGAGGCAGCATTGTAGACCAGAATGTATGTGGGAAATGATGTAAATGAAACACAACAAAAATGTATTTTAGCTTTGATCTTTTCTTAATTGGTTTATCAGTAATTTCAACAGTTTTTGAATTATAGCAAATACTATATAACAATTAGTATAGTTTTAAGGAAACAAACAACATTAAAGACATTGGTCCATTCTCTTTGTTCAAAAATGCTGGTTGTGTGCTTTTTTAAAAGTTTATTTTGGCTTCTGTTTAGTGATGTATGAATGTTTGTTTTGGTGAATAGCGTGGGAAAGGTAATTCCATAGAAATCTAGGGTAACCATGTGGTCAATACAAAATAAAATACTGTACAAATGTAAAAATAAGCAATACCTTTACAGACCACTAAAAAAATAATCATACACTACATGAGCTTTCATGGATTTAAAAAAAAAAAACAGTTCATCAGGTTTGTACCAGTGTGAAGAACTTAAAAGTTCTAAATTTTGTGGTAAGATGGAATTTGCC
Organism: Pogona vitticeps; assembly: GCF_051106095.1. NCBI lineage: Eukaryota > Metazoa > Chordata > Lepidosauria > Squamata > Agamidae > Pogona > Pogona vitticeps. The sequence continues at coordinate 43,778,069 of NC_135788.1, read as the reverse complement.
AGGCACATCTCTCTTAGATATAAGTCTGGAAATAGTATGGTAGCTTTTTTTACGGTCACAGCTAAGGCAGCTGTGGATTGAATGTAACCCTCAGTTCTTCAAACAAAGAAGCGCAAGCCATGTGTGCACACACATCTCCCTAGTTATCCTTTCTTTGAAATTGACATGTTTCTACTTGGCCAGGGAGGAGGAGTGAGACAGTAAACCTGAATTCTCCATCTGGGAATTGGGGTGATAATTTAGTAACCTGACTAGGTTTAGCTAATTTAAGTCACATTAAAGTCAAAAATTATATAATTACCTAGTGGTTGCAGTCCTGCTCTGCTGATGTTGAGACTCTTTTTGGGGGGGGGTTGGTACAGAAGGGGCTCAGCTATTTGGTACAGAAGGGGCTCAGCTAACCGCCCAGAGTAGACTTGTGTCTAGACGGGTGGGGTATAAATTTAATAAATAAATAAATAAAAAATAAATAAATATTTCTTGGTATCCTCATAATCCTTGTATCCTCATATGATGATTTTTTTAGTGGTCTGTAAAGTTATCACCTATTTTTGCATTTGTTTTTTATTTTGCATCAACCCACACAGCTACCCTTTATTTCAATGGAACTCCGAGGTTTATGGAAAAAGTAAAAATTAAAAATGATACCAAATGGTAACAATACTATCAGTTCAAAAACATTTTCAACTGATATTAATTGATCCATCAGCTGTTGTTCAGTTTGGATATCAGCACACAAAAACTCAGTGTTTTCAGTTTTCTGTTGCATTGTATCCATTGTGAAAGTTACCTCCGTCTTTAATAAATAGTATTTTCAAAGTACAGCAAAACTCTACAGAGGACTCCCTTGATTCTCTTTGTCAGTAAGTGAGTAAAGCTTTGGACCTCCAGATTCTTCCTAGGCCATGTCCCTTCCCTGCACCCGTCAAGGGATACAAAACTAAAAACTTGTTGAAGGAAACATTGAAGACACTTCAGGAGGAGAATGGTTGGATACTACACAAAAATTAAGAATTCCCTTTGTAACTCAACTCCTTTTGCCTCTGGCCATGCCCACTGCTTTCCAACAGGGAACTGCTTTTTGCATCTAATCCATGCAGTCAACATGTGCCTCCTCCTTGCTTCCATGCTCGTTCCTTGCGTGTCACTTAATTGTAATTTTCATAGAACTTTATTCTAATTAAGTTGAATGTGTGTGAATGTCAAAAAAAGTTTGGATTTTCTATTTCCTCTATATGCACACTTCTATTCTTGTTTATGATGCAAATAATATAATAATAGTTGGTTGTTCTGGGTTTTTCGGGCTCTTTGGCCGTGTTCTGAAGGTTGTTCTTCCTGACGTTTCGCCAGTCTCTGTGGCCGGCATCTTCAGAGGACAGCAACCTGTACTCTGGTGTAGTTGGCTTGGGAGTGCAGTATTTATGGCTATGAGATAGGCTTTTGTCTTTTCCTGTAGATGGGTGATTAGTGTGTATTGTTGTGGGTGTATTGTTGTGCTAAGGGGAAGAGATTATCTGTTCCTGTGGTTGATGGGTGTCATTAGTTGGTCTTTTGTGTGTATTGATCCCCTCTCCTTGTGGGTGGGTAGAATATAATAATAGTTTATCTCTTACACAAATAGTATATGAAATTGTTTGTCCTGTTCAGGACTGTGATCGGGTTCTCCTAAAGCTGGAGGTAGTCCCCTTGTTTGGGTGGGAATAAGAGTCGGAGGTGATTTTAAAATGTGAAAAGAATCCTTTTTATTTTCCGTAACCGCAACGTCAAACAATTCAAATGGATCCAACGTGCTCAACTCTGGCAAAATCTTATAACTGCAGACCTTCACGTCTGGAATAAATATATCGCTCCACCCATCGGGGTCGGTCCAAATTGCTCCCAATCTGTCATCGCCTGCAAGGGCAAGGGCATGCTCCGAACCATGCAAACAATGCCACACCAAGGGTATCTCGCCCAGTCCCCTTCATGTGGTGGTTGGTTGAAACAGGAACTGGGGCCAATCACCTTCTTCCCCCCCCCCCACTGGTTACGGGGGTAGACTGCTACTGTCCATTCTAGCGATTCAATGGATGTGCTGCGCGGTTTAGCTATAGGAGGATCTGGGAGTAACCTGCCACCTGTCTTCAGGTTGGGAAACTCCTTCATCAGACTCCTGATCCCCTCTACAGCATCCTCACCTCCTGTCTTTACTGCTTTATCCTTTGTGTCCCTCACAGAGGCGTCCATTACGATTCTGAATTCATGCCCATCTCCTTCTCTTTTTATAGTCTCCTCCCATATGATGAAGTCTAACTCCTCCACTCTGCCATCAGTCAAGCATACTTCCAGAATTTTCCTCTCCTCCCTCTCATCTCTTTCTATCTCTACCAAGACTCCTTCCACTCATCCCAGGCTTTCTTTTGCGGCCTGTCCTGGTGAGGACAGCACACTAACGTCTCCTCCTTCACAAGGACAATAATAAATCAATCTTCTGTCTCTTCTATATCTTCACATGCCAACCTACACACAGAAAATTAACAGATTTGAAGGTTAAACTACAGCCCTTTTCCTGGACATCACATTGGAGGGATTTGGGAGGCATTCACACACCTGCACATTTATCTCCTCATCGGATGTTTGTGAGAATGAATCTTAAGTTCTAGCTAGCAGGTAGGTAACAGTTTTAGTTAAATGTACACTAAAAAAACTGTTATGACACAGTAAACTGTCAAATTAATTAGTTTACTAAATGGGAGTAAAAAAAATGGAACTGCCCTTAAAGAGTGTTTGCAGGTCAAGGATGGCACAAGAGAGGTAGAAGAAAATAGCTCGTTCAGATGATACAGATTAGTATTGTGGGCCATCTTCTCCTCTGGCCCTTCTATATCCTTGGAGGTACCTGGTGGCATGGATTCTGATCCCTTTCACTTTATGGCATTTGCTAAGTGCCAGGTCAGTCTATTATAACACCTCATTCATGTGGGGCTAAAGGAGTACTAGATCTGGGTGAGTCAACTGAATGGTGATGATCCATCCCAGCTTGGCTTCTTTGATTTGCAGTGGATCAACGTAGATTATAGCGGCTGGGAGTGTGTCTGTAGTCCAGAAGGAAATCTCTCCAGACTGGGGCACTCTATGGGGGCCTTTACCTAGCATTTACTAGGCCAACAAGATATACTGTGGGTGAACTGCCAACTTGTTGCCCTACAGTCTATGACTGAACTCTCTGCCCAACAGTCTACATTAGGTAGTGCTGGAGAATAGCAAGATTGGTCCTGGGGACTTCAACATTTGAGCTAAAACAAAGAGTAAGATTGTTCCCCTTTTGGATTTATGAATAACCTTTAGAACAGTCATTCTTATCCACTAGTCACAGGCTTATTGCTAGGCTATTGTACTCTGTCAGTTGAAATGCCTGAACAAACAGGCGATTTTGCATTAAGGATTTTTCCCTGTTCTAGTTCAGAAGTATATGTACGAATCAATGATACTGGGTTGCAAAGGAGTTCTGTAACTGGTGTCTACTAATAAGGCCAAGTGTATTTGTACACAAGACCTTTAATTGTGTCCAGAAGTTGTAAAGAATACAAGCTTCTTGAGGCCATAAATACTGTATGCAACTGCACTGGTTCAATTTACACTGTGCCCCCAAAGATCCACATAAGTCAAATGGTAGAGACTCTTTCATAGGAAACCATCAGCAACACAAGATAATTTAATACTACACCACATAAATTGACTGCCACGTTTATTATTCACTCTGGAGGTACAGTAGTGTTTAATAAGAGTTTTCTCTGAGTGAGAACTTCATGATTGGATTATAAGAAACAGAAAGCAGGATTGCTACTTCTTAATCCTTAAAAGATATGTGTATATATATCTTGCCTCAGCAGACTGCAAGTCTTCCTACGCCGATTCAAAATTTTCATATCTAAAAGTAATACTCCCAAGCACATTTTCTAAGTTATTATCCCACTGTTGTGAAAAATATAATAAACTGGGGATATATGCCCTAACAAACAACTTTGGAGAGTTGTCTGTAAGGGCATATCTGATTTGTCCTGACACCTGAAATACATTTGTAGGATATGAACTCCTTTTTCATTACAGGCTACACATAATGGTGTGGACTATTATGCTTTTTCCTCATGAAATAAAAAGTGCCTTAAGCAATGTTTAAAACAAGTAGCAATGTCACTAGCATTTTAAAAAATGATCTTGAATTCTGTTCTACAAGCTCTCTCATGGAACCAAATACCCACATGAAGTGTGTCACATGTATATCTATTTCTGAATGAAATATTTTTCATTTTGGGAAAAGGCTTTTTCATATCTTTTTGGCTGACAAGGAGTCATGAGTACTTTTTATTATTGTAGGAAATAGATTGGATAGATATAACTAATCACACAATAAACTGAGTAGAAGTGGTATATCATAAATGAGCTATTTGAAAAGTACTATGTTTTCACTAAAATGTTAGAAAACTATTTCTGTTCTGTGAAGTGGCCCCCAGTGAGTCATTCAAGCAGCTTGAAAAGGGGGGAAAAAACCAAACTCTGCTTCCTTGACTTTGCTTCATCAGATGAAGAATAGCACACCGGTACAAAGGTTTTTACACATTCTGAAGTTGTGTGTGGGCATGAATTGTATACCCAGTACTCAGGTCCTCTCAGAGGTTGAAATGCATCCAGCCCAAATAAAATAGGTTGAGGAAATATATCTGCTAAATTGAATTCCATTATTTCAGTAGCTGTAAGAAAACTCAGCAGTTCTGTTGCTTTGATACAGTCTATGTGGGGGTTTTTTTGCTCCTAACTCCCCCTCTATTTTTTAGATAGACTGATTTTGTTTATGGAGGATCATTTGAAGTTGGAGTGAAAGTGAAAGAATGGCAAGGGGTGGGCAATTACAATAAACTGGTAACACTGGCTTTGAAGAGAAACCACACTACGGCCTCTTCCTACGCTGCCATGTGCTTTTCTTATTAGTCCAGTCAAATGGGGAAGGAGCTGTACCAAAGTGACTTAAGCATCTTATCTATCTGTATTACTAGCTTTTCTAGTAATAATGCCCAAGTAATTCACAACTTATTTTTAAAAATTCAAAAATCAGTCCTGCCCCACAAAACACAAATGACATCAACAAATGCCCTGGATCCATTTCAGTCGGGCTTCAGGCCGCGCCACGGCACTGGTCACACTGTTGGACGATCTCTTGAGGGAGGCTGACAGGGGCAACGCGTCCTTGTTGGTCCTCCTTGATATCTCAGCCGCCTTTGATACCGTCAACCACAGTATCCTCCTGGGGAGGCTCTCTGAGCTGGGAATCGCTTGCCTGGATCCGATCCTTCCTGGAGGACTGTCCCCAGAGAGTACAGCTTGAGGAGAATGTTTTGGCCCTGTGGAGTCTCGATTGTGGGATTCCGCAGGGGTCAATCATCCCCCCCAATGCTGTTTAATATCTATATGAGGCCGCTGGGTGGGGTCATCAGGGGGTGTGGGGCTTTGTGCCATCAGTACACTGATGACACCCAGCTCTACATTTCCTTTTCACCTACTTCAGTGGATGCTGTTCTGTCCCTTCAGCAATGTTTGGATGTCGTACTGCAAAGGATGCAGCTGAATGGGTTGAGGCTGAACCCAGACAAGTCTTGAGGGTGGGTGGCCCCTCCATTGGTGGTTTGGGAAACTCCCTCTCTTTTGGGGGGGTGACTCTCACCACACGGAGTGGGGTCTGCAGCTTGAGGATACATCTGGACCCAGCACTTACCATGGAAACCCAGGTGGCATCCGTGGCCCGCTGTGCCTATTACCATCTGTGGTGGATCGCCCAGCTGCAACCCTACCTTGATGGAGGGGCCCTCACCACTTTCATCCATGCGCTCGTAATCTCAAGATTAGACCACTGTAACGCGCTCTACGTGGGGCTACCTTTGGGATTGATGTGGAAGTTCCAAATGGTGCAGAATGCAACGGACAGACTCCTTAGTGGGGTGAGAAAATACCAGCATATCTCTCCCACTCTAGCTGTGTTGCATTCGCTGCCCATTCATTTCCGCATTGACTTCAAAGTGTTAATGATGACATATAAAGCCCTAAACGATTTGGGACCTTGATATTTGGCAGATCGCCTTCTCCAACCTAGATCTACCTGAATTATTCAGCACAGCCAGGAGGGATGGTTGAGGGGCTTAACGCCGAGAGAGGCCCGGAAAGAAAAAACAAGAAACCGGGCCTTCTCAGCAGTGGCCCCTCGACTATGGAACAGCCTTCCAACAGAGATCCGCCTGGCACCCTCGCTGGGTGTTTGTAAGAGCCATTTAAAGACGTGGCTCTTTAGGCAGGTCTTCCCTTCTTGTTTCTATCATTCCCCATCTTGAATACACTATATTATTGATTCAATTGTTTAATGTTCATGATGTTTTTATGATATTTTATGATATTTGTAAGCCGCCCCGAGTAGACGCTGTCTAGGGGGGCAGGGTAGAAATCAAATCAAATCAAATCAAATCAAATCAAATCAAATCAAATAAATAAATAAATAAATAAATAACATATATAGATAATAAAATAATGAACAGTACAATACTGAATAAAATATGTACCAACCAATTGAGTCTAACAATTTAAACTAAACAGGAGAGATGGTAAAACCAACACAGATAAAAAGTCCAGATAGAACACCAGTCTGTGCAGAAGCAACATGGAGCTCTCTACAAATAGCGTACATGTTTTTGGCAGTTACACACTGTGACATCCATCCTCGTGCCCCTTTGCTTGACCTTCAAGCCCCAGAGCACACAAAGGCAAACATTCTCTTCTTTTACACTTGCTGCCACCAGGTGATCTCTAAATCACAATTACTTCAGAAAGATTCAGGTCCACACTTCAATTTCTTTAAAATAAAACTTTGGTTTATTGATTACAGAGATTCATAAATATCTTCAGTAGCTAATCACATCTAAATTTCCCAAACTACACACTCTATTACACTGTCTGGCTTTTCTCTCCTGCCTGACTCTCTTACATTTCTCTTACTCCATCTGACTGAAATACTGACTCAGGCTCCGCCTCTTATAGCATCTGTCTCAGCTCCGCCTCTCAGCAGCATGAATATTCGTAAGTCTTTTCATAACAGACATGAACCATAGATCAAATAAATAGAGAATGCTACACACACACTTCCCGTTCTGGTAGCATTCTCCCCAGGTCTCCACACTCAGATCCTTCCCCATCTCTTGCTGGGGGACATAAAGATATCTAGTCTTTAAAAGCCCCACATTCATTGACAATTCATATTACATAGCATCTTCAAAAGAAGGTGAGAAGATGCCAAGTGGGAGGAGGCCACTTCACCTCAGCATTTCAGGGGAGCAGCCCCTGCTCCAGGCATGAGCTGCCCATGTAAACTGCACATCGGAAGTGGCAATCCATGGCCAATCTCCCAATATTTTTCTTCTGTTTTTACTTAATATAGACAGAGTTGCAGGGATGATAACATCATTAGGAGAGCAGCATGAATTACTGTAGTGTTTAACCATACCTCTTTTTGTGGATTTCCCAAACTACTAATAAACTCAAGGTACTGTTTATTCCTTGAGGGGAAAAATAGCACACCCATTCATACAACAGCCTTCATTTTTTAAAAAAATCACAACACCTCTAAGTACAATAGCAGCTTAAAAAGGGAGATTTATATTTGGAAATAGAGTTCAGTTCCCTCACAACCTATGTTGCTTACTCAGAAGAATTAAAAAGAATTAAGATGTCAGTTGCAAAATGCTTTGTGTAGTATATATGTTCTGCCTAACCCTGGAACGGGCCCCAACCATTATTCTGTAGTTTATACAGAATAAGCTGGCAACTGAGGGAACAACATTCTGACCTCCCTAAGCCACTTCAGACATCAGGGAACACTTTTTGGGAAGGAGCATTCAAAACCACAGCTGCTTTTTCAAAGTCAACAAGAGCGCATCCCGGCCTGTACCTTAGGCTTGCATTTCTTTCCTGTCATTTTCCTAGTGGCTTAGTTTCAGTGAACATTTTGTACTGTATTTTGCCTGTACTGCTAATGCCTTCTCTTGAATGTGAGCCACAGTACTGAATCTTGTTAGAAAGAAAATGTATCACAACAGCAAGCTGCGTACTTGCCACTTCTTCCCCTCTTCATGCAAACATGTCCCCTGAAATTAGTGGAAAAGCAGCAACAGATCAGCTCATGCTCCCTAGGTAACACAGCCCTATTGCCTGCAGCCTACTTGGCAGTTTATCCTTAAATAATTTGATTGTTTCAAGCAACAGGGCCTACTCAGCATCTCTCTTGGAAGTCTATTTGGCAATCAGCTAAAACTCAACAGTAGGAAAGTTTTCCAATATGTAACATAGAGTACTGTAATTCATAACAAACAAGCCACTATATGAAGAGAAAGTTGAACTAGATAGGTTTTCGATTTGATCCAACATGGCTTTTCTTATATTCTTTATGAAGAAATAGAAGAAGAATAAGGAGAATAAGAGGAAGAATCAGTATTTAGAAAATAAAATTGATTGCCAATCAATTCTAAGCCATTTCACTAGAATCTGTCATTTTATTGTTGCTACCTTTAAGGCAAAATAGTCATTTAACATTGCAAAAGTCTATGATTCTAGTAGACTTAGAAGCACATCAAACAAGTTCAACTTATATGTTAAATTGAATGTTGTTAATGTTTTCTCTACATTTTTAGACTTTTGAACAAAAAGGTCAGGCTACAACTCTGAGAAGAGAAAGGATATATGCAGACATGGCCTAATCCTTTCCCCCTGAGCGTTTTTTGATCTTTCACAAATATACAGGATCCCAGCAACTTTTCTTTAAGCATATATTAAAGCTTATAAATTTACTTTTTTTCTGGACTACAACTCCAAGAATTGCCCAGCAACCATGGCTAGTGGCTGCAGAATTTACAGAGATGTAGTCCACAGTGCTAGTTCATTCAAGCTCTTGTACAAATATGTATATCCCTGTAGTTTCACTGGTAAATGAAAAAACACCTTGAGAAGGGTGATTTCATGTTGAAAAATAAAAGGAGAAAGATATTGTGGCATTCACCTAGATCATGAATATTCATACACTATTTGCATAGACCAGTGGGAGTGCTGGAGGAGTGGAGTAACAAGCTATAAGAGATTCAGCAGCAGGAGGAGGAGATAGAGAGAGATTTGGAGTTTGGGAGGGGTGGTGGTTGAGAGGGATAAATGAGAATGTTTGTTTAAGAGTTAATAACATTGCTTGTTCTATCAACACCTGTATCTATAAACAATTTCTATTTCATTGAGGAAGGTGAAAAAGAGATATAGAGCTGGGTGTCATCAGCGCACTGATGGCATGAAGCCCCACGTCCCCTGATGACCCCTCCCAGCGGCCTCACATAGATGTTGAACAGCATTGGAGAGATTATCGAACCCTGCAGAACCACACAGTTGAGGCTCCACAGGGCCAAAAACTCTCTCCAAGCTGCAGGGGAAGGGCCCAGTTCTGCAATCCTTAGAGCTTGTTTTTAATTCATAGAGCTAGGCATGGTAGCTGCCACAAACATTTTTGAGGAGATAAAGCTGATATACCATCTATAGCCATTTACCCAAAGAGATGAACTGATTTGTATCAACCATAAGCAATCATAATTATAAAAAGAATGAATGCACATATCTTTTCTAACAAACTACAATATACCCTGAACTCCATATTTAGAAGCACTGCATCCTGAAGTAATAAAAATGTATGTTCTAAAACAAAACTTTTCTCACCTCTTTTTGCAAATTACCTTGCTTTGTTTTATGATTGATCATCAAGTAGTAAATATGAGCTTCATTTACAAGTCTGATTACTCTGGCACAGATCACATAAGTATAGGGAAGATGGGTCTATCAGCATCTAATTACAAGTTGAGCATCTCATCTAGTTTGCTCCTAAGTTTGGTAGCAATGTATTACATTTCCTTATAATTATAGCCGTGTTGGCAGCCTTAGGGATATTAAGACTGCCTAATTACTTTCTGTTTTCTACTGAAAAAAGTGTTGACAAGTTTTGCATACAATTGAGATTTTTGCATTTTCAAAACAGAAAATTGAACTTTAAAAAACATTTCGATTTTTTTTATTTTCTTCTTCTCAACTGGCCTGGAACTACACCAGGTAAAATCTAATGTCTCATTTGAGAGTTTGCAGATTTCATTAATTACATTCAAGACAATATGCAGACTACATGACTCTAATAATGCATCTTACCCTATTGTGGAATTAATCAACCACTATAGCCTGTGGCCCAACTGGGAACAGAAAAACACATGCAAAATGCAAGGTGGTCAATAAATGTATTCAAAACTTAACAAACAGACAGAAAAGCAGGCAGCAGTTTTAAAAGGGTTAGAAAAAAACAAGGCAAAAGCTGTTATACATGGGTTGACAAGTTCTTTTTATCTTATCACATCATAACTGCCACACCTTGTTCAGAAAGAGTGTTCTTTAATCAAGGGAATATATAACACCCAAGTTACAAATATGTCAAAAATACATTAACATAAAAATGGTCAGAGAAGATATGAAATGTATAGGTGTTGGCTGTAGTTATCTATTCAACTTGCAATCTTTAGACGTTTTCCTGTTTACTCATAATGTCAAAAGTTCAACTTACTTCCTTACCTTAACCAAAAAAGAACATCTGTTCTGACTTTTTAACCTTCATTTAAGGATCTAAGAATGTAAAACTTATAGCCAACTATATAAGAATATTGCAATGCAAGGAAACAAACTTACCATAACATCTTTATTCTTGTCCCCTACATTCTTTTTATAATCTTATGCCTAATGCAGAGATGCCAAAACCTTGCAAAGCTTATGATAATACCTATTTAGTTGGCTGCAAAAAAGTATTGCCATAGAACATTATTTCAGAACTTTTCTTATGACCAACATGGCTACTTTTGCATTTTGTCATCCATCATCATCATTATCTTAAAACTGTAGAATTGAAAGGGAATTTATGGATCATGGAGTCCAGCTCCTGTCAAGGAGGCACTATGGGGAATCAAACTCCTAGCCTCTGACTCTGCAGCCAGAGTTTTTCTCTAAACCACTGAGCTATCCTATCATATTCCAAACCAAGTTCTTTTTCTGTGCAACATGTTTGATGATTCTAAAAAACTTAGAAGGAAGGAATCTGGGTATTAAAACATGCGGAGTAAATTAGAGTTCCATTACAGTCTCTATACAATTCTAACATGACATGCCACCCTTTGTTGAAAGTTAAGCTGGTCTAGCTGTTTCATTGTAGAATGGAAGACTACCTAGAAATCATATATATGTTGCCTTGAGATCTATGGTTAAAAATATACCTAAATTATTTACTATTGCAATACAGTTTAAATGATGAACTTGACCATCTGACTCGAGAGCTATTTCTTACTGTGCAACTTAGTTTCCAGTGATGTTGTTGCCATGGGAACTGTGCTCCAACTATGTCATTCTATAAATTCTCACCTATATTGTTAATAAAATGAATACCTTAGATTGTTTGACCAAAAAATGCATACATCAAAAATTAATACACCCGCAAATTTATTTAAAACACCAAACCCTCTGCTGTATGACATATCTTCTTGCAAATGAAATTTAATTTTAGCTGAGTTAGGGTTTTGAGAAATGTTACAATGTAAGGAAATGAAAGTGTAGGAAAAACCCTGCCACACTGATAACTTTGCTTCCCCCTAGTGTTCTGTTTTATACTGTTATGTAAACCAGTTAACAATTTTGCTGGGATTAACTGCTGACTGGATAACTCAGTGGTTTAGGTGAGTCCAATCAAAATTAAATCCAAATGCAAAAATAGGTGATACCTTTATATCACATAATAAACTGAACCTTTGTGGATTAAACACCACTTGATCAGAATTGTACCAGTGTGAAGAACCTACAGTTTTAAACTTAAATTCGAAAAGTACATGGTGAGATTTATTTATTTATTTATTTATTGGCCAGCAAAATTGCTCTTAGATGTGAAATCCAGCAGTTTGTAGCCTTTCCGCCAGGCTTTTCGCTCATAGATGGAAGTGAGGAGTCTGCTTGCTGTTTTATGGTTGCAATTTAGGCAGCCAATTCTACAAACAAAGAATCAGAGGCATGTGTGTACACACAGCTCCCCATTTGGCCTTAGTTTGAAAGAGATATGTTTCTGATTGGTAGGGGGAGGGACACAGAAAACCTGAGTGGTTTTGGTATCTGGCTGCAGAGTACAAGGTTAAAAGTTGGATTCCCCACCTGTGAGAAGACCCAGCCTGTGCAGTTATGGGCAAGCTGCACAATCCCAGGGCACCCCTAGAAGAAGGAAATTATAAACCAGTTCTGAGTAATTCTCTACCTTGAAGACCCTGAGAAGGGTAGCCATAAATCAAAATTGATTTGACGGCACATGATTATTTTTTAAAAACAGTAACACAGTCACCCAGCACATGTTTTGGTATGCAGAAAGTCCCTAAATTGCACAGGGTAACTTCTAGCAGTCAAAACAGATAGTTGTGGGCAAGCTGAGCAAATAGTCTGATCTAGTGTATCACAGTTTCTATAAAGCATCTTATGTATGATCTCCTTAAAATTTACCGATTTTGTGAGTTTTATATTATTTTTTCCACATTTGCAACCACTGATCAATATCAGTATCATGTCCTATATTTTGTGCCCACCTAATCATACATTCGTTTACAATCTCATCTTGCATTTTAATTTGGAGCAGAAAATCATACATTTTCTTAATTGCTTTCTTGTATGAACCCAACAAGAGTTTACCATTTGTTCTATGTAAAAGCCCTCTATTTTATCTTTTGTATACCTAGATTCCATTTGTGCTCTAGACCACCAGTCTAGATATGTTTTGTGTTTCTGACTCTTCTTTGGACCTTAAATCACAATCCTTTTAAAATTAATCTTGATATCTTAAAAGATTCACTTATATCATGAGGTTAGGTTGTGTAAAGGCCTTTATAGGTGATACTCAGACTGGTATTTTTTGTTTTTGTTTGTTTGTTTGTTTGTTTGTGGGGGTAAATCTGCTGTATAATCTTTTTCCAAGTCTGCAGTAAGGCTCTTCTTATCATGTGCGAGTTGAAACTTTTCTGCTCATTATCTTTTTTGTACCATAGAAAAGCATGCCAACCTAACTGTAGATCATGACCTTTCAACTTGAGTAGTCTCTCATTATCTAATGCTATCTCCCTTCTTTTTTCCCCACATTCCCCTTTATCTTCTGTGTTCCTTACATTATCCCCAGCTTTAAAGTAAAATAAAATAAAATAAAATAGTGTAACACAGCTTCTAATCCTCTTAACATTTCAGTTAGGGGCTCTAGATGTTTTAGACGTCAATCCCAGAATTCCTGATCCTTGGCTACAGTGACTAGGGTTTCTGAAAACTGAAGTTCCAAACATCTGGACAGGCATGGGCTGAGAACCACTGCTTTCAGTCTCTTAGAATGTGATCCCTCTGGGCAAGGTAAAGCTTTCACTGCTATACATGTCTCAGGCAAGGAAACACAAAAATGGTACCTTCCAGCTGACCAGTTATAGACCGAAAGATAGATTTGTCAAAGGCAAATTGAGGCAAGCTTGTGTTAGGAAAAGCAGATAGTTTTTTCCATGAAAGAGTACATTGCTTCTAGATGCTGAATCAGTATCTCATCTAGTTTCTTAAGTTGGAAGAGGCTAGTATATGCCATAAACATGAAATGGTAGATGAGAAATGATACCTGACTGTGTTTGCTGAATGCAAGAACCATTCACAAAAGGAAAAAAAGGGATAAAAAGAAGTTGGGTATTAAGACAAGCAGTGAGTGCAGAAATATCTAAATATATGGTGGTTGAGAAAAGGAAAGCCTATGGAAAAACTACACTAAATTTTACTGCAAGTACTGTCTATAAATTTATCTCTCCATCTAGTCACTATGATGCCATAGCATAAATGAATATACATGGATCAGAATGGCCTACAGGAAAGAACCCTTGTAATAGGATTCTATACTTGTTGTAAAGGTGTTAAAGTTGCTGCATTGCTTGTTTCAATGCTGTATATAAAAATTTAAGATTGAAGTATCTGGAATGTTACCCTTGTAGAAACAAACATTGTGAATGAAATATGTTGCTGTCCATAAATTTGCTTCTAAGAACAAGAGCAGCCATGGGCTAATTTTAAAATGTTTTCTAGTACAAGAGTTCAAATAATTCAATTGATGTTCATCCAGTGTATCATAGTGGCCACAGATATTTCTGACTCACGTCATGAAAGATTCCTCATCTTATTTACCATATTTGCCGGTGTACAAGATTACTTCTTGGCCCTGAAAAACATGCCTCCAAGTGGGGGGGGGTTTGTCTTGTACGCCAGGTGCATGTCCAGCAAACCCTCCCTCTCTCCCAGCGAAGTCACTTACCTGGTAGTAAGACCGAGTAGAGCCCTGCTCCTAGCCTGGGAACAGCCTGACTCTAGCACCAAACAGCTGACTGTCAGGAACAGCAGAGAGGAGGCAGCCATTTTGAGATGTGACCACATGGCTGCTGCCTCTCAAAATGGCTGCCGCCTCTCTGCTGTTCCTTCTTCCAGCAAACCCTGTCTCTCTCTCCAAAAAGGAACCAAAAGGGGCAAAAGGAACTCTCCCCATGATGCAGCCAAAGCAGAATCACGCATGCGGAAGAGGGGGTAGTCTTATACGCCCAGTCTCTACATTCTGAGTGGGAATGTTGGGGGGTCGTCTTATACGCCCAGTCGCCTTATACACCGGCAAATACGGTATGTCATTGAAGTGATCAACACAGCTTGGAAAAGTTACCTAGGGTGAAAATTCCACAAGTGCCTCTGTAACCCTAGGAGTAAAAATATATCAACTTATGACTAAGAATATAATGTATGACATCCCAAAGCTGTTGTCTGAGGAAGTGACCTTGGCTAATGGTAGGTTGCTGGTGCTGGGAAACAGGAAAGGGTTGGGGTGACTAATTCACTACCTTTATTCAGTTTCTTGTTTAAAATCCCCCTGGAAGTTGCTTTTGCCCCAAGAAAAACAATGTATAGAGACCAATATGGTTCTTACATGTTTTCCCCTGCTGGACAGATACTACTGTCCAAGATATGCTTGCTCCCATTATACAATATACTGCAATGTCTACCTTTCAGCCAGAATCCTACATGATTTTCGAAGGGAAGGTACAATGGTTCATCATGTCCTGGTCACACAAACACAGATACAATCGGTTGCATGTCTGGGTGGGCAATCACCTGCTCTGGAAATGGAAGAGTGAAGAGAATGTCTGTGTAATTGCCCTTTTATGCAGTTCCTCCCTCCAAAGAATTTTGCCCTTCCATATTTTGCTAATTGAAATGAGAAAAAAAATAGAAACATTTAAAAATGTGTTGGTAAAGATCCCCGAGGTTACTGAATGAACTGCACTGTTTCAGACCACAGGCAGAGAAAACAGTCTTAAATGGAACCGCAGTCTAAAACCAAATTCTTTGCAAGTAAAAATTATGGAGCATTGGTATAAATTGTCACACCATGAAATGGGCAGTTGTTATTTGCCAAGAATTTCATTTCAGACTAGTTTCTATAATAGTTCCAAAAGCCATACATTTCTTAATATTCAGATTGATAACAACTGAAGGGGTAGGGGTTGGTTGGTTGGTTGGTTGGTTGGTTGGTTGGTTGGTTGGTTGGTTGGTTGGTTGGTTGGTTGGTTGGTTGGTTGGTTGGTTGGTTGGTTGGTTGGTTGGTTGGTTGGTTGGTTGGTTGGTTGGTTGGTTGGTTGGTTGGTTGGTTGATATAAATACCCTGGGTATTGCGTCGTTGTCTGGTCGTTTAGTCGTGTCCGACTCTTCGTGACCCCATGGACCAGAGCACGCCAGGCCCTCCTATCTTCCACTGCCTCCCGTAGTTTTGTCAAATTCATCTTGGTTGCTGGGTATTGCAGCTGCCATTTAATCTGGCCAGAACAGTTTGTGTGTGCATGTGTTTTTAAAGAATTTACCAAAACACTGAAAACACACCTTCAGAATGGAAAGAACTGAAGGTTTTGAATAATTGACCTTGAGATCTGAATGTGAGGGAAAGTGAAATAAAATTAACTAGGTAACACAGCAATTCAGAGTGAGGGAGAAGATATTCTTTTGTTATCCCACAGGCAGCAAAATATGCCAAGCAGTACTGGCATTATTTTCATGGGAGCTCACATCCTATATAGGACCCTAAAAAAGAGAGGTGTGGAAGAGAGGTCCAGCTTGAGCAAGGAAAGTTGTCCAGAACTGGCTGCTATCTCTCTGGAATACAAAATAACATACTGGGGCAAATGGCACTTAATTCTGTGTTAACTGCTTCTATATATTGTTCATTCTAATTGTTGATGGCTTTTAAATGATACTCAAGGAACACTTCCAAGCTTTGTTTACTCAAGAAACAGTCTGGGTCAGCCAGCTTGCTAGGAGAGGGAACAAATTTATAGCTGTGCTCTTTTCATAGCACTGTATCACTAGCTGCAATGGCTGCAGCTTAATAGCAGAGTAAAGGAAATCTATTCTGCTTTTAATTTGTAACAGGTTTTCAAAAGGGAATCATTATCCTGATTATGATTTAATAAACCAAAACCTGAACTCAGGCCACATTCTTTCATGGCTGCCAAAAAGAACAGCAGGGAAAAGCATAAGAACAGTCATTTTTCAAGCTTAGCCAGAGCTTAATTCAGCAGGACATTCAAACAACATTTTTACTTGTTCTTTGCTTTCTTTCTAATGAAATAACCAAAAGAGTGCATTTTACAACTGGACTCATAAAAGCATGAGATTATCTGGCCTAATATAGAATTTCTGCATCCAAAACTAGCCAAATCAAGAATATGAGTATGAAAGCTTCCTTACAAACTGTTTTACGTAGAACACAGCAATAATCACAACAAGCAGAAAATAAATCTATTTGTTCCCTCAAGATAACCAAGCTGGCAGCCACTGCCCCAGATCGAACTTGTATTGTAATTAAACAATGACCTTTTGGTAGTGCTGTTTAAAAAAAGCTGCCTGTTTCTTTCCTCAGCAAGGGGCAACTAAAGACTTCAACAGAATGAGCTGTTAAATTAAAGAATGTGTGGGAAAGGATGTAGTAGCACAAGGCACGCTGGAGATCTGTTTGACAGGCATTTAAAATAAACCTGCATTTATATATGCAGTAACTGGATAAAGCGGAAAAGCCTGCCTTCATGGAACACTTTGCTCTTTCTCCACAGAGAAATCTCTTTGGCAGATTGTCACACACACAAATCAGAAAGAATACTGCATAAACTTCTGAGCGATGGCCTTGTTCAATCCAAGAGGTGTTTGCAGCCGGGAAGGCATTACACAACCTGAAGGCAGTGTACTCATCTATCTTAAGACTGTGTTCCTATACAGCTTGCACACAAAAGAATGGATTGCTGTGAAGTGGGCCAGACTTTGCAATAGATAGGGCAAGGTGACATCCTCCTCCCTGTGGGGGTGTAGGTCGAGCATACTATTACAAAAGCAGCAAAAGGTCAACATTGCCTTTTCTTTTATTTTTCTCTTATGTGATTTCTTCAGTGGACTTGGTTGCTGTCATGTCCCATGGAAAATCTAGCTACCACAGATTCACAACAGCTAGCTTTCAAAATAAATGTGTAGTTGGTTATAGTACAGTGGTCCTTGGGTGTTTTCATTAGCTCCAGATCCCATACTCTTCCCTAAGAAGCATATCTTGGTTTAGATGTGGTGTATTCTGCTGATTATTCATCCTCGAAAGGGCAATCACTTAAATAGCCGCCTAGAGTGGTCCTGATCCGACCAGATAGGCGGGATATAAATAAAATATAAATAAATAAATAAATAAATAAATAAATAAATAAATAAATAAATAAATAAATAAATAATAATAATAATAATAATAATAATAATAATAATAATAATAATAATAATAATAATAATAATAATAATAATAATAATAATAATAATAATAATAATAATAATAATAATAATAATAATAATAATAATAATAATGCCAAACAGAGGACAGAAGAATGCAGCAGGCAGTGGCAGGAGGAGTGCTAGTTTGTTGTTGTCTTTTTCAATCTAGTATTGAAAACTTGAACATTACTTTCATTAAGGAGAAATGCAATCTCTCTGTCTCTGTAGTAGGAAGAACTGTGACCTGATAAGCTAGAGCCTTGCCTACTGTATTTGCTATCCAGGTGTGTTGATGGGCAATATGAATGCTCCTGTGGTCCCTTCAGAGGTTTATTTCTCTTTATAACTGGAGCTCGACTGGGCAGTCATTGAAACCGAAGTTGCGTTCTGTGACGTTCGCCCTTCGTGGCCCCTGCCTGACTCCCCAAACACAGAGCACACGAAGGAAAACCAATACTCCTTTTCACCCGCTGCCACCAGTTGATCACTAAATCCACATTAATTATGGAAAGATGAAGGTCCAAACTTCACTGTCGTAAATAAAACTTGTTTATTGATTTCATATGTTTGATTACTAATCATAGGTAACTTCTACAGGTTTATTTATCAATCCCAACCTTCCATTTGCTATAACAGTTCTTGTTCACTCTTCACTCTAATCACACCTCAGATCTCCCTAATACCACATTCTATCACTCCACACTGATCTCTCCTCTCTCTGACTCCCTGACTGACTGAATGACTCCACCTTACATATCTCTCAGCTCCGCCTCTTAGCAACATTAGCCTGCAACATGAATATGCATGACTACATAGCATAATAAGGGTGAATGCTTACACCTTCAAATACAGGACTGCCCTCGTTGAAGGAGGACACACAGCCACCCTAAGTTTGCCTAAGCCTGTGGTGTTTTTAACACTAATGGTGGACCATCTATTCTAGTTGGCACCTCAGTTGTGGAACTTCTTCCTATAGGAAGTGAGTCTGGTTCCAATTCTGTTGGGCCTCTGAGCGGCAGCTACAACTGGCCTGTTCCTAAAGATCTTTGGTCTCTTGGATTTCTTTCTCTCTCTTTTTAAAATCGCTAGAGAATGAGTAGATCTGCTTTTAAAATTATTTAAATAATGTTACATTGCTTTGGAGCCCTGATGGGCAGAAAGATTATACACAAATGTTATGACCAAATAAACCTTCCAATGTATTGGATAAGTAAGGGCCTTTCTGATCTATCAAAAATAAAATGGTGGTTTCTGTTGCTGTGTTCTCTTAGCAGAGTGAGCTGCTGTATATTAACTAGTGACTTCAGCCCTCTGAGACTAGAATGGTTAGTAAAGCATACTTTGCCCTTAAAAAAAAATCACACCCAACCTTCTTTTTCAAGAAATACACCAAGATAAGGAAGAGCTAACTTAATTCTGATTAACTAATTTAGTTCTAAATAAGGAGGGAGGCAGGGGGCCATCACTGCTCTCAGTCTGTGGGGAACAACAGCAAGATATCTCCACTCTACGTGAGGGTTAGGAGGGAATGTGAGAAGAGGTTCATGACATCAGCAATCCTTACAGTATCAAGCTAGACTGAAGGAAGTTCAACATACTTGAGAAAAGGCGAAGGACATTCAGGAAGCCTTTGCTCCTTCTTGCTGTCATCTAAGCACACAAATTTTCACTTCAAGGTAGGTTGCTTTGGTCATCTCTAATACAGTAGACAAAATCTAAATTGCACTATAGTAGACCCATCAAATCAATAGGGATTTATTCACTTCCTTCATAAGTTTCATTGACTCAAATGAGCTTACTCTAACTCTAACTTACTACAGTATTCTAGGTACAGTAGGCCCATTTGAATCAATGGAGCCTATAGAGGAGAAGAGTTCAAATCCCCACAGTTGGAAATGGCCGCGCATTCAGGTGCTGCAGCTCAGTGCTCTTCGACTTGGCGTTCTTTATGGATGTTTTTGTGTGTATTATCTGGTGTTGTGAATACCTCCGGCGGAGTGAATATACTCTACAGCAATTGTGAACTTATGAGGATTGGATTGCAATGTAAACAGGAAATAACAGCTAAGTTTATTTAGAAACATGGCATACCATCAGAGATTGCAAGGTCCCCCGGCTCTCTGTGGACTGTAATTCCGGCAAAAGCGAGAGTGAGAAGGAAAAGGAAACGTAAGGAGAGGAAGAAGAAAAGGGACTGTAGGGCTGGTGTTTTGTATAGGCTGCAAAAACAGACAAAGCGACTACCACTCCCAAGTCTCTTTCTGACTAATGCCAGATCAGTGGCAAACAAGATGGATGACTTAAGGTTACAGGTCTCCTCAAGTAAGTTTGTGAAAAACTGTTGCGTGCTGTTAATCACTGAAACCTGGCTGAACTCCACTATTCCAAACACTGTTATTGATATGGAAGGTTTTTTATTACATCGTTTGGACAGAGACAGGAATGTGGGGAAGTGCAGAGGAGGAGGATTGTGCGTGTTTGTTAGAGAGAGCTGGTGCACAAACTCAGAGATTATAACACGTCATAGCTCTTTGGAGCTGGAATATCTGTCTGTTAAATGCAGACCTTTTTACCTTCCACGGGAATTCAGCGTTGTTATTATTCTTGTTGTTTATATTCCGCCGGATGCAAATGCGGATTTGGCGCTGGGTCATCTGGGTGATGAAGTTGGCAACTTGCAAAGTAAATTTCCGGATGCTGTATACATTATTGCAGGAGACTTCAATCATGTAGATCTACGTGCAGTCCTCCCCAAATTCCATCAACATGTAAGGTGTGCTACTAGGGGGCTGAACACCTTAGATAAGGTCTACACGAATATTGCAAATGGATACAGGATATTACAATTGCCACACTTGGGCCAGTCTGACCATATGTCCCTGTTTTTAGCTCCGGAGTATATTCCTCTGAGAAAACAGTCAGGGCCAGTAGTCAAGACAGTGAAAAGCTGGCCGGAGGGAGCAATGGAGCAGTTAAAGGACTGTTTTGAACAAACGAATTGGGAAGTTTTTGACCATCCTGATCTGGAAGAACATACAGCTGCAGTGTTAGGGTATATGGCACACTGTATTGACACGGTCACAGTGGATAAACGTATCCGGGTTTATCCCAATCAAAAACCTTGGATGACCGGGAAGGTTAGACGCCTGTTGTATGCTAGAAATAAGGCTTTTCAGTCTGGGGATGATCTAGACTACAGTGCAGCAAGAACGAACTTGAGGAGAGGCATTAAGCAACCTAAGGCCGAATACAAGAGGAGAATTGAAGACTGCTTTCTCAGCAATAACATGAGGCAAGTTTGGCAGGGGGTTCAACAACTAACAAACTACAAAGCAAAAAAGGTTTCCTCAGGCGGAGGCGTGGAGGTGGCTGAGGAGTTGAACAACTTTTTTGCTCGATTCGAGATCAATCAAACCGAAACTGTTCGTTTGCCATCATTTACTCAGCAGAGTCCCCCCTTCATTGTGAATGAGCAGGATGTGAGACAGACTATGAAAGTGGTTAACTCCAGAAAAGCAGCTGGACCCGACTTAATTCCTGGTCGGGTGGTAAAAGACTGTGCTGATCAGCTAGCCGGGATATGGACTGTAATTTTTAATCGATCCCTGACACTATGCTCAGTTCCCGTCTGTCTCAAGGCTTCCGTCATCGTTCCACTGCCTAAAAAGTTGCCTACCAACAGTCCGAATGACTACAGGCCGGTGGCACTAACTTCAATCTTAATGAAGTGCTTTGAGCAGTTAGTTCGGAAATATATTATCTCCTGCCTTCCTGATCCCTTTGATGGGCTTCAGTTTGCTTATAAAGAAAATAGATCAACCGAGGATGCGATCAATACTGTGCTTTATATGGCTTTATCCCACTTGGAAACACAAGGGAATTATGTAAGAATGCTGTTCGCGGACTTTAGCTCTGCTTTTAACACCATTATACCCCACAGATTAATAGACAAACTTAAAGATCTTGATTTTCCAGATTCTATCTGTCTGTGGATTTTGGATTTTTTAACAAATCGTCCACAAAGGGTTAAACTGAATGACTACATCTCTACTGACAAGATACTCAGCACTGGCACTCCACAAGGCTGTGTCCTTAGTCCACTACTGTTCTCCATTTATTCATCGGATTGCACCAATAACCATCCCAGTAATAGGATTATCAAATTTGCAGACGATACTACACTAGTAGGACTTATCTCTGGGGATGATGAGTCTGCGTATCGGGACGAGGTATTACAGCTATCCCGCTGGTGCAAAAAAACCAATCTTTTATTTAACATCCAAAAAACCAAGGAATTCATAGTGGACTATAGGAAAAAAAGAGCAGACATTCAGCCACTGTATATAGATGGAGTTTGTGTGGAACAGGTGGTTGAATGTAAGTTTCTTGGGACTATCATAACAAATGACCTGACTTGGAGTGCAAACACCGCTGCGTTAATCAGGAAGGCACAACAACGGTTGTATTTTCTAAGGATTCTTAGAAAGCAACAATTGACTGAGAGTTTGTTAATCACCTTCTATCGGAGTTCGATTGAGAGCATATTATCCTACTGTCTCTGTGTATGGTTCACGAGCTGCACAGTGGCAGAGAAAAAGGCAGTTCAAGGGGTGATCAAGACGGCCCAAAACATCATTGGCTGTTCACTCCCCTCTTTGGAAGAATTGTATAAGAACAGATGAAAGAGGAAGATATCTAACATACTGAAAGACTCCTCTCATCTGGGATATCAGCTCTTTAAACTATTACCATCAGGAAGGAGATTCAGGGTATTGAAAGCAAGGACAAGCAGATTCAAGAACAGTTTTTACCCAAGTGCAGTACTGAGTTTAAATGCGGGGCCATAGGTTTTTGGTGGAATTTTAATTGCTGAGAGAAAACGGGGTATCTATATTTGGATGGTGAAAGTTGTGTATATTTTAACTTTTTTTTGTAGTGTTGTCCAGTTTTACCTTGGGGAAGAGCACCTCATTTCGTTGCACCCACTTGTGAGCGCAATGACAAATAAATTTCTTATGTCTTATGTCTTATGTCTTATGATTCAATAGACCTACTCTAGTGTGATTCAATATGCTAAGCAACAGGATTTTGCCCAACGTGTCCTCCAAGCCATCTAAAGAGAAGGCTGTGGTTTTCCTCATGAGAAGGCAAATGGAGATGAAAAAGTTCTGTTTTGAATTGAGATGGCAAAGTGGAGGGGGAAATTTTTATTTTTGTGCTTTCCCTGAGAGCCACATCATCTAGATTTCCTAACAGTCCTCAAGGCCAGCCCGATCTATAAAAAGACTCTTGTTATTCTCCTAATACTACAAGTGAAGGCAGTTATTTCATTGAGAATGTTGTGTGCTTGGCATATTTAGGAGTAAGTTCACAAGATGATTCAACAACTGAGCTTCAACCCTCATTTTATTACTGAAGAGGAACTAGCCAATAATTTTAATCTTTTTGTCCTCCAGCCTGTTAGCCTGTGCTTTTCTCATGAGTTTGCTGATACACCTTCAACCATTTTAAAGTATAATTTTTAATTAACAACAACACTGCAATTGAAAAATTCTTAGAGTCTCAGGAGAAGGAAAAAGGGGGAAATACCTTGCTGAATTGTTATAAAGGCTAGATAACAAGGTGTCAAAGGCATTCCTAGTGGAAGAGAGATGGGGATGGAGGCAACAATTTGCAATGGATTAGGCACAGATGAATTTGAATTAAAACTTGATGACTATACAGCATAATGGTCAATGCAGAGAAATTCATTGTGGAATTGTCTCTTTGGGGGAATTGTCTCTTTTTGATCAATTGGAGAGGTGGTTTAAATATACTCTGTTAGGGTTGGCATTGCTTTTGTACACATTCTGTCCAGTATGATCACTTGGTCCAAAATCAAAAGGGCAGTTATGGGGCACACACACACACCCAAAAAAAGTTGTAACCTACACACCACCATGGAGTTTAATCCCATTGAATTCAGTGGAGCTTCTGGAATTGCATTGGATTGCACAGCAAATAGGGTAGTGGTGGTATAAAGGATGAAAAGAAAGAATCAGAGGAAAAGAAAGAATTCCACAAAGGAAAGACCAGATGAAAAAACACCACACACAAAACAGAAGGAGAAAGAATCCCCCCACCTCACCATCCCACTGCCAAACAAAAGGACTGTTATTTGCTTGGTGACTATGAATTGCTTTGTCAGAATGACAGATGACGGAATGAACTGTGAGAATATTAAACAACTGTTCTTGAAATACCAGGTACTGACCACTTCAAAACCACCAGTTTTATACATGGGAAATCAGCAGAGGACATCACAACATGAAATGTGGTAATGGGAAACCCAGGGGGTGGCGGTAGAATTACCCCCAAAAAACTTGTTTTGTTGCAGAATGTAGTTTTTGAAAACACTGATATTTTATGTGATTGAAGAGCTTGTGAGGTGGACTTACTTGACGAATATCGAACTTTATATGCAAAGTAGCATAGTGGGTGAAATCCTGTTGCTTAGTGTAGTATATCAGCCTAATGTAGTCTTTTGATGGCTACAAACCTGGTATGGGGTTAGGTCACAAGAAACTGAAATACATTCAAGTTTTCTGGAAGTTTGGTTATCTGTTCATGTTTGTTTATATGAAAAAAATGACAGGCAATACCTTTATTACAGCTTACTAATGTACCACAGCTTTCACACTGTTATGACTTCTTCTATACTCCCATGCACATGTTACTATTTAAAACTCCAGTTTTCTGAATCTCTCAGCATGGGCACTACAAATTAACATTTAAAAGTTACTTTTCAAGCTTTGTTTTTGTAGCATCTTAGTTCACCCTGATAAGGATATTCTCAAATTGTAGATTTTTAATGCTCATGTTAATAATTGTATTTTCTGAAAGGGCAAATCTACATTATAAGGAGCATAAAATGAATCATGTAACAACAGCACCTCCCGTCTTTACAGCAGGGATGAACTTGATGTACCAAAGATGTAAAGAAAGCCACTTTACTTAATTAAAGAAAATGTTAATGGTCAGAATTGCAATGTACATCAGTAGATGAGCCATGTATTGTCCTTGTCTGTGTGCCACAGTGGTCTGAAACATGATAAAATATATGACATTATGACTTTATATATCAAAGCGGAATCCAGAGTAAATCACTTGCAGTGTTAATGTAGACTTCATTTCTTAATTGCATTACTAGATTTGATTTGCTCCTCTGCTTTGCCCTACAGGCAAGGGAGTTATGTTAGAAGAATACACTTGTTCCTGTAACTCTCTGTTCCCATAATGAAACAATCTTGCAACAGTGAACAATGGTGACAAGGGCTCTACTTCCTCCTCCTTAATTCCATTTGATATTAACACAAAGAATTGGATTATACTAGTCTACTCCTTGCATATGAAGGCAAAGAAAACCCTGAATCACTGAGTGTTACATAAAGGAAAACATTTCATATTGGAAGTAGGAAAAACTAGGGACAGGAGACTGAACAGCAAAATCAAAGGCCAGCTTGTCCAACCTCCCACCAGCACTAAGAATCTATTACTTATCACATACTGTATCCCTTGTAGCTGGCTATCCAGCTTGTGCCTAAAAACCTTCAATGACAGTGAATGCACCACCTCCTGAGGCAATCTGCTCCATTGTTGAGCAGTTTGCACCGTCATGAAGTTCTTTCTATCAAAGAAGTTTCACTACACAACCCCAAGCCTTAATATAGGATTCCTTAATATTTTCACATCTAAAGAGCTATAGAGATGCATGAGTCAACAAACTTGGTCAATAGTCCACGTTTAGTCAATTCATATCAAGCAGATCAGATTTTTCAGTTATCTAACATCTAGGAGTAGCTATTAGTGGTTACATTTTGAAAACAAATCTTGTCTTTCTTTTATGATCATCTCATAAAACATCAAGTATTATATTAAATGCCATGTGGAGTGACTACTTTAATTCTGTTTCTGTTCTAACTGAGGAACAATAATGCATCAACAGAGGGTTAGTTTTCTTCACTGAGATTAGTGCACAATACTGTTGTACAATTCTGAAACAACAAAAAATTCAGTGGGTGCACCATGTTTTCAGGATGTCAGATGACCATCTCCCAAAAGCAATTTTTGTGGAGACCCTGTTGCAGGTGGACAAAAGGAATGATTTAAGTATAGATTGAAGGCAACATTGAAAGACAATTGTTGTGGGTTTTTCAGGCTTTTGGGGCATGTTCTGGAGGTTTTTCTTCCTAACATTTTGCTGTGGCCAGGAACTGAAATGACTGGCGAAATGTTAGGAAGAAAAAGCTCCAGAACATGGCCAAACAGTCCAAAAAACCCACAACAACCATTGCATCCTGGCCATGAAAGCCTCCAAGAAAACATTGAAAGAATTTAATACTGACCAGATCAACTGGAAAACTCTCGTGCAAAACTGAAATGTCTGGTGAAACAAGGGGCTAAAGGAACAAGGAGCTAAAGAATTTGAAATGCAAAGGATCAAGGAAGCAAAAAGGAAGAAAGAAATGAGAAAGCAAGGATGTAACCTCTTCACAGTGCAACAAACCCAGGATCGGCTAACCTGCCTCCACTGTTTCTGTATCTTCTGAGCTCATATTGAGCTAGTTAGTCACTTGTGGGTCCATCAAACCTGACTGATCACTTTTTTAAAAAGAAGAAGAAGAAAAAGAAAAAATTGGTTAAAAGAAAACATCTCCGAATATCCTAGATGGTGAATCTGATGGAGATGATCTTTGAAAATGAAGGATTAATTATTGTGATTGTATTATACAACAGTAATACTTACATATGCAGTATGATTCCATGTCACTAAGGAGGAATGTCTATTTACTGAACAGAGTCCTCATTGGATATTGGCCAAGGAAGTTGCTCAAAGTGGTCTTTTATATACATATATTAGTATGCGTTGTAATTACTTCTGCTCAGAAAAGACTGTCTTTATTACAAGGAAAAACTGCTTTGGCACTTAACTGCTTTCTAATTAAGAAAACATGTGTTTTATAACACAGATTTCGATTTCCACTGCTTTAATGTTCAGCATAAAGTCTTTTAAGTACCAAGTGCCTTGAGATACTTCTTAGCAACTTAGCACGTATGCCCCCTTCACGGATTGCTGCCTTGTCATGGCGAAGGGGCTTGGGTAATTCAGAGAAGCTATGGGCTATGCTGTGCAGGGACACCCAAGATGGACAGGTCATAGTGGAGTGTTCTGACTAAATGCCATCCACCTGGAGCACGAACTGGCAAACCACTCCAGTATCTTTGCCAAGAAAACTCCATGGACAGAAACAAAAGACTAAAAGATATGATGCTGGAAGATGAGCCCCTCAGGTTGGAAGGGGAAGAGGAAGAGTGGAGGACAAGAACAAGTAGTTCCAGAGCTAGTGAATTGGTTGAGCCAAAGCCGAAAAGACACTCACCGGCAGACATGCCTGGAAGTGAAAGGAAAGACCAATACTTCAAAGAAAAATACTGCATAGGAACCTGGAATGCAAGATGAACCTTGGTAAGCTGGATGTAGTCAAACAGGAGATGGCAAGACTAACATTGACATCCTGGGCGTCAGTGAACTGAAATGGATGGGAAAGGGAGAATTCAATTCAGACGTTTATCATATCTACTATTGTGGGCAAGAATCCCGTAGAAGAAATGGAGTAGCCCTCATAGTCAACAAAAGAGTGGAAAAAGCTGTACTGGGATACAATCTCAAAAATGATAGAATGATTTCAATATGAATCCAAGTCCGACCTTTCAACATCACAGTAATCCAAGTTTATGCACCAATCACCAATGCTGAAGAGGCTGAAATTTGACCAATTCTATGAAGACTTACAACACCTTCTAGAACTGACACCAAAGATGTTCTTGTCATTATAGGGGACTGGAATGCTAAAGTAGGGAGTCAAGAGATGAAAGGAAGAACAGGGAAGTTTGGCCTTGGAGTTCAAAACAAAGCAGGGCAAAGGCTAATCGAGTTTTGTCAAGAGAACAAGCTGGTCGTCACAAACACTATATTCCAACAACACAAGAGGCAACTCTACACATGGACATCACTGGATGGGAAATACTTAAATCAGATTGAATATGTTCTCTGCAGCCAAAGATGGAGAAGCTCTATGCAGTCAGCAGAAACAAGACATGGAGCTGATTGTGGCTCTGATCATCAACTTCTTATAGCAAAATTCAAGCTTAAACTGAAGAAACTATGAAAAACCACTGGGCTAGTCAGGTATAATCTAAACCAAATCCCTTTTGAATGTGCAGTGGAAGTGAAGAACAGATTTAAGGAACTCGATTTGGTGGTGGACAGAGTGCCTGAAGAACTATGGAGAGAGGCTTATAACACTGTACAGGAGAGAGGGAAAGTTACAGAAAATTGAATGCAGACTTCCAAAAAATAGCAAGGAGAGACAAGAGGGCCTTCTTAAATGAACAATGCAAAGAAATAGTGGAAGATAATAGAAAGGGAAAAACAAGAGCTCTGTTAAAGAAAATTGGAGATATTAAAGGAATGTTTTGTGCAAAGATGGACACGATAAAGGACAAAAATGGTAGGGACCTCACGGAAGCAGAAGACATCAAGAAGAGGTGGCAAGAACACACAGAGGAATTATACTGTACTGCTAAAGCAGGAGAAAAAGCATTACACATTCCACACTCTTTGAGCTGTGAGGCATTTCAGGGCAGCACTACAAAGTTTAGTTTCCTTTGGACAGGAAAACATTGGAGACTTAAGAGAGTCTTTGTTGTATTTGTTTACAAAGACACAAACAGGGCATCATAGAAGTACTGACACAGCTGTAACAGGCAATGAAATCCACCATGATAGAAAAGAAGCAAAGCCTCAAGCTAGAGTTTGGGAAAAAACACTAAAACAACAGTGTCCAACAGATAAAATGTATACTGTTAATGGGTGTTTTCAACAATATGGTTTTACATCTTATCCCCAAGGAATAGTAATGTCAAATTACACTGGCTATATTTTATACTATACAGTGTAGTATTCAGAATGGCAATTTGAAACCAGGGTCAAAACCTCTTTTTCAGACCATGTTTTAAATGGTTGTGGTAGTAATTTTTAAAAATGGTCAAAATCATATTAGTTATTCCTGGTAGTAACAAAATTGACCTAAATTTCATTGGTGAATTGCTTTTTTGTTTTGTTCAGTTGTTTAGTCGTGTCCGACTCTTCGTGACCCCATGGACCAGAGCACGCCAGGCCCTCCTATCTTCTACTGCCTCCTGGAGTTGTGTCAAATTCCTGTTGGTTGGTTCGATGACACTGTCCAACCATCTCATCCTCGGTCGTCCCCTTCTCCTCTTGCCTTCACACTTTCCCAACATCAAAGTCTTTTCCAAGGAGTCTTCTCTTCTCATGAGATGGCCAAAGTACTGGAGCCTCAGCTTCAGGATCTGTCCTTCCAATGAGCACTCGGGGTTGATTTCCTTTACAATTGATAGGTTTGTTCTCTTTGCAGTCCAGGGAACTCTCAAGAGCCTCCTCCAGCACCACAATTCAAAGGCATCAATTCTTCGGCGGTCAGCTTTCTTTATGGTCCAGCTCTCACTTCCATACAACACTACAGGAAAAACCATAGCTTTGACTATTCGGACTTTTGTTGGCAAGGTGATGTCTCTGCTTTTTAAGATGCTGTCGAGGTTTGTCATTGCTTTCCTCCCAAGAAGCAGGCGTCTTTTAATTTCGGGGCTGCTGTCTCCATCTGCAGTGATCATGAAGCCCAAGAAAGTAAAATCTGTCACTGCCTCCATATCTTCCCCTTCTATTTCCCAGGAGGTGATGGGACTAGTGGCCATGATCTTAGTTTTTTTGATGTTGAGTTTCAGACCATTTTTTGCACTCTCGTCTTTCACCCTCATTACAAGGTTCTTTAGTTCCTCCTCACTTTCCGCCATCAGAGTGGTATCATCTGCATATCAGAGGTTGTTGATATTTCTTCCTGCAATCTTAATTCCAGTTTGGGATTCCTCCAGTCCAGCCTTCCGCATGATGTATTCGGCATATAAGTTAAATAAGCAGGGTGACAGTATACAGCCTTGTCGTACTCCTTTCCCAATTTTGAACCAATCCGTTGTTCCATATCCAGTTCCAACTGTTGCTTCCTGTCCCACATATAGGTTTCTCAGGAGATGGATAAGGTGGTCAGGCACACCCATTTCTTTTAGGACTTGCCATAGTTTGCTGTGGTCCACACAGTCAAAGGCTTTTGCATAGTCAATGAAGCAGAAGTAGATGTTTTTCTGGAACTCTCTGGCTTTCTCCATAATCCAGCGCATGTTGGCAATTTGGTCTCGAGTTCCTCTGCCCCTTCGGAATCCAGCTTGCACTTCTGGGAGTTCTCGGTCCACATACTGCTGAAGCCTACCTTGTATGATTTTGAGCATAACCTTGCTGGCGTGTGAGATGAGTGCAATTGTCCGGTAGTTGGAGCATTCTTTGGCACTGCCCTTCTTTGGGATTGGGATGTAGACTGATCTTTTCCAGTCCTCTGGCCACTGTTGACTTTTGCAAACTTGTTGGCATATTGAATGTAGCACCTTAACAGCATCATCCTTTAAGATTTTAAATAGTTCAACTGGAATGCCATCACCTCCACTGGCCTTGTTGTTAGCCAGGCTTTCTAAGGCCCACTTGACCTCACTCTCCAGGATGTCTGGCTCTAGGTCAGCAACTATATTGTCTGGGTTGTCTGGGATATCCAAATCTTTCTGATATAATTCCTCTGTGTATTCTTGCCACCTCTTCTTGACGTCTTCTGCTTCTGTTAGGTCCCTCCCATTTTTGTCTTTTATCATGTTCATCTTTGCGCAAAATGTTCCTCTAATATCTCCAATTTCCTGAACAGATCTCTGGTCTTTCCTTTTCTGTTATCTTCCTCTATTTCTTTGCATTGTTCATTTAAGAAGGCCCTCTTGTCTCTCCTTGCTATTCTTTGGAAGTCTGCATTCAAGTTTCTGTAACTTTCCCTATCTCCCTTGCATTTTGCTTCCCTTCTCCTCTCTGCTATTTCTAAGGCCTCGTTGGACAGCCACTTTGCTTTCTTGCATTTCCTTTTCTTTGGGATGGTTTTTGTTGCTGCCTCCTGTACAATGTTACGAGCCTCTATCCAAAGTTCTTCAGGCACTCTGTCCACCAAATCTAGTTCCTTAAATCTGTTCTTCACTTCTACGGTGTATTCATAAGGGATTTGGTTTAGATTATACCTGAGTGGCCCAGTGGTTTTTCCTACTCTCTTCAGTTTAAGCTTGAATTTTGCTATGAGAAGTTGATGATCAGAGCCACAATCAGCTCCAGGTCTTGTTTTTGCTGACTGTATAGAGCTTCTCCATCTTTGGCTGCAGAGAATATAGTCAATCTGATTTCGATGTTGCCCATCTGGTGATTTCCATGTGTAGAGTCGCCTCTTGTGTTGTTGGAAAAGGGTGTTTGTGATGACCAGCTTGTTCTCTTGACAAAACTCTATTAGCCTTTGCCCTGCTTCGTTTTGAACTCCAAGGCCAAACTTCTCTGTTGTTCCTTTCATCTCTTGACTCCCTACCTTAGCATTCCAGTCCCCCAGAATGAGAAGAACATCCTTCTTCGGTGTCAGTTCTAGAAGGTGTTGTAAATCTTCATAAAATTGCTACAAGTTAAGAAGTTAGCTTAAATGCTTGCTGTTGCACAATGAGTTGTATGGCTCAGGATGCAACAAAAAGTTCCTACACTATCTTCTTACTTTTCTGCAGTTCATCAACCAGATATACTGTATACCAGTTGGGTTACTAAAGAAATCTAAATTTTTTGAAAATTGACATATTGACTCCCTTTCCCCCTCTTTTTGGAAAGGTGAATATACAGGGATTCAAAGACAGATGCTTAAAAGCTATGCATATAAAACCATGGACTCAGATGAATTTATGCAACCAAGAGTCTTGGGTCAACTCCCAAGAAGGCTCCTTTGCTGTACAGCAGGAGTGGGCCACATGCACTCCCCTAAGGTTCCACATGCGACCCACCAGCATCTCCAGGACCCTCAGCACTGCCATTTTGCAAATTGATGTTTTAAAGGTTTTTAAAGATGCCTTATGCCCTTTAAGGAAATAGAGGCTATTTTTTCCATTTCTTGTGGGACCTCAAGAATTCTGGAGGCTTTGCTTAAATTTTTTAAAATAAAAAAAATATTATTTAGATGGTGCAATACAGCATATTCAGTGTATAAACTCAACCACCTATTTTTATAGGAGATGTTTTTGGTGGGGTGGGAGTCACACGTGGATCCATCCAAGATGCATAAACACAGCCTCTGAGCATCATCCATCTGTGCAGTAAAAGAAGTTTTGAGTGATTCATTAGGCAACACAAGACCAAGACAAGGTGGGGCATCTCTGCTGGTTCCTGGCACTCCATCATCCCCATCTGGATTTATACCTCAAAGACAAAAATGAAATATAACTTCCTGGTGGTCAGGTTGTATGCAAACATACTTTGGGATGTAGAATATCATTTCTGAA
Source organism: Pogona vitticeps (assembly GCF_051106095.1). Classification (NCBI taxonomy): domain Eukaryota; kingdom Metazoa; phylum Chordata; class Lepidosauria; order Squamata; family Agamidae; genus Pogona; species Pogona vitticeps. Next base: position 43,745,603 of record NC_135788.1, on the reverse strand, counting down.
CATGGAGCACATCTGGCATCAAGCTTAGCTTCCATTTTCCTGGCTTTGGGAAATATGAGCCAACGCATTTCTTAACTCTGATCTTAAACTGGCAGATTTTTAAAGCACTGAACTATAAGTAATAGTATTATTAGTTATCTGCTCTATCTGCTCAACAAAAGATGATCACTCTACATTCATAGCAACAGTGATGGTGGCAGCAGGGGACAAGTAACAGGGTTCGTAAATGAGCAGGACTGTGCAAGGTTGTATTTTTCTTGTTCAGCAGTATCCACAAATAAATTCTGCCTCCTCTTCATCCTGTAGCTGTCAAAACATGGCTCAGCCATAACTCAGACCAAATGGTAATAAAACATTTTCTGCTAAAGATTTCATGATCTCTGTCTGTGAAATACAGATCTAGCATGCAATAACTCCAGCTCTGAAGGCCAAATTCTCAAACTGATTCAAAGAAACATTAGAAAATGAGACTGCAGTTCTGTGTCCAATTTCCCAAGAGTATAATTTATGGAATAACATGTATCTTATTTCTCAGCAGACACATATAAGATTGCACCGTGAGGCTGTAATCCTGTTCTCATTTATCTGAATTAAAACGTGATTAAACATAACTAGATTTACCCTTGAGTAGCCTGCTGTCACTCTGCAATCCTGTCTAGACTTAACTTGGAAGTAACATGCACAAAAGGATATTGCTGAAGACTTCCTGAGGACCAAAATATAACTCTTATATAGTTTAAATGTTATATAATGCTGTTTTTGTGGTAATAATACTTCCAGTACTTACAGGTTTTGTCTTTCAAACCACAAGTCCAAGGTCAATAAACTTACATTTAGAACTGATGCTCCCTCAAATGGTGAAATATGTAATTCCCTCAACTATGTTACCTTGCACTGTGCTTTCTTTTGTGATTGGTCCTTGAAAGTTAAAACACTGGCTTAATTTAAGTTTGAATGCTGAGGCACACATCTGTAAGGAAATCCTATTGTCACAAGAGTGCTAATTGCTGAGAATATGTAATTCCCCTTCATATTTCCTTTGACCTTTGGTTTTACTACACAAACTTGCTGCCTTTGTTCTAGAGCAAGGCCTAGGCAAGAAACTCAGTTGTTTATTAAATTGCATACTTCTGCTCTAGCACAGTTTTGATTTGACTCTAACAAGAGGTATCAACACGGTTAATTATTTGTTGCCAGAGAAGAAATACATCAGCAAGAGAATACAGATGTACACAAAATTTCCATATACTTTATTACAGATACAGTATATGATTTAATTTTTTTATTATTACTCAACATACAGATGAGATTTATGCATAAGCAGAAACTGAAACCCCTTTCAAAAGCTGACAATTAACCTATAACAGATAGTAAAGTATGTACAATCCGTGCTCCTGCTGGAATGGAAGATAGCACAATGGGGAGGGAAGGAGCAGTGCACCCCAACTGGGAGGTGGGGAGCCAGCTGGGGTGGGTGAGGAAAGTGACTGTGTGGCCGCACTGATGGCTTAGATGACATGGCACCAAGTGCTTCATGCCCACTGGTCTAGATCAGTGGTTCCCAACCTTGGGCCTCCAGATGTTCTTGGACTACAACTCCTAGAAATCCTGGCCAGTACTGCTAATGGTGAAGGTTTCTGGGAGTTTTAGTCCAGAAACATTTGGGCACCCAAGGTTATGACCCTAGAAAATTATACTATTATACTATAAGTCTAGACCCTGGACCCATTGTCACGTTGTACAAGAACAAAGGTGACAGGGGTGACTGCAATAACTACCGTGGTATCTCTCTTCTTAGCGTTGTAGGGAAGCTGCTTGCCCGTGTTGTGCTGAAGAGGCTCCAGGTGCTTGCAGACAGAGTCTATCCGGAATCACAGTGTGGATTTCGAGCAAATAGATCCACCACTGACATGGTATTCTCCCTCCGACAGTTGCAGGAGAAATGCAGGGAACAACAACAGCCACTCTTAGTGGCCTTCATAGACCTTACAAAAGCATTTGACTTGGTTAGCAGGGATGGCCTTTTCAAAATACTTCCCAAGATTGGATGTCCACCTCGTCTCCTTAACATCATCAGGTCCTTCCACGATGGAATGAAAGGCACTGTAGTTTTTGATGGCTCAACATCAGATCCCTTTGACATCCGAAGCGGAGTGAAACAGGGCTGTGTCCTCGCACCAACACTTTTTGGGATCTTTTTTGCTGTCATGCTGAAGCATGCCTTTGGAACTGCAACAGAAGGTGTCTATCTCCGGACTAGATCAGATGGAAAGCTCTTTAATCTCTCTAGATTGAGAGCGAAGACCAAAGTCCAACTGAAATGCATGAGGGACTTCCTCTTTGCAGACGATGCAGCCATTGTTGCCCACTCTGCTGAAGACCTCCAACAACTCATGAACCGTTTCAGCAAGGCCTGCCAAGACTTTGGACTAACAATCAGCCTGAAGAAAACACAAGTCATGGGCCAGGGTGTGGACTCGCCTCCCTCTATTACCATCTCCACACAAGAATTGGAGGTTGTTCATGACTTTGTGTACCTTGGCTCAACCATCTCTGACACCCTCTCTCTAGATGTCGAGCTGGATAAACGCATTGGGAAAGCAGCCACCATGTTCTCTAGACTCACAAAGAGAGTATGGCTCAATAAGAAACTGACAACACATACCAAGATCCAGGTCTATAGAGCCTGTGTCCTGAGCACACTCCTGTACTGCAGCGAGTCCTGGACACTTTGTGCCCGGCAGGAGAGGAAGCTGAACACCTTCCATATGCGTTGCCTACGACGGATTTTTGGTATCACCTGGCAGGACAGAGTTCCAAATAGAGTAGTCCTAGAACGAGCTGGAATTTTCAGCATGCATACATTACTGAAACAGCGACGTCTACGCTGGCTTGGGCACGTTGTGAGAATGGCTGATGGTCGGATTCCAAAGGATCTCCTATATGGAGAATTAGTGCAGGGAAATCGCCCCAGAGGGAGACCACAGCTGCGATACAAGGACATCTGCAAGCGGGATCTGAAGGCCTTAGGAATAGACCTCAACAGATGGGAAACTCTGACATCTGATCGTTCAGCCTGGAGGCAGGCAGTACATCACGGCCTCTCCCAATTTGAAGAGACCCTTGTCCAGCAGGCTGAGGCAAAGAGGAAGTCACAAAGGAAGCAAAACCAGGGAGCTGGACAGGGGACAGATTGGATTTGTCTCCAGTGTGGAAGGGATTGTCACTCTCGAATTGGCCTCCTCAGCCACACTAGACGCTGTTCCAAGTCCTCCATACAGAGCACGATACCATAGTCTTTCGAGACTGAAGGATGCCTACTAGACCCTGGAAAATTATACTGGCTCTGCTTTCACATATGGTTTCCTGGTTATGTACTCTATATCACAACAGGAAAGGCTACTGACTGCCAAGGGGGCCATTTTATCCCTTACCCAAAGGAGCAGAACTATCCATCCTTTTATCAGTTTGGGTGCCACTCAGAAAAGGGTGCCCAAATTTAGCGCCCACCTGGAGAATACACTTCCTCTATGCTGAGGATTGCTTGCTGTAGGCACATTCTAGTAACATTTCCCTCACCCCACTCCATTCAGGCTTTCCCAGATTAATTTTGGTGATCGAATATTATTGGTTATTCTTCTGAATACATGTATAATGAAAATGACATCTTAAAATGATTGTATCTGGAAGATTTTAAAAAAAAAACATGTATATGAGTTTTGTATTGTTTTTGTTTACTTTTAGTTTAGTTTTACTCCATAGGCAGGCAATGCATTTATTGGAATCAACTGTTATTGGGATCAACTGCAATTTTCCATTGGAGAGCCAGGATGGTATAATGAATGGGTGGTTAGAGTAGGATTTAGACCTGGTTTCAGGTTCCTATTCAGTCATGAAAACTTACAAAGTGGATGGGTGGGTATAGCACCAATAGATCACTATTTGGACATTATGGTAGAATCACTGTAAACTGGAACACAAAAGCAAGGGCAGGTGAAACCTTTATTAGGCCATTAATTTATATATGTATAATATTGCTAGCTTTTGACATATACCAGTCTTCATCAGGCTGTGCACCAATATATTGTGGATTATGTAGAAATAAATTTATGAAAGTGCCAAAAGTCATGGCAGATATCCATGTCAATTCCATTTTTTAAGGAAGGATTACAAAAAGCAAGCTGCAAAAACAATCCAGGTGTGTATGTTTCAAATTCCACTGCTGGGTTGTGCCTTCCAAGCCCGCAGACAAAGAGCTGCTAGGTATTTGGGATTTCCCCCTCCCATCACCTTCATTTGAAACGCAATATTCCTATTTGACCAGGGGTGGGGGGGGAAGCAGGGCGGGGAGAGATTACACAGAAATGTGGTCTCCATCAGAGAACAGGGAATGAAATTTGGTCTACCTACTTGGTGAAACCAATTGAAGCCAAATTAATAGTATGACCTAGTATTTGGAAACAAATGTTTTCTTCAGTTTGCAGTCCTGCTTGAGTGATGTAAGTGTCCATGTTGTCTTCTAGATGGTGCTCTGAGTGGCTATTCAGGGTGTCCTCCAGAGTCCAGGAAAAAAAATCAAAACAAAGCTATGTGATCCTTACACAACACAAAAAACAATGACAAGCGATACCTTTGTTAGCCTACTAATATTATTAAATGGCATATAGCAACAACATCCACACAAATAAAGGAAAATAGAAAGTTCACAGCTGTATAACAGCTTTATTAGGAATAACTATAAATACACAAAAAGTACAACTTTGAGTCCTCCTGATCTCCACATTAGGCTAGAGAACAAAAGAAAAGAGGGGATCAAAGGGGAAAAAAACCCACATCAATTCTAAAATAAAGTTTTTCACAATTGAGGTCTACAACTTAAGTGCATTAAAATCTATACTACTTGTATGAAGGATATAAGCAAGCACGCAACAAAGCAAATTAAATTGACACATGAGTACCTCAACAGTTATGATAAAAGTTAGAAACAAAAGGATTGGATCTGTGGCATGACCAGAACTCCCACCTGTGGTTGCCCTAAACCCATCCTAGTAGTAGCTGATATAAAGAGGAGGGGAAGCAGAGGGCAGAGAGGTGGCAGTTTTCTTTGTCCCTTAGATGGGGTGGGAGAGCTTGTGCCTACCCTGCTAGCCCAAGCCACCCAATGGGTCTTTATTATTTAGTGGAAGCTAGAATGTGAATCTCATGTGTCTCAATCCATCGTTAAATTACATGCACTGGAAACTCTTGGTTGTCACTTCTTTTTTTCGTCTACCAGAGAAACAGCAGACAGGTGGGAACAACTGTAGCCATAGAATTTGGCTGCTGTCCATGGCTGAGAGTTTTGTTTCAGTTCACTTTTGAAGAATGTTCCAACTGACTGAGTAAGTCATTTGTTGTTGTTGTACCATCCAAGAGTAGTTTACCAGTAACCACACACACACACACACACACACACACACAGAGAGAGAGAGAGAGAGAGAGAGAGAGAGAGAGAGAGAGAGAGAGAGAGTTTCGATAGCATAACCTGGGAATTGAACCCAGGTCTCCTGATTCCTAATCCATTATTCTATCTACTACATCATACTGGGTGCCCCTGAGCAATTATATTTGTTAGTTTATGTCTAAAGACTAAAAGAAAAAAAGCTCTCTTCTAATCATGGACTGCCTGTAGTGTATTCATCTGGCTCTGAAAGAACTTGAGATTTTAAAATGTTGAAAAACACACACACACACACACACACACACACACACACACACACACTTTCATATACACACACAAACAAAATAATTTTCAACTTGTATTTTACAACAACCATCATTCCACCTGCCCAAGGCTGGAATTTTGTGGTTGTTCCTACAAAAAGAAGTGAAGAAATCAGATCAAATGTATATCAGAGAGAAAAATCTGCCTTCAAAAAACACAATTAAAAAACCACATCATCCTTCCAGTTCTAATTTAGAAGCTGTGTGGATTTTTTTTCTCGTCATTCTTCTCTACCTTTTTTTTTCTCTTTCCTTCTCCTGATTGAAAGGGAGGTGGGAGATGGCAGAAGGGCAATCGAGATGCCAAAGTGGCATTTCACCTGCCCAAAGCAGCTTTTTAGCATCCTTGTAACCTGGCAATTGCTAGAACAGAACTGGATATGTGGAACACTGCAGATAACACTGCAGGATTAGCCGAAGTTTTGGGCTTCGCTGTACAATGCTCTCATGATAATCAAAATTTGATTACCTCCATAGCTAATGCTACAACAATTTGTAGCTGAGAGATCTGCATTGTATATACAATATTAATGTTTTTTTAAAAAGAGCCTGCAACTACTGCAGACATTGCCTTTTTTTATTCAAGGATAATTTATTTTCAGTTTCATTGAAAAATATTTGTATTTTTACATAACTACAGAGGAGATAAAATTAATGCATTGAATTAATACAAACAAATAAACTCTTTGGCCTAAAGCCCTCCACTTTTCATCATATTTCATCATACTGTCTCTGTTATGCAAGTAATTTTGGAGCTGCATATGATTTGCAAAAGAATGAATACATTCTTCTTTAATGTACTCGTTTAAAGCTGCAGGCACCAATAAATCTATTCCTTCCCACACATCCTCTCCTCTCCCATAGTGTGCTACACCAATGGGACATCATGGATCTAAATACAGGCAATAACCTTCTTACTGCCATAGATGACTTCTGCCTGGAGGAGGGGAATGTCAAACTTTGAAATTGTGGAGGAGGCAACCCACTGCACAGATCACAAACTGGTACTGCCTGCCACCTGTCCTAGAGGCACCATTTTCATAGCAAACATCCCATTTTTAATATCAACATAACTGTCTTTGCTACCCACAAAGAACAGCAAGAGCTATAGTTTAGCAAGATGCTGAGAATGCCCTGGAAAAGAATGCTGGTTATTTTTCATAAGAAAAGGGAGTGTCTGTTAAGCCAGTTTGCCAAGGCTTTGATCTTAAGATAAGTAAACTTAAGGACCTTTATGGATGTTTCCCATCCCCTACTCTCAATTGAGTACCTTGGCTTCTTCCTCCCAAAACCAGAATAGAAGAGCCGCCACCAATGTTGATACTGTTATGAAAGCCAGTGCTTCCCAACCTTCGGTACCCAGAAGTTCTTGAACTGCAACTCCCAGAAATCTTGGCCAGCACAGCTAGTGGTGAAGGCTTCTGGGAGTTTTAGTCTATGAACATCTGGGGACCCAAGCTTGCGAAGCATTGTTCTAGGCAAAGGCTGATGTCTACTCATGTATGGCTTCTGCATCTGCAATGCCTGTCTTATGTGTTTGTACACTGTGGTTAAGGAGTGGAGAAAAGAACCAAAGCAGCTGTTCCTAAAACCTTTGTCCTTCTCCCTCCCTCCCTCCCTCCCTCTCTCTCTCTCTAACTTGGGTCTCCTCCCTCCCTCTTCATTCCCATTTACTTACTCTCATTCCACTTTCTCATGGCAGAGGGGGCACTTCTCTTCAATTCAAGATTAGCACAGTCCTGCACAGTGAAAAACAAAGGTGTGTTTTTTAGGACTCTCAGGCTGTACAATAAGTCATATGTTCCAAACAGGTTAGAACCCTAATTGGCAGCACCATTTCTTGGCAGTGCCCTGCCTACCTGCCTTCAAAAGGGGAGTTTAGCATTATGGTGCTTTCCCAATCAAACTTGAAAAGAGAAGGCTGGAGTAAGTAGAAAATACCTAGATGTGTGTCCCACAACCTGAAGACAAATCCTGTCCTCTTCAAGAACATAAGGGAACAAAATGCCTTATCTGGAAGACTCTTACATTAATAAATATAAATATTGATTCCTACCCTCAATAGCCACAGAAGACCCACAAACTGCAGCCCTCATCGTTCAGGAGAGACTCACCCCACTAATTTGCAAAGGTTTGCCACATGGGAGGGAAGAGAGAACATGAAAATCCTTCAATTAATTTATCTGAGGAGCCAAGCCAAAGTGTATTTATCTGTTCAGAAAGGTTGTGGAGATCTTAGGGAGGTGTTATTGTCCAGATTGTCCACCACTATCATCTCCAGAAGGAAAAGTTTTAGAAGTATTCAAAGTACTTCAAAGCTGGTTTGATCAAACAAAATAAATGAGTGTACATGCCACGAACTATCCATCAAAGAGCTATAATTTGACTTCCAGGTCCTATATGTCTGTCTGTGTATGTATGGGGAGGGAATTACGCCTCCAGCTAGAAATGCTGCTGTGGCACTATTTGTGACAATTTCTGTACAGTCGCTAAAATATGAATGGAGCAGAGAGAAAGGCCTTTGAATTCAACACAGAACTGGCACCACATAGCACTTCTCAGAGAATCCTCTTATGGATCCTTCTCTGTTTCTAAGCCACTTCTAAATCTTTTTGTTTGCTGTTACTCCTACTGAGCTCAAAAGCAGCTGCAACAGTTTGTGCCAGCTAAGGAGCCATCGTCATAGATTTCCCAGTTGTTGTACGGAATAATCTTTGAAAAGAGAATTCCCAGCTTAGATATTTTTAAATGAAGCAAATGCTAGTTCACTTAGAGCACACAACATACCTGACTAAACCAGAGAGGAATTTCACACACCTAATCTTGCTGTGGCTTCAAAAGAGAAAGGAAAAACAAATGTATGAATTAAATTGCAACCTTCTGGCATAGTGGTTAAACTGCCAAAACTCTGCTTATGACCTGGTTTGAATCCTAGATAGCCAGCTCAAGGTTCACTCAGCCTTCTCTCCTTCCGAGGTCAGTAAAGTGAGTACCCAGCTTGCCGGGGGGCGGGGGCTGTTGCCCAATTGCCTTTCAGAGCTCACGGCTTGGCTTGTCCTCTCCATTGCCGAGGCAGCAGCAGCAGGAGGAGGCAGAGACGGAGGCGAAGGAGCATTCACACACGCTCTGCCGCCTCTTGATGCCTGCCTTCCCCCCACCCGCCCGATCACCACCTCCAGCGAGACTGAGGGGCTCAGCTCCATCTCTGCCTTGTCCCCTCCGTCCCCTCCAGGGGTGGAGGCAGCAGGAGGCATAGGTGAAGCAGCATTCACACGTGCTCTGGCACCTCCAGCTGCTGCCTCCCCCCTGCCTGCTTGATCAACGCTGACTTGTCCCCTCCCGTGGTGGAAGCAGCGGAAGGTGCACGCTGGGGCGCCTCTTCCTGCCTCCTTAGCAAAAGAAAGGAAGCAACGGCTCCCCTTCCTTTTTTGCTAAACCCAGCAAGCCTTTTGCTAACCTTCTCAAAAGGTGAGGAAAAGCGGCAGTCACTTTGACAGTCGCTTTCGTTGCCTTTTGCCAAGGCATGGGGCTTAGCAAAAAGGGAGCCCTTTGATCCCTGCTTTTTAAAATTTGGGGTTAGAAAAAAGGGGGGGTTCGTCTTATACTTTGGGTTGTCTTGTAAACGGAAAAATATGGTACCTTGCATATGAAAATCTAGTGTATCAGAGAGGAACTTTTAGAAACATTTTGGGTTAACTTTTCCCTATGAAGGGATTTTTTTTTACATGAGAGGAGATTCATACATATAGAATTTCAACCAAATTTGGAGTAACTAGTCTATAAACAAAATGAATGCAGTAGAGCAACAGGTTAGCTTCAGTGGGGCAACACTTTACTTCAACCTCCCAATCTCTGCTCCTTTTTAATAGATCATGGGCAATATCCTCTTCTTGCAGTTGTAATGTAAAATTACGCCCTCCTACACATGCCAGGCATTATGTCCACCAATAAAAAATTGCATAATTCGATTGTGCATTTGATTGTGCGATTCGTATTGTGATTGTCATGCAATATATTGGCAGAAGTGATTCATGGATAGTACTTAGGTCTTTGTGCTATTGAAGCTACCATGGCATAATGCCAAGATTTTGCCCACTGAGTTGGAATGAGACTGTAAACTCCAAGAAGAGGATTTTATACCAGAAGAAAGTGGGGCTTTATTCTATGAGTTTCATTCCCTCTAGCTGCTAGATAAAACTACTCAGTTTGGTTTCAATAGACTTACCTAGCCTAGCTTCTAAAGCCATTTCTATCCTTGGTAATATATATCACTCCCAAAAGTTTTCAGCACCATCAACTCTTTTTGATTTTTGAGAAAGTTTCCCAACTCCAAGGAACCCACCATTCAGGCTAGAACGCTTATGGAGGCAGAACCCGACAGAAAATAATCAAATAGCTGTCAAATCAAAAATCAACTAATCTCTACCAATCTAAGGTGAAGGCTGCTAGTCGATCTTACTTTGCTGTCCAGATAAGTGAAGCCTCCAACCAGCAGGCGGAACTTTTCTGTATAGTTCGCGATCTGTCCAGAGTTGGTCATGGTGACTGGCCTCCCACTAGCATCTCACCTGATCAGTTTGCAGACTTTTAAAAATAAAAAATGGAGGCCATCCACCGGGATCTTACCCCCTATTTGAAAACAGTGGATTGAGCAGAGATGTCCAACTCTCTGCCTTACCCGATGAAATGTAACCACTTTCAGTGGCGTCAGACACAGTGGACGGATTGCTTGACCGCTGTCATGCCACCCCCTCCTACCTTGACCCTTACCCAGCCTGGCTAATCAAAGCAGCCGGGCCTATAACATCTGAATGGGCTATGGCAATAATTAACGGATCTCTCCAGGACGGCAAGGTTCCCCTTGCCCTCAAGGAGACACTCATTAGGCCGATTAGGAAGAAACCGAGCTTGGTGGTGAACAATACTGGTAAATATAGGCCCATCGCCAATGTTTCTTTCCTCAGCAAGGTAGTTGAGAGGGTGGTGGGCTATCAGCTGCAGGCTCTTCTGGATGAAATCAATGCCTTGGATCCATTCCGGTCGGGCTTCAGGCTGTGCCACGGCATGGAAACAGCATTGGTCGCCCTGTTTGATGACCTACTGAGGCAGGCCGACTGGGCAAAATGTCTCTGCTCATCCTCCGAAATATCTCAGCCACCTTTGATACCATCGACCACGGTATTCTCCTGGAGAGGCTCTCCAAGTTGGGAGTTGGTGGCCTGGCTCTTCCTGGCTCCGTTCCTTCTCAGAGGACCATTCCCAGAGAGTGCAGATTGGAGAGATTTTCTCAGCCCCGTGGAGCCTCGATCGTGGGATTTTGCAGGGCTTGATTATCTGTCCAATGCTGTTTAACATCTATATGAGACCGCTGGGAGGGGTCATCAGGGGATGTGGGGCTTCGTGTCTTCAGTACGCTGATGATACTCAGCTCTACATCTCCTTTTTTCCAACAACAGTGGATGCTGTCTCGTTCCTTGAGTGCTGCCTGGGGGCTGTTCAGCAATGGATGCAGGAGAGCGAACTGAGGCTGAACCTAGGCAAGACGGAGGTCCTTCAGGTCGGTGCCTCTCTTTTTTAGGTGGTGACTCTTACCACCAAGAGTGAGGTTTGCAGTTTGGGTGTACATCTGGACCCGGCGCTCACCATGGAGACCCAGGTGTCAATCAGTGGCCCGTTCCATACAATTCCAGCTTTGGCAGATTGCCCAGCTGCATCCCTATCTTGATGTGGCGGTGCTCACCACTTTGGTCCATGCACTCGTAGTCTCAAGATTAGACTACTGTAATGCGCTCTATGTGAGGCTGCCTTTGAGACTGACGCAGAAACTTCAGATGGTACAAAATGCAGCGGCCAGAGTTCTTACAGGGATGAAAAGGTACCAACATATTTCCCCGACACTGGCCACCTTGCATTGGCTGCCCATTCATTTCTGTGTTAATTTCAAAGTTCTTACGGTTACATATAAAGCCCTAAACAGTTTAGGACCTTGATATCTTGCAGAGCGCCTTCTCCCACCCAGTTCTCCCAGAGTCACTCATTCCAGCTATGCCAGGTGGCTGAGGGACCCAATGCCGAGGGAGGCCCGGAAGGAAAGAATGAGGAACCGGGCCTTCTCAGCAGTGGCCCCTCGCCTTTGGAATAACTTGTCAGTGGAGATCTGCCTGGCTTCCTCTCTGGGTGTTTTCAGGAACAAACTTAGAAACTAGCTATTTGGGCAGGCTTTCCCTCCTGCCATATCTTAATTTCTTATACTTTTGCTACCTTGAATCTATAATATATGCTGTTTTTTTAAATTTGTAAACCGCCCAGAGTAGACCTTTGGTCTAGATGGGCGGGATAGAAATCCAATAAATAAATAAATAAATACATTCATATTTCATATTAAACATCTCTTAAACACAAACACAAAACATGCTGAAACACTGCCCAAAATCCTAATCATTCCACCTGCTGGTGTAACACAATTGGCATAAATCTAGATGACAAATTACCACAAATTGAGAAGTCAGTGGAGGCATTGCTGTTGTGTCACTGAGGTTTACATCAGTTGTATCAAACTGGTATAAAAACAAAACAGATTTAAAATTAAATATAAGCACAGTTTTCTTATCATAGAAAATTAATAAGCATCTAATTCACCTTGGGAAAGAGCAAAATCAAAATGATTTTAATGTGAAGGATAATGCTACATGAAAGTCTGTTCCCACTTGTCAAAATATAAATTTCATGGTAAGAAATCTCAAAAGTTATAAAAGTTTATGCAAGATTTTTTGTTGTTGTTAAAATCCATAGTTTTATCTCCACTCCCTTCAAGACCCTTATTCAGGAACCAGTGTTGTAAATCTTGCTTGGTTGCTCCCTCTTTTCTTCTGACAGGATCCGTTGAGATCAAACAAGTTGGAAACAGCTCTGCCTTGACTGCAAAATCAGACTTTTCTCCCTTTCCTGCTCCCAAAATAGCAACAGGATAGTCTGTGTCAAACTGAACACCTTTGTATCAGTGAATGTTTGCAAAGTGTTTTTCCTCTTCCATTACATATCAAGCTAATACACAGACTACATTATTTCAATATGAAGACTCCTCCCTCCATCTCTCCCTCCTCACGACTTTTTGTAAGATCATGCCTGATCTTGTAACACTCAGTATGACACTTGGAGGTCTCCAAAGTGTGCCCATGGCATCGTGCCCTTCTCATTTGCTTGATTGTGAATTTCGTTGTATGGGTATACTGTGTATATACTTACAATGACAATAAATTAATAATAATAATAATAATAATAATAATAATAATAATAATAATAATAATAATAATAATAATAATAATAATAATAATAATAATAATAATAATAATAATAATAATATCAAGTTATTGCCGCAAAATGGGTCTACTACCTGCTATGTCTGCTTATTTGCATATGTGCACTAGCCTTTAGTACTGGCAGTGAATGCACTAGACCAGTGGTACCCAGCCTTGGGTCTCCAAGTGTTTTTAGACTACAATTCCCAGAAATCCTGGCCATATAGCTAATGGTGAAGGATTTGGGGAGCTTTAGTTCAAGAACATCTGGGGACCTGAGGTTGGGAACCATGCACTAGACATCCATATTAGAGCTATTTCCAGGAGTTCCAACATACTATGGACACAATTCTTCAGTCCTATAGATTTTTGCTATAGGCAGGCTTTCCCAACAATAACAGAGATATAAGGCATATATAGGGCTCAAAATTTTTTATTAAAAATATAATGCAATTAATTTTTGTTCATAAGGCCCTTAATTGTCAGCCTGCAATAAATTGATGATGTTGAAAAACCCTGGAATTTTTAATTACCTGTTGTAGGACCGTGGAGGAAGCCCAAAACAAATCACAACCAGGAATTGTTCTTTTATAAGAAATCTAGAAATTATCAGGGTGCTCGAGACAAATGCAGGATGATTTTTGGTCCACCCAGTGGTACCTCCTTTGATTACAATATGTGTTTTGGCCAAATATAAAAATCTGAATGTGTTTCTCTTGGCAAGTTCAATTTTATCACTCCTGAATTAAACTCATTAAATTTAATGAGTGTTTGAAAGGTCAGGTGCATGAAGGAAATGTTTGCTGCTGTGGTACAATGTAAAAGGGCTGAAAAATATCGGCAGTAATAAACCCTCTGGAAAGACATGTGGATGATACAGCACTAGCTAACAGAAAATCTCTTTTCACAGCAAGCCATTCTCTCTAATCTCAACCTGAACTGTGAATTTCAAAAGATGCACAGATGAATAAAAGCTAAGAAAGGTGTGTGGCATGCTTTGTTACCTACTATTAGTAAGAGCAGATCTTTATGGAAATGTTCTCCAAAAAAATCCTGGAAGGCTCATATGAACAATGTATAAAATCAACTATTCTCTTTCATCTTCAATCAACACGCCTGCTTCAGGCTTCTTGAAAAAGAAATCAGAATAGTCAGACACAATCTGGATCAATAAACAAAACACAAAACCTTCTACGAACACAGAAGCAGTGTGTCCTCATGGCATGTCTACTCTGCAGCACCACCAGTGGTCTCAGCAATGTCAAACATAATGACAAGGGCTCATTTACTGGTTCACCTGCTAGTGCAGTCAGTTGGAGGAAATAACAATCTTAGGGCTCATTTATATTAAAGCAATAGTTTGGAGTATGTGCTGGTATAAATAAAATCGAGTTAAATCAACTCCAAGTCGTGTGGCAGGCACATGGTACTTAGATCACAGTTTGCATTCTCTTGTGGGGGGAAATGTTTAGTCTGGTGTTTTTGCCAGACATGTGCACTTGCTCTTCAACTAAAGGTTGCAATTCACAGAGGCAGGAAGACAGATGTCTCTCTGTGTGTATGTGTACCCTGGGTATACATACATGGAGCAGGGAAGTGCAATAGGAAAAACCTGAGTAAATTAGTGTCAGAAAAGCCTTGTGAGCACTGATGCTCACAGGAGAGCCCAGCAGTGGTGGGCAGAGAACACATGCCACAAACACACAAGTAAAACACATGTAGACATAGCCAAGGGTGAAGGAGGAGATACAGACTGGAAATGGAAGAGAGAGGAGGCAGCAATGGCAGTGTTTCACCTGCCTGCCTTCCAACCACCAGTTCCAGGGTTTGCTCAGTGTGCAAAACTTCTCCTTGGGATGATCTTGCTGTATATATCCCCCCCCATCCTGCTTCCAGAACTGGAAAAAGATATAGGAGAGAGAGAGAGAGAGAGAGAGAGAGAGAGTAGCAGGGGGCTCCTGTCGGCTGCTTGGCAGCCGTATTCCTCACTCACTCCCCGCTTTTAAAACAACAACAGGGACAAATGGCTGTGAGAGTCAGCCAGCAGGATGGCTACTTAAATATTAACTCAGACAGAGGCATTCACAAAGTGAGCATTGATTTCTGCCACTAACCAATTAGCAAAGTACTTTTTCCTCCTCTGGCTTTCCCCTCCTGTCTTCCTGTTTGTTTGCTTCATTTCCATAGTTTGTTTGCTTTCCCCTCTTCTTCTCTAACCTCCAATCAAAGCAGGTCTGCTCCTGGCCTCTGATCATGTGGCTACATGGTGGATTGAATCTCCAACAAGGTTGAAACTACAATTTTTCCTTTTCCTCTCATTTATACTTCTGATTGTAACTGAAAATCTCTGCTGTAAATAAAAATCCCTTTTCTACTTAAAATGCTTCCAGAGTAATTTTTATTCTGCAAAGTGCTGATTACTGTGAAAGGGATGGATGCTGAGAACTTGGGCTTCTTCTCTCACACATGCACATTTTTTCTGCTGCTGTAGCTGCCATTGCTTTGCTTTTACCGTTTACTCTGCTCACTGAAAAAAAGCGAATTACCAAATTTCCACAACATGATCAATGTTACCCTAATGCATTCCTGCCATATTCTACATAGGGCAGACATGGCAATATTTATGCAAAATAATAAACAGACCCAAATTTGACATCCTAATACACACACACAAAAATGCATGCATGCACCAGTTTCAGAACAATTCAGTGTCCTGGATCTGTTAGTTTTCAAAGTAACTATCATGAAGAAAAGGAATTATAAAGGAAAATTCAAAATATAGCCAAAGTGGGATGTATTCACAGATAATCTGTGTGCATCAAAAGGCTTAAATAGGAACCAAGGGCTTTATGCACACTATATGCATCAATCATCTGGATTTATCCACAGTCTGTGATATAGCTATAACTAAGGAGTCTTTTTCCTTGACCTGTGTCTACCTTAGGACAACAATTTAATTGCTGATGGCAGCATACCTGTGTAGTCAGCACTTTGACTGAAAGTTCTTGGACTACCGGCATTATAAAAACCCATTACCAATGTAATTGTCACTTTCTTATTCCCATCTCATTTTGTCCCACCCCAGGTAGTCTGGATAAAGTACCTGTGACCTGACTATTAGGCTCCATGTGTCTAAGGAAGTAGATGGTAATCCAAAAAGAAGAAGAAAACGCACACTGAAATAAATCTTTTTGTTATTAAGGTGCCGTTTTTCTTTTGTTTTTATTTGTTCTGTACATGCTGAAACAAATTCATAGGCCCACTTCTTTAAAAACTGGGGGGGGGGGGGATAAGGAAAGTGTATGCTGCATAAAATAGGCCATATATCCCTTAATGACAAAACAAGGTACTGATTTGTTGACATCTCCTTTTCTAGAGGTATATGGATGAGAGAGGAAGGAGGAGGTGGAAGTGAGCAAAACTTTAGTCTTACTTGTGTAGTTGATCTACTGCTTGTCTCTATATGAACTCAATACACCTGTGGAGATCCTTATGTCATTCTCAATAATGCCATTTGGTAAGGGATAGAAGTATGAAGAGAAAGAAATGTGTTTCACTAGAGAAATCCGTTTTGTGAAATGTCTACATGAACTTTTTTTGCCTCCTTAATTTTCCATTAATGTCTTCCCTGGGCAAGAAACCCAGTCTTCGGCTCAAAAATTTACTGTAGGTAAAGCTCTCAGACCCCTAAGAAACTTCAATCAACTTGTTGAACACTTTGCCACCATGCTATCAGTTGTGCATACCTCATATTGTCTAGGATTCCTTGTCAATTTCACCTGCCAATTTCTTTTTGAATTGCCAAATTCGCCGGCTGCTCTTATCTACTTATGCCAGCATCCTGTCTTCCAACATTTTCCAGTCAATAACAGTGAGACCCCAATATCTGGTGGTTGCAAGTGTATCTCTTTGAATAGAATACCCTTTAAAGGCTGGCTGCTGGTGGTATTGTCTCCTGTAATGTTGGTGGAACAGTTGGTACTGTCACTTTTGCTGTTGCTGCTGTTGCTGCTGCTGTTTCAGTATGCCTGATTTGCAGTTGTATCCATTGGAAACCATGAAAAAATAAACAGCATCATTTCAAAATGGGCTACACCCAATAGAACAAACAACATAGAGTGCTGTTGGAGAACTGCTGTAACACACATTTAGACAGAAAATGTCTGACATAGGATATTATGTATATTAAAATGCATAACCCCCAAACTATAACTTTTTCCTGGGAAGCCTTGCTAGCATACATAACCCAAGAATATCGGGTATAACTAAGTAAACCCACATGTCCGGTGCTTTGTAAGATTCTCACCTTGTGACACTGTCAGTCGCTATATTCAGTCCAGCTACATTTGTGTTGAGATCAAGGGCAAGAGAAGGAAAGAGGTGTTTAGCCAGATTGGCACCAAGGCAACTTCCATCTTCCATTGTATCATTATTACTAGTTTTGTACTTTGAGTTTACATTGTCAGCCTCAAATATGGACAGTAGCTCACTTTCTGGGTAGTTATGGGGTACTAAGTAATGGATCGGATGATGCAATTTGGCACTTAAATTTTTTTCAACCTCTCCTAAGCAGTTCTCTTCATACTTTTCATTCAAAACAACAAAAACATTTCTTTTCATATACACAAGAAGATTGTTTCTCTCTGTCACCTTCCATCAGTTCCCTCACTCTGTTCTGCCTCAGAGCCGTTTCTTTCATCACATTAAAAACAATTCTGCCTTTAGGTACTAACAGCTTTTCATATAGCTTGTCATTTGAACAGGCCCTGTGCTTGTTTCTAACACATCATCCACCTCTAATCTTACAGCATCAGCCCACTTTTTGTGGGGTAAAACCACTGCCCAAGAAGAACCTTATTTTGCAGAAGATAATTTATGTAAATTGATGCTAATTTGGAATGGAATCAAAAGAGCTCACTTGGTGCACTGTAAAGCTTCCACTTGCACATCAGGATATTTGACATATTTGCAACATTGAAGAGAAGAAATAATTCACTCCATCACTGCAATACCTAAGTCTTCGACAACTTGTTTCCAAAATTCTGTTTTGTTTCAAAAGTGTTTGCTCTCTGGTACCAACAAATAACACTCAATTGTTGTGAATGAAACACAGAATTAATTTACCCTAGTCTCTGCACCAGTTCTGAGTAACAGTTTAAATCTTGATTTAATCTGCCCTCACACAGTAAATGAAAAAAAGCCCCTCAATTAAAATCTTGTCACTCTATTTTTTTTGCACGCTGGGGAGAGGGGTGCAGCCTCTGAGGAGTTTTGTGTATTTTTAGATCATCTCTCCAGTCCTCAGTCTCTTGTTAATGATTTTGGAAAGGGATCATTGCATTGTGCCCCAAAACCTCTCATCCCTTTCACTCCCATTCTGTTTGATTTCCGAAGGTGGTGAGACCATTCTAGTGCTCCAGTTCTCTCACTATAAGAGAAGCCTTGCTGACATATCACTGATTATTTTAAAACACACATATACACATTTACTTTATTTCATTTTGAACCATACAGTATGATACGTTCCAGCTAAAACATACACCAGCATGGAACAAGTAAGCATCATCAGAGACTGCACAAAAATGCTCTGACAAAACAGAATGCAATAAGATCAAATCAGAGGCAATTTGATAGCTGAACAAGTTTTCACCAACTGGTTAAGGTGATGGATTGCCTCTGTGCTGGTGGCTTTTGTTATATGTTTAAAGAAAGATGTGGTTTCTCCAGCACAAAATGTTCAAAATGAAGCTAGTGTGGTGCTTCATTTCTATGCTGAATGGATTTCATATAAGAGGTTAGAAGTGTTCCACAACTTGTTATAACTCCTATAAATAGCCAGCTCTCATTTGAGAAGTTTGCACAATTCCCCAGTGGCCAGCTTAGCTGTGAACACAACACATCTTTTAGACAGCTCTACAGAAAAGGAAACACTTTTAGCAAATGTTAGCCTAATTAACTGCATTCACAGGTATCATCCATTCCTTCCTCAGGACTGGGGTTAACCACATTGTGTAATCTTTGACTCAAGCAGGACAATATGCTTACAAATAGTCACAAAACTTTCAGATTGGAAATAAGTATCAAGATTTCACAGATACTAGGATGTGAACAAAGGCACACAAGTCGGAAGGACTGGGCAGAAGGGATTCTACTTTCCACTTTAGCCTTCTTTTCTCTGCTATAGAAAATAAGACAATTACAAAGTGAGTTTCCTAGGCCTCAATTTGTTTTAACAGCAATCATAGGGTATGTGGTTCTCCCCCCCCCCCAATGGGCTAAAGGATGTCAAAGGGACCCGTGGAGTTGGCCATCACCATGTAGGAGAGCGGTCGATGCAGCTAACTCAGAACTTTATTCAGGAATTATATGAAGAAGACTGGTGCTTTTCTTCCTGGATCCTCACCTTCCCCACATCCTCCTTTATTCAAAAAGTGGTTTAGCTTCATCCCCTGTAATATCAGTTTCACGTCCTCTGAGTGGTTTATATTAACCCCCAGTCCTTTAGTGTACTTGTTCCTTCTCATACTCTTCTCTGGTGTGGAGGTCTCACTTGAACAGTTGTTCCCACCACCTTTGGAGTTGAGTTAGAGTTGGTGTCAGAGCAGGTAGAGTTGGGCTGGACACTACTGGATCAGGCCTAATCTGCCTCACCATAGGTTCAGTGTCTGGTACTGTATGTCCAAAAGCCCTCTTGACCAACCACATGAGCCTGCCAAGTGCTGGAACTCAGGGAAGAGCACGGGGGGGGGGGGCTGAGGTCTGTATAGCCATAACATGAGAGGACCTCTGAGTCAGTAGGCATTTGAGGGTGGAACAATTACAATTTGAATACATTGTTTTATTCATTTATTGTCCTCTGTCTCCTGAGCACGTATAATCTTGACTGAGCTGTTTGGGATTCCTTCATAGGATGCCCCCCCACACCTCTCTAAAAATCTATTTCTGCATAACTTGGGTGTTCCTCCAAGTCTACTGATTATTATGTATTACTTATTTTATATGCTGCTTTTCTTTCCATAGCAAAGCAAAAGCAAAGTGTGCTGCTTATATAATGCCCCATAGCGCTTCAAGCACTCTCTGACTGGTTTACAATTATGCAGGGTACACATTGCTCCCCTCCAGTGAGCTGGGTACTCATTTTACCGACCTCAGAAGGATAGAAGGCTGAGTTAACCTTGAGCCGGCTACCTGGGATTGAACCCCAGGTTGTGAGCACAGTTTTAGCTGCAGTACAGCAGTTTAACCACTGCACCACAAGGCTCTTGTGGGGACCCAACAAGGCTCACAACATTAAAATCCTATCGTAACACTAAAAATGCCGTTCAAAACTTTGTATTTAAAAAAAAGCAATTACACACTGGTCAGGATTTTAAATCATTTTGAAAACAATTTTTAAATACTTAAATTTCAAAAAAGAAAAGAAAAACAGAGTATTCCCTAGACACTTGCCAGATACTGTTATGTCACTTATAGGTTCTGCCATTTTTGTTGCATAAGGATCAACACTCAAAGAATTAATTTGCTATTGTTATAGGGTACTTTCTGCCCTTTTACTGATCTCTTACATTCTCTCCTTTCCAAGTCAGAAAGGATGCCACTTCCAGCTAGACCCTCTGCAAATAATACCTCAGTTTATTCACCTTCTTTCCTCCCCCCACAGAGAGATGTTCCATTTTTGGTAGACATTGACATTTTGAAGTAGCTATTAGCCTAGCCATTAGGAGGAAATCCTCTGAAGGATGGGTATTCATTTCCCCCATTCCCCCTCCCAGAAAGGTGACTCTGAAACAACACAGCAGCTTTCCAGTTGCTCTGTCTTTCAGGGTCATTAGTTAAAGAAAGAGAAAGTGTTAAGCGTTAAGCTATTGAATGCCTTCAATCCAGTTTCAGTGTCACACTTCATGGAACTAGCTTTTGTTGAACGAGTGTCTCCCTGCTATAGGTAAATTAAAATTGTGGATCTGACAACATGCTGCTTTCTTCTATGCGGTTTAGGAAAAAATGTTATACCTGATTGATTGAAGAATCTTGCAAAGGAAATTTATTGTTCTAGGAATCTCTATATTTGTCACTGATTTCTTCCCAGTGCATGTCCTGCCCTTTGGAGACACCTTCCTTTTTTTCTCTCTGTCTTCTCCTGTTTCCTTTTGATAATTTTTCCTTGTCAGCAACCTTGCTACAATGTTGGTATCTAATCAAATTATCCATCACAAGCAGGCATGGAATCCATGTTGGAACACAAATAGTGTTGAGAGTTGCAAGACAGGATATGCTTGACAGAACTTAGGCTTTGTACTATGAAGGTCTGGAAATTCTCCTGGCAGAAGAACAGGGCTGTCAGGTTCTCTGTCGCATTCCAAAGCAGCCACACATCTCCATGACTGGAAAGGATGTGGGGGAAACTTTTTTTTTGAACAAAGAAGGTTCTAAAATCTTCATATATCTTCCCATGCAGAAAAGTCATCTTCAGGGGCACTTCCACTATAGCAGAATTGGCACAACCCCTTTTTGTGACTGATCTGAGATCTGCTAGCACAGATGGATCTGCCAGCACAAGGTCAGCTGACAGAAGAGCTAGAAAAGGGTGAAGAAGGGGAGGAGCTTAGTCCCACCAGATCCAAACCTCTCATAGCTCAGACTCAGAGCCGCTATCCTAGAAAAAATTAGGCTAGAATCAAGGGTAAACCTAATTAATTTCTAATATCCCCAAACCAGGAAGGGTCTGCATTCAGCATGAGCTAAACGGGCTTAAGGTGAACTTGGCTAGCCCTCAACTATCTTGATACCCTAGGTCTGGATTCAATCGAGTGGTGCGGCTAATATAGTCTGCAATCAGCCCAGATATTGCTGCATTAAACTTTAATATGTCTTGGTGTGTGTTTCAACAAGAAAATTAACTTCATTTGAAATTAATGGCACTCACATTAGCCTAATAATGAGACTAAATTAGGTTGTTTCCAGATACAGTACATTTTTGTCATAAAATTAGCCTGCTTCATTTGTGCAGTTCTGCAAAGGGGTCCAAATTATAACATTTTTCACTTGAAGCCTGCCTGCTTTTTTCCAGGGATTGTTTTTCTTTGACACACATGAAGACGCCGTTAAAGAGGAAAACCTGCACAATGCCCCCAAATTATTGTACTTTCACTTGGTGCATAACTGCAAGTACTTATGGTGACTTCTGAACTTGCAGCAATTTGCTGCTAAAGTATACCCCAATTACATTATACCAGTGGGCACTCCTAATGTGGTTTGAGTCAGATCTTTTGTTCAGTATCCAACCCAGCGTCTTCTCATTTCATGCTTCACATTACAGGACTGCAACATTTTTCCTCAAGATCACAGTAAACAAGAAAAAACTATGCTAAACACAGACATCATTTTTGTACAAGTGAAAGTCCTGCTTATATTTCCTTTTATTCTAAGGCCCAACCAGATGTCTCTTAAATATCATTATTAGCAGTCTTGTTGGGTCTTTCTATCATTAAATAACTAAGCCAAGGAGAAGAACTGTAGTAAAGATCTTAGTGCATTGACTGGATTGCTTTTTTTCCCTATCTAGAGAATCTAAAATTTCACTGCTAATATTTATACATAAACAAATACTAATTTCACACTTTTACTGCAAAACAGCTTGGAATACTTCTTTGAAGTAACACTGTAATAAATATTGTGTGCTGTGAAGACAATTTCAACTTATAGTTACCCCTTCCAGGCTTTTGTAGACAGGCAGTGTACCATTCCCTTCTGGGGTACCCTGGGATTTTGCAGCTTGCCCAGGGCTACATAGGCTAGCTCTTCTCCCAGAAGGTACAATGGCAAATCAAACGGTGGCTCCACAGCCAGACAGGCCATATGGCCAGCAAATAATTACGTGCTATCAAGTCAATGGCAATTTATGCCAACCCTACCAGGGTTTTCTACATAGAAAGTATTTTCCTTTTTCCTAGGGAAACCTGGGGCTATGCAGCTTGATTGGCTCTTCTCCCACAACATGGAGAGGGAAACTGAACGTCCAGTCATACTTTACTTTCCTAATAATGTATACTCATTATTAATTGCTCTCCCCATATCCCTATTTTGTTGCTCGTTGCTCATTGACAAACTATTTGGGTGTTATTTTGTTGCTACTTTTATCCTTTAAAAAAGTCTTAAAATGCAAAAAAATGTCTAAATTTCAAAATACCTACAAATAGCCAACCATTATCCAAAATGACCCCAACAACATTACTTGTTATATATTTTTAAGAAAGCCATATTAACAGTAATTACATTATTTTTCGAAAATAAGGTTGCTGCCCCCATCACTTCAAAAAGAAATGCACTACAGGTAGAGTTGTTGCTTGTAATGCCCTACTTCAAAATTCTGATAACTCATCAGTGTGTTCCCATGACACAGAATAAGGACAAAAAGAGTTTATTATGCTGCTGCGAGAATTGTAGGCCATTATTCTAAATTGTGAGAAAATAGGAAGACCAGGAAAGAAAAGGCTAAATATGTTTTGCTTGAAGAGCATTTGCTGGCTGAATATGATCACACACAAATACACACACAAAGGAATTCAAGAAGCTTGCTTAGTTATCTGTAACTTTAGCAGTGCACTTGTATAACAAGGAAAAAACATTCACCCAAACCCCAGAAACAACACTCTTTGTAGATCCGTGTGTGTGTGTGTGAAAAAGAGAGAAAGAAAAAAATATCTAAGCCTCGGTGTGCTTTCATTAAATGCAACAGGCATAACATAAAGAACTCCAGAAAGCCACACTAATTAATGCACACCACGAAAAGCAAAAAGAAGCAATCAACAAAGGCAGACCCAGAAAGTGCAGACCAAACAGGAGCATTTTCATGCTGTGCGCAGTGCCTCAAGGGAAAGGTTGCAGACTTACAGTACAGATTGTTTTCCTCCAAATCACCCTTCACTTATGAAGAATTTCCAGTGCACCTGATAAACTGCAGACGTTTATGCTTCATAATGAAAGCCACCCGTCAAAACAGATGGAACTGAACTGGCAAGGCAAGGTTTTCATCCTTGTAAGAAAATAACAGGCAAAAAACTAAGGAAAAACACATACAAATATTCAAACCCTATTTCTGATATTTGATCCATATTAGGCACAACAGAAGTTTGCATATTTACAATATCATTGTGTCATAACAGCTGGTGTGATTGTTTGCCCTGAAGACAGTCCTAAACAGCCAAAATGGTCAAGGGTCAGCTGAAACTGTCTTGAATCTAAACCCCGCCCAGCATAAGAATGTCAGAAATCACTGATCATATTGACTATAGTGACTGTCATTATGCCGATGGAGATTTGGCCCTGTCACAACTCAGTTCTTGCATCTCCCCATTCATTTTTGTCCCTTTTCCAGCTTTTCGGCTGGCAGAGCAGAGCAGTTCCGTTGGAAGATTTCCAAGGTTAGTGTGGGAACAAGAGGAAAAAGAATAAATGATGAAGAATGGAGGAAGATGTGGAAAATGAGATTTTAAGATTTATATCAGTGAGAATAAGAGAAAACAATTTTCAAATTGGGTTTAAGATGGTATTTGACACTGATAAAATTGAATAAAATTAATGCTAGTTATCTGAGTGTCTTTTGGAAATGTGAGAAGGAAATTGGTGCATACTTTCATATGTGGTGGGAATGTGAAAAAGTACAAAGATTTTGGAAACTAATTGTTAAAGAACTAAATGATATATGTGAAAAAGATATAGAATTTTATCCTGAGATTGCTCTGTTATCGATATTTGAAAATGTGAAATATGATAAGATGACTAAAGAATTGATTGCTAATTTATTAACAGCAGCTAGATTAATAATAGCTAGGCAATGGAAATCAAAATCTGAATTTTGAATGGAAGAATGGTATAATAAAATATGGAATATAGCTATAAATGATAAGATAACTTGTAATTTAAAGGTTAAGAAAGGAGAGATTAAAAAAGAATAATTTTTATGATACATGGGGCAGATTTTTGGAATATGGGGAAACAAGAGGAAAAGGGAAAGCTCCAAATCAAGAATCAATGCCGGAGAGGACAGAAGAAGAAGAAGAAGAAGAAGAAGAAGAAGAAGAAGAAGAAGAAGAAGAAGAAGAAGAAGAAGAAGAAGAAGAAGAAGAAGAATATAGATGGAGGAAGAAGAGGATTATTGCAAGAGGTCCCATCTATGGTGGTGGGGAACACAGTTAATTTGTATTTTGGTTTATGTATTTTATGTTTTTGTTTATGTTATAGTTAAAATAAAATTTAAAAAAAATTAAAAGGAAGATATCCAGTGTCATACAGGTAGAAACCCAGAGCTCTCCAGAGTAGACTAACTTGATCTGGACTGATTCAGCATTTAGGCTTTTTAAAACCACAGAGAAAAACAGAGAAATGTAGGACGTATTTCCAAATGACCTTACAAGGAAAAAGCTAATATAGTGTGATGGAATGAGGAAGGAAGGAATCTGGGGATTCCCCAACTGATAACTCTGCCTCCTAATCTGGGAAAAGAATCTCACCCACACTATCCAATCATCATGCTTAGGAAGAGAGATGGTATGTGAAAAGTTTGACTGCATATATTTGCTTGCAATGGTGTTTATCTCCATTTTGTACAGAGTTTAGGGCAGGTGCTTCATCAGTGATTAATTATGGCATTTCAGGTAACAGACTGAATTAAATCCTTCAGACTTCTTGAGACAGGGCATTGCATTGCTTGAGTTCTTTCTCACTCTTTCCTGCTTCCTTCCTGTCTGAGCCATTGTCTGGATGCTTTGTTTTGCTGGGTGACGTAAAGGAGAAAACATTCTTGCAGCTTTTACTATAGGGCATGGGCCACATGCTGGAAGGGGATCAGCAGAGAGGGGTGACAAGGGAACAGAGCTGGTCTTGAGAAAAGAACCCAGTCAATTTAAAGCAACTCAGAAATCAGACAGAAAACCCAATTCTTTGAAAAGAGACTTCTAAAAAAAATTATTAGTGGAATTTTGGAATAGAAATGTCAGCCACTGGATGTTTTCCCTTCTGGTGAGAATGAGAGAAAACCTAAATTGTAGGACAGCTGCGTTAACAGCTATAAAACCAAGAGAGGCTCCCAAAGAGCCCAATACTACTGTCAGTTTATGTCTGTATTAGAAGCCCTGATGCTGCCTAAGAGCTGAAGCGGGATGTAAGCTTCCCCCAGTGTATCTGAAATCATCCGAGTGTACAACTTATGGCTGATGCATTGAGATTTTACTGTGGCCATGGCTTGAAAAAGAAAAGAAAGCTTGGACGTGTGCTAATGAGAAGCTTGCTGTGTGGCTATGCTGTTAATCTTGCAAAGAGTTGCAAAGAGCTGGTGAGGCATCTGATATTTCTGAGTTCTGGGCACCAATACACAGAGCACTTAGCACCTCTGCCAACATCTATTTTTCATCCTACCTTCTTTGCAGTTTAGCACAGGCACAGGTATTATTCAGCATGAGAACATCATATTTGTAAAAGGAGCGAGTGCAACAAATCAGACACATTCGGTCTGCACATAGAAAACATTTTATGCCTTGAAACGGTTTTGCCTGAACCTAGAGCTGATCTGACTGATAGCACAACTGTTTCCTTCCTCCTGCTGTCTATTGTAAAGAAACTGCATACTACTTGTGAGTAATAAATGCTTCAGAGTGATTGTACACCTTACTCTTTTGCTCATACATCTGAATTTCTAGCCTTTTCTTATTGCTTTCTCTCCAAATTGTTTATGTCATGACCACTCAAAGAAGTCTGGAAACTCAGAAGGCCAGTATGCAGTATTTACTTCTGTTTCTTTAAATTTTCCCATTTATACTTTTCTGCACACCTGATGTATTCCCCATGTATGCAGAAACCACTGTTGTAGTATTTCACTAGTGAACATTACACCCAAGTTACGAGAAGAGATATGAAACTATAGAAACTTATTAGCTTGTTGTTTCCCCTTGGAATCTTTATCCTGATGGTATTTCATCTTTTACTCTTTTCGAAAAATGTTAAAATTATGTTTGTGCTGTTTGGGCTATGTTTTAATATTCAGACATTGTAAAATAAGTACATTTTCTCTCCTTGTTTTTTGTGACATGCCATTTCCTGTTAGTCCTTTGCTTTCGGTCTACTGTAGGGCTTACTAACTGGCCCTGTGAGCCTCCAACCTTTGTACGTACTTAACAGAGAAGTTGAGCAAAGAGCAATAAGAAACTATTAGAAGCTTGGGTATTTGAGCAAATGTGCAAGGTTTGAAACTGGTGAGAGTTTATGTCACCACACAACCCATGACCCCAGCGCCCCCACATGTGTTAGCTCCAATTTAGGCCTGAACATGTACAACTGAAAGGGGCTCTCAACTTATATAAGTCCACCTATTTGTCAGATGCAGTAGATAGAAGTGCTTTCCAAAGAAGCTGCCATGTTAGATTGCCTTAGCAGGTTGGCAAAATTAAAAGGGGAAAAAGAAAAAGAAGAGAGACAGCTTTAAAAAGATAAAATGTTGTGGCATTTTAAAGTCTAACAGATTTATTTCCACTCTTTCAGACACATTTTGATCCATGAAAGTTCACACTGAAACAAATCTGTTATTAGTCTTTTGAAGTTGCTACACACACACACACACACACACACACACACACACACACACACACACACACACACACACACACACACACACACACACACACACACACACACATATATAAGGTACCAGAAGCGGGGTGTGTGTGTATGTATGTATATATATGTGTGTTCCATTCATGTAATGCCACAATCTGCTTCCGCAGATAAGGATGTAATAAAAGAATGGCAAATGTCAACCAATTACAGTATGTTCTAAACAATATATACATATTTCGATCGAGTTTGGAACTTCTGGCACCATAAATAATTCACCAAAATGAATGTTATTCAAAGCACAGCTTTCACACTCAAGAGATGTTTGGTTAGAATTGTTCCTTACCTCATGTACATCAAAGAGCTAACACAAGAAAAATGAGAGGAAATGGTAGTGAAAGACAGCATAGAAGATACCTTTCCTTTCCATCCATAAAATTGCCTGATTATCTAAGTGTCTTGAGAGATGTGAAACATCTTTTGATAACTGGGCTTTGAGGTAATCAAAGTCAGCAGAGCACTCCATTCTCCCCCTCACCCCCACCCCCACCTGAGCTCAGGGATAGTAGGGGATATTCTATTTCTTTGTGTGGCATGTCTGACCTGTGCTGTTTGCACTAAAAATATCAGGAAATCAAACACCAAACATTTACTGCACAGCAGTGAGTGGATGGAATGGAGATGGTGACTGTCATGCACTGGTGGAATTCCTTCCTTTATCCCCATCACATTACATTATTGTTGTAGACGCTGGGACAAATTATCTGCACTGCCTAAATGCTTCAGCAAGACTTCCGCATTTGGCAGAGTGTCCAATTATATTTTCTGAGACACCAAATAACCCCCTCAAGCCTTCCTATAGCTCAAAGTGCAGAATCCTCCACCAATTCTCTGGGAACATTGAGGACTGCAAAACACAAACCACTCTCCCTCAAACTGGTACCTTTTGATCTGATCGATTGCAATTCCTATAATTTCAGTCTAGCACAGCCATGGGGAAATGTAGTCCCCGAAGAGCACCTGTTTGAAGGGCACTAAGATGATGAGGGCTGGCCTGAACAGAAAGCACAGTTACTTATCTGAGAGCTTCGTGGTGTGGTGATTAAACTGCTATACTGCAGCCAAAACTGTGCTCACAACCCGGGGTTCAATCAAAGGTAGGCGGGTCAAGCTTGATTCAGCCTTCTATCCTTCCGAGGTTGGTAAAATGAGTACCCAGCTCACTGGTGTGTGTGTGTGTGTGGAATGTGTAGCCTGCATAATTAACTTGTAAACTGGCCAGAGAGTGCTTGAAGCTCAATGGGGCGGTATATAAGCAGCACATTTTTTGCTTTGCTTTAACTATGCCTGCTTATGTATCTCCTGGTGGGACTACAAAATACAACAATACTTGAGTATGCTTGCTGTTGGATACTGGGAGCTGTAAGAGAAAAAAGTACTGTATTTTTCATTTATAAGATGCCTCCGTTTATAAGGCGCACACACACCCACGTTTCTAACCGAAAAATTAAGAAAACGTAGCTTTGAGTATTCAGCTTCTGGGCTCAGAACACTCTGACATTACGAGTCTGTGTTGCATCTGATCCTACAGGCTTCACCTCCAACGAGGTATGTTTCAATTGGTTTTGTTCAGCATCAGATGACATCAGTTCCATAAGGCTTGTGATTGGAAGAAGCTAAGTCTCTTGACTGTAGGAAGCTTAGCCTTGTGATTGAAGGAAGCTTGTTTACAGAGACAAGGTATGGACACTTGTTCTCTCCATGTTCTTAGCTTACTTCCATGTATAAGACACCCTTCAAGTTT
This sequence comes from Pogona vitticeps, assembly GCF_051106095.1. Classification (NCBI taxonomy): domain Eukaryota; kingdom Metazoa; phylum Chordata; class Lepidosauria; order Squamata; family Agamidae; genus Pogona; species Pogona vitticeps. The sequence continues at coordinate 43,716,134 of NC_135788.1, read as the reverse complement.
TAGTGTATGATTTTAGGAAAAAGCATCTTATACATGGGCTGTAGCAATAGAAGGCCAGGGTTTTTTTTTCCATCCTTGAGCCAAAAGGAGCTCTCATCCACAACTGCTGACATCAAGTCACATCAGAGAGCCGCAGCAGACCTTAATGATTTTGTAACAACCAAATGTCTTTGGTGCTTTGGCCACTGGGAATTTAGGAGCAACACTAAATGAGCTTGGCTGCTCATTTGCTCATTTTGCACATCTCTTGCTTTTGACACAAGAATGTCGCAAGAACCTTTAAAAACCTCCCAGCACGACAGGCAGGGGAAAAAAAATCTCATCATTATGTGCTGCTTATACTGAGCCAAGCAAACAGATGTCGGTTTACATTCCTAAAAATTTATGGTGCTAGGTCTGAATGATGCTCAACAATGAGGTCATGCAGCTCAACTGCTGTTCCTCACAATATCCTAGTACCTTTTCTAACACCAGCCACTTTCATACTCAATGTTCTTTCCAGAACTGTTTTTGGATTGCTCAAGAATGTAAACAAAGAATAAATAACACTATTTTTTCCCAGTCTGGACAAAATAACATTAAAAAAAAAAAAGAAAAAATACTGAAGAATAGCACAGGGAAAAGAATCTGTCTTCATTTTTATTCCACTGAACAGTCTCAGTGCTTTGCCAGTTCTGCCCAGTCAGAAATGTTATATCATGAGGGTGGCCAAATGGCGGATTCACACTCACACCAGGCTACTTGTACTTGTCCTCCGCTCTTCCTCGGTAGCACGTTGGATGCCTTCTGACCTGAGGGGCTCATCTTCCAGCCTCATATCTTTTAGCCTTTTGTTTATGTTCATGGGATTTTCTTGGCAAAGATACTGGAGTGGCTTACCAGTTCCTGTTCCAGATGGATCGTGTTTAGTCAGAACTCTCCACTATGACCTTTCTGTCTTGGGTGTCCCTGCGCGGTATAGCCCATAGCTTCTCTGAATTACTCAAGCCCCCTCACCATGACAAGGCAGCAATCTATGAAGGGGCCAATATAGATATTTGTCACTAAAAGGTTGCCTCTACATTTTATTTTTAATTGTTGGCTTTTGGTTGTGGATTTTATCCTCCTATATTGCTGTGATAGAAATATGCATGGTTTCACTAACCTGTACATGATCCTGCTATACAAAATGCTAAAATGGAGGGTTATGAAAGCATATTTTTGAGGCCTTCAAAATAATAAAAAGTCCAAAGCTCTCAATCGCCCTTTCCCCATATCATTGCAAGCACAAACAAAACAGATTGGCTTGGCTTGGTTTGTTCTGAATAACAAAAGACTCATCCTAAATTTGGCTCACTTCAAGGAATACATTATAGGGTAACATGAAAATGTCTAATCCCTGCTGGCAGACTGAACTCCTCCTTAGCTATTTATCACACACAAGCCCCACTAATATGTTTGCATCTGTGACAGATGGTAGCGTTGTCCTTACATTGGTTCCTCTTTTCTGCACACATTGAGTAAGTCTCCAGTATTTCTGCTGGCATCCATCCACTGAAGTTTAAAGAAACTACTGCTTCTGACAAGCTTAATGCCTTTTACTACAGAAGGCCTTTGGGCACAGATGGAGCAAAGATAGTATTTCCATAAAAGTCAATAAACAAACCAAAAGCACCAAAATTAAGGACTGGAACCAGATCTTAGTCATAGATTTGTGTTGTTGCTTTGCATCACCTGCTCCTAGTCAGTTTTTTGAGGTAAGTGGCAAACATGTTCAAGGAGTGGTTCATCATTGCTACTCCCACTGAGTTTCTATGGCTAGCAGGGATTTAAACCATGCTTTATGAGTCCTAGTATGACACTTTGTCCACTACACCACACTGGCTCTCAATCATTGAGCAGACCCATTGAAATGAATTGAATTTATATTTATCACAACTTACATTATTGAATTAGCTTACTTCTGAGCATGATTGAGTCTGAATTGAACTTATATGCAGAACTGAAATGTTTATGGTGCTTTATTCTCATACATACTACCTTTTCAAAAGGAGGTGTTTGTGATGCCTGGACTGCGATTCCACCAGTTCTTCACAAACAACCTGAACAGCACTGTCTGCTGAGGCTGGTGCATGAGGTATTTCCTCTGTTGGCAGATTTATATATACATGCTTGAATGGGTGAGGAGGAACTGTAAACAGTAGAATCAGAGGGAACTAAAATTCACAGAGTACAAATAACGATACTAATCTCCCAGAATCCCCTAGCCAGCAAGGGCAGTTATAATCTGAGAGCTGTAATCCCTAAAAGGTTTTTTTCCCCCAAGCTGTACCATTAACATAATATTTGAGTGGTATCACAAACATCTTCTGATCTTTGAGCTGATTAATCCATACAATGTAATAATAATTTTTAAAATGTTGTATTCAGGTCCAAAGAGGTAGGATAGGACCTTTTGGTGAATTCTTGTTGAGCTATTTCATGTTGGAGTTCATTCTTGAAGTAAAGGTGTGCTGACCTTTTTTTTCTATGTTATTTTTGGTGATAGGGACAGGGAGATTGGGAGCTCCTGGCAAAACAGTTTAGTAATTGAGAGAATTTCAGAGAAAGTTCTCACAACACTGTGAATGGCAGATGACCCATTTTCCTTCTTAAGCAAGCCAAGTGATGGGGGCTGTTTTATCTGACCCTTTAGAGACAAGTTTTCAGATGGCAGCAGCTACTGAAATGCTCATATGACCATGCTGTGTAGTCACACAGGCACTCCAAGAGGTGCTTCCAGACAGGAGATCTGAGAGTGAAGAGTTTCATGCTGCTGAAAGCATAATTCGGGTGGGATGCTTTCCATTTTGTTATCACCAACATGACAAGCAGATATAAGAGCATGGGGGAGGTTTTTAAAAAATGCAGATATCACAACTCTTATGGCAGAATGCACCAATAGCATATTTCCATTCCTCAAATTAAGCTTTCCCTCCTCAAAACAATTTAATATTTATAGACATTCTGACAGGTTAATGAGTAGATAGCTACATTTGCATAGAAGGACAAGTACTTGTTTCTAGATGAAAGAGCAGCTCAGAGTGATGAAACATTAAAGAAAAACAAACATGCCATGTAGGTTTTGATTATATGATTTGACTATCAAGGAAGATGGAAGCTGCATGATGGCCAAATTAAGCAGGCAACTCAGCTGATCAGAGAGGCTTTGAAAACTTCACCCCCACCTGAAAAATTCCATTTTGAGAGTTGGACAGGAATAATTAAGGCTGAGCACAATTTGTTCTTTTTTGTTCCGGTTAATGCAAGATGCTACTTTGAAAAGATCACTTAGACTTCTCCACATAATTTTGAAACCACTCATTGAACATGGACGTTTATGAGCAGATGTTTTGCACTCAGCTGTGGCAAGCCAGAATGTAATTCCTGAAGATGTCAATGAGGTGTCTTATTTAAGCAACCTGATTTTGCTGCTTCCAATGATAGCTAAAGCTCCTTCTGTTACCTCTTCTGTATTCAGATTATTGTAATAAGAGGATTCTGTATTGCATGGCCAGTGTGATGTTGTGGCTAAAGTTTGGCACAGGGAGAGTCAGATTCCAGTCCCCAATGAACTATGAAACTTGGTAGGTGACACTGGCACACACACATACCTCACTGGGTTCCTGTTCTGAGGGCTAAAGAGAGTGGTGTAGAACATCTTCAGCTTGTTGTCAGGGAAGTAAGATATATATATATATAAAAATTTAATTGCTAATTCCAATTCCAGTAAACTCCTTAGAGTCAATTGCTGAATGGCTGAATCAACACATACGTAAATCTTGTTTACTCAGCAGTTCTCCAGTTGGGACTACCACTTGAATTCAGGCATAACTAGTGACAATGAAGAATAATAAGCACAACTTTGTGAACGGATCATTTATATCCACATGACTTGTGCCAGCAGAAAAGAACTTCCAGTTGCATAAGCGAGTCTTGCCACAGTCTCCCACTTCCCCTCTGCCACTGTCGCCCCCTGTGCATCTTCCATTGTAACCCCAGAGGACTTTTTGTTCTCGAAACAGGGCTTTTGGAAGAAAAGAAGGGCAGGGCAGGTGGGGGAGATAGGGATGCCACACTGCCCAGGTGAAGTTTCACTCATCTACATAAACCAACAAAAAGGAACTATCATCTAAAAGCAAATGCCTAAAGATGGGGAAGTTTTAAAATGCCATCACAGTGCTGTGGATTCCTGGTCCTTTAGAAGAAGAAGAGATGACTCAGAACAATGACTGCCATTTTTTAATACTATAAGGCATGCGCAATGACATGGATAAAAGAATGGATAACCCTGGTAAATCAAAGATTATTGAAATTAGAGGGGTATGATTTAAGTATGGGGTGGCATGCATATGTGTGGTATGGGAAGATAAGGAACAATCTCATTTTACGGAACATATTGTAAGGAAAGCTTTGGGTCTAGTCTGGTATAAATTTCGAGCACAAACATACAAAAAAATCCCACTGTGAGTAGCCCCCATAGAGGCATTTTCGATGAAAGTGATGAATCAGAAAGGGATGTTGCTAAATTACAAAGAATTGCTTAATAGAGAACAAAAGCTAAAAAGCAAACAAGAATTAGAGGAATTAGGGGTGGCAACAGACTGGTGGTCGCTGAACAAACTAGAATCAAGATACAGAAAAGAGAGAATTTTGGGCTTTTTTGAAGGTGAAGTACAGGTAGATAAACTCTGTATCCACTCTGATGAGAAAATAATAAAGAAAATGTATACATATCTATTGGAATATGAAATGGAGGATGAGAGGGTGAAGGAGACAATGGTAAGATGGGCAAGGGATTTTGGTTATAATATTGACATTGATCACTGGACAATGATGTGGAAAGACTGTTATAAAATGATTAAGCCAGTTAATTTAAGATAAAATACCCTCAAAATGTTTTATAGATGGCATCACACTCCCATAAAGCTGGCAAAAATGTCAGAAGGAAGCAGCAATATCTGTTGGAAATGTAAAAAACAAAATGGGATCTTATTACCATATGTGGTGGTCATGTGAAAAAGCCAGGGCCTATTGGTCACAGTTGTGGGATATGATACAGGGAATTATTCAAAGGAAACTAAATTTTAAACCTGAAATACATTGTTAAGCATTATGCCAGAGATTACTGATAAGAAAGTTAAATATTGTTTGATGTATATACTGATAGCAGCTAGAACACTCTGGGCCCAAAAATGGAAAAGTGAGGAGGTACCTACAATGGAGGAATACCTGAAGAAGCTGTTGGACATTATAGAACTGGACACACTATCAGAAGCACTATGAGATCAACCAAGAGACTATGCAAAACAAAGCTGGAACTTAATATATATTTGGGCCCAGGGTCAGATATGAAGATAGAGTAATGTGGTTGGTGAACTGTGTTGGTTTTTTTCTCTTTTTCTTCGTATCTTTTGTTTTTCCCTCAGCTGTGTTTGTTTATGTTTTAATGCTCTCTGAAATTCGGGAAAGTTGATCTGTATCGAGGTCTGAACCCTTGACCTCAAAGGGGGGAGGGTGTGGGGTAGTTTGTAATCCAAATTAATTAAAAATATATATATAAAAAAAGAACAATGAGTGCCATTTTTAAAAGAACCCTGTCAATTAGAATATTGACTGAATATCATCCACTTCTTATCAAAAGCAGGTGAACATGACATTTTTTTTTTTGACCACAGGAAATAATGCAAAATGTTGTACTTGATGCAAGATTGTTTTTCTGAAGAGATTCTTTTCTATCTGTTTCGAAAGCAGGATTGATGTCTCAGACATAAAGACAAGCAGAATTTCAGAGTTTGGGCTGGTATGGTCCTTAACTTTCCCTGTGACAAGCAGTTATGTGAATAAATGATACAAATTTGTTTTAAATGCAGATCTGTTAACCAAGATAAACATATTTCATCTTATTTGATTTTTACCCTGTCTTTTCCCCCCAGAATTGGGATCCAAGGTGACAAATTTTGCAAGCTTTGTGCCATGTGTACAGTTTGTGCACCTTGGATGATTCACAAGGTTGTGGAAGGTTTTTAGATTGTCTGCCTGAAGAAATGCTTTGGGTTTTTTTAAAAGCAGGATAGTACCCAGTCATCCTCATATGACTGAATATGTATATACTAGGGTAATGAAGTTCAAATCCTTGCTCAGCCATGAACATGCCCTTTTAGCAAATCTATCTTCCAAGCTCAGTCCTCAGTCTGAAAAATGGGAATATTAAAGAGATCTCATAAGATCATTATGAGAATGAATGAATGAATACATTACTGTCACCAGTAAGCCATCAAACGCTCTATATTAAGGATGAGTGATCTGTTGTTCCTTAGAAGTTGTCCTTATGAAGCCAAGGTTAAACTATTTACGCTCTTGTTCATTGTAAATACAGAAGAGGCTGACCTAGTAATTAGTCTTCTTACGTTCTTAATTAAAGACCTCATTTTTGACAGCATGATGCTATGGTTGCAGCCTTACAACTTTTGCCCTGCCCTTTGAAGCAGACTGCTAAAGCAGATTCCCACGAGCAGAAGAGGCTCTGAAGGATAAACTTTTGAAATAGCTTTTTCTGTATTCCCAATGACAGTCTAATTTATCAGACTTCTCCAGCAACAATGCACCCATCTGGATTGAACTGTCAGGGAACCCAAATTCTGAAAACTACATTTTAAATGTCAACACAGCCCTGGAGCTGTGCACATTGTCTATGTCTGGATTGCTTACCCCAGTGGTTCCCAACATTGGATCCCCAGTTGTTTTGGACTACAGCTCCCTCAAATCCTGTCAGCAGAGCTAGTGGTGAAGGCTTCTGGGAGTTTATCCAAGAACATCTGAGGACCGAAGGTTGGAAACTGTTGGTTTATACTTATGTCCCCCATTGGCATCCTTCAGATATGTTAAATTTCAATACCCAACATGCTTCTCTAACACAGGGGATGATGGGAGCTGTGTCATCTGAAAGGCAGCACCCTGGGGATGCCTGCCTTATATGTTTTAACAAAACATATTTGTACTAGGCACACTTCTATTTAATTTTCATTAACATATACTGTATAACAATCCATCTAGAGATATTAGAATATATTTGTGCTGAATCATTTCTTGTTATACCGGTTGTCATACTGCTAATATTTGCTGGGAATTCTTGCTGCTGCTATGCCTCAGATGTACTTTTCCTCTACCCGCAATGAAAAAAAATCTTTCAGGAGACCTAGATAAATTTTGTAGAAAGATCAAATAAAGAATTCTTAAAATAGGATGACTGAATTAGGCTGAGATGGAAGGAGGGAATAAATTAAGTTGCATTATTTTGCATACTTACCTGGCAGAAAGTTCCTTTCAAGTTAATGTGACTTAGTTCTGAGTAGACGTGCGTAACATTAATTCTTAGTTATGGAAAGCTTGGTGAATCAATGAAGTTTACCTCTTCTATTATGTTCCCTGGATTTCTGTCTCTAAAAAGGTATCGAAGGATATTTTGAGAATTTCTTTGTGCACAAATAATTTACAGTTAGAAATGTGACTGACGATTTGGTGCTCTTCTCTCTGCTGTGAATTACCTTATCAGATTGTTATATTATAATGTCTGATATTAGACATTCTTATTACCTTTATTTGGGGTGAATGTGATCCACAAGATGCAAACGTTGGTGAGGGAGGATTGCAACATAGTTTTGCACATTATGGAAGAGCTACCTTTGAAGATAAAAAAAATACAAGCAGAGAGGATCCAAAATCTTGTATCAGAATCAGGACAGAACTGTAGGCAATCAGAAGTCAGAGACCTGGGGAATGAAACCAGGTGATACACCAAGAATTGTTACAAGGCAGGAAAATTATTGTCACCTATGCAAACTCCCATCTTCAGCATAAGCCAGTATAGTAGCTCCTGGTGATTAGGTTGGAAGGTAGCTGGAGTGGAAATCCTTCACTGCCTCAAGGCACATTTCATTGTGTAGTCTAGTGGTTTAATAGATGAGGCAGCTGAGCATGGAGCTAAATGTTCAAATTCCAGTCTCAACAATGTGCGACAAATACCACACAAAAAGAAGTGTGAAGTTTGCCATCATCACCTTTTTTTTAGGAACATAGGATGCTACCCCCTCCTGAGTTCAGACACTTGATCCATCTATTCAGTGGTGGGATTCAAATAAATTAATAACAGGTTCTATGTCCTAATGACTGACAAACAAACAAACAAACAAACAAACAAACAAACAAACAAACAAACAAATAAATAAATAAATAAATAAATAAATAAATAAATAAATAAATAAATGCTCAGGACAGTGGGATCCGATGAGGGTTTCTTCCACGGTGGTCTCCCTACTGCCTATCATCACAACTACTTCTCACATGATTAAGACATCTAGATAAGTGTATCTGTTTGGACATACCACTACTGTTACCCTCACCGTGGACGTGTGCCAAACACACACACACAAACAAACACACCTCACAGTGGGTGCTTATGACCAAGTTTGACAGAGAACTGACACATCTCTCCTTCCCTTTACCTCCTATTTCACCCTATAGCTCACCAGTAAAAATTGCTTCCATCCCCTTTCCTGCTCCTGAAATGACTGATAGCCCTGCTTGTTGTTACCTGGAGGCTGGCTGCCTTTGCACACCTGTTGTGGAGTTATTCTCCCCCTCCCCCACTTCCTTCTGGCTTGGAAGGTATGGTGTCTTTTCAATCTGTCGCCACTCCACCTCAACCCCACCACCTCAATCGGTCCTTCAGTTACTGACTCCTCTGAGGTCTCCTCCTCCTCCATCTTTCCCCTCCACCCTGTGCCCACCGCTTCTCCTTGCCAGTTGCTTTGAGGGGCATTGGTGTTGGTGGCGGTGCTGGTTGTGATGATGGCTTCCCTCAGAGCCCTGGCAGGCTCCACCTCCCCCACTCACCCTCAGCGGCCGCTTCCTCCTCTCAGTTCCCTCTTTCCCTTCATGCCACCGTGGCACAGGTGACATGGCTGGCGAGTTGTCCTCACAGCACACCAGACTCACGGTACATCCCATCCAACCATGGTATATCCCATACAGTACCCACCGTGGCGGGTAGGTGCTTTTGACTGTGGCACCTACAGTGACCTTTGGTGTCACTGAGCTCCAGCTGTCCAGAGGGGGCAGGTCAGAACTCCCTCTCCCCCCACACACACACCCAATGCCCAGAGTGCAGGCTCTGCATTGGGCACTTGCAGATGTGCCTGAGCATGGAAGGGGCTGCGGAGCCTTCTCTCACACACGCGCCCTGCTCCTCCCCTTGCTGCCCTCCCTGTTTCGGATGCCTGTCCCCCCCGCACCCCACTATTCCCTGCTTCCATGCCGATCTCTCTTCCCCCCCGGCATGCCATAAAAGGGGTAATTCAAGGATGAAGCTCCCCCCTCCCTCCTCAGGGAGTGGCAAAGAGGGGAAGAGAGCAGCCTTAGGTGCCCAGCCAGAGGAACTGGTCGAATTAGGTGGCACCGTGCCCAGAGGGAGAGAAAGAGGGAGTGGGGAAATGACTTTTCCCATGAGTGAGACAGATGGACATGGAGACACCAGTCCGGTGACAGTGTCTCAGAAACAAAAGGCGGCCAAGGGATGGGAAGCTGGTGGTGGAGTAAGTTCATGGAAACTGGCACACACGATTAAACTATCCTCTGAGAGCAACAAAGAGAAGCAGTGTTGGATGGAGAATGAAAGGCATGGCATAATAATAGGGAAGAGCAGGGCACTCCGACCCTGGAGTGGTCAAGCAGGAGCAGGCAAGGCACAGAGTCAGGATGGGAAAAGGTAATAAAGAGCACAAAAGCTCATCTCCCTTCCCACCCCAAACACACAGATAGTATGGGTCCAAATAACTGTTTCCTATTCATTGGAGAGGGCAGTTCTGGTTTACTTCAGCCTCCAGTATACACTTAGGATGCAGGGGTAAATCTGAACGCGCAGATACTCAACATGACAATCTTCCTAAGCTGGGTCCCAAAGAGAGTCCCACAATGCCCATAGCTGTATTGAACCATGCCAACAAACAGGGGCTAGCAATTTTCGTTTCCACCAGGGACAGGTATTTTGTCAAGTTTATGGGTTTTAACTGTCAGTTCCAGACCAGCCCACCTCCAAATGCTTCATATTATTATTATGAGAGGAGGGATCACTCGCAGCAGTATGTTGTTGTTAGTAATATGGATTTCCCCACCGCCAGCTACTGTGAGGATTGCAGCTAAATTCAGGAAACAAACAGGGGGTGTTTCTTTGGGTTGGAGAAGATCCGTTGGAGCTGCTTTCCTGGGGACATGAAGGACTCATCCTTCCCCCTTTCCCCCAGTGATGCCTCTGCTCTTTCCAGGGCTTTATCTCTCTCACCCACACCACACCTCAGATGGCTCAGTGTGGCGTGGGAAGGGAGGCAGCTAATTGTGCCCCCCTCCCCCCTGCTCGTCGCTGGTCACCTGGCCCCTCCTCCTTCATTCATCTCAGGCCAGCAAACAGTTCTAAGAACCAACAGTACATTTAGGAAGCGGTTCCATAGAATAGGTGCGAACCTGCTGAATCCCACCTCTGCATCTATTCCAGTTATGCCAACTCTAACTGGCACAGGCTCTTCAAGATTTCAAGGTAGGATGTTTTCCTGTCCCACCAGAACTCTGGTGACCTCCCATCCAAATACTCACCAGTCTTCACGCTGTTTAGTCTCCAAAATCCAAAAAGAGCAGGTATGTTTGGGGTGCTATAATGGAGGTCATGCTAGCTGGCCATAGCAGTGCAAGGAGCCTTCTATAAGCTCTGGTGTGTCACCCTCACCTGCTGCAAGCCTACAAAGGTGTCCATCTTGAGAAATGCTTAGATCTGTTGCTCTCAAAACTCAGAGGATTCACTAATGAAAAGCTGAAGCAAATGACTGGCTGCAAATGAGCTGGGCTTTTGCCATTCCTCTTCCAGGCTCAGCCACCCCTCATAGCTATCACCCTTAGCACCCCAATGAAGAGTACATTAAATGGTTGCCTTGTCTGATTTTCCAAGGAAATTGCAAAAATGGCAGCTAAAATGCATGCACATGCAAACAGCTAAGAGGAATACCGGTTTGTGAGGTAGCCTCTCTTTTTTTATTTTCTTCTTATTAATTTCTTATATTTCTATACTGCTCCCTGTTCTCTTCAGGCATGTAGCTTCCTCCTCAGCAACAAGGCTGACCACAGCTCTGATCAAGCATGCTGCTGCTATTGACAATGACAAATCCTTTCCTCAGCACAGATGTGTCTTAAATAGATTCTCTAAAGGAGCTGGCAGACATTCCATTCCCTGCACTGTCAATCACAGCATGGCTTAACATGTTCCACCCAACTAGCACGGGGCTCTTTTGCAACGTAAAATCACCTTCCCTGGCAAATGCATCTGGAGCTACAAAATGTATGTCGTTCCTTCTTCCTTTTACCATCCCTTTTAACCAGGATTAAAATGTCTCAGTTGGCATCATTTTTCTTTCATTGTGCATTATGCCATCCACTGAAGGATTTAACACTCCGGGAAGAAAAATGGTAAAGGAGAAAGCGAGAGAAATGTCCTGGAGGAAAACATACTATATTGGAGTTTTTTATTTTTCGGCTCTCAAGCAGTCCATTCAAAGTTCTCCAAAGTGTGCTGTGATAATAATGGAGCCTACTTTACTCTGGTTTTTATACAACAATTTCTCTTAGTATCCACACTGTTCTCCTTCTCCAGTGTGAATCTGCACACTCACTGAGGAAATTTTTGGAGTCCTGGGTGCTTCGCTTTATTAGATTGGTTTCTATATCTATAGAGAGAGAGAGACAGCATCCAGTCTGAAGTTTTGGAGTCATTATGAACTTTACTTCACCCTACCTTCAGTGTGAACTTGAGTTCCACAGCTTATGTATACAGCAGGGCCAAGCCAGAGACAAGTACAGTTGCATGCAAAATGAACTTTCCTGGGCACCATCAAAGCATGGCTCAAAGCCCTGAAGGAGGCTGCAAAGATTTGAAGCTGAGAACAGCAGTAACAGGCAACGGTGGTGGTGGTGGCGGCAGCAGCAGTAGCTGTCAACCCTTAGGAAAGAAGATCTCTTCTTCACTCGTTAGCATGGAGAGAGCATCGAAGAAAAGGCAGGAGTGTGCAATCACAGTTATTTCTCCAAGGGCCTTTGAGCTTGGCTACACTTCCTCCATTGAGCTGGTCTTATATAGCTGCAAACAAATCCATTGTTGTTGTGGTTGTTTAAAAAAACACCAGGCAAAGTCAATCAAAATTATAAAAACATTGAGTGGAATTATATAACAGATACAAGTTTTAACCAAAAACCTGTTAAATATCAGTGCAGTATGTATGCTGTTCCTAATATTGCTGTCTTTTGTAGCTCTGACGGTATTATTTCTGAGATCTGAAACTGCTTATAATATTGTGTGAAATTTCTTGATATTGTTCCCAAAGCCCAGATGACTATGGGAGCCACTGAACTGTGTTTCATCTACAAGCGAAATGTTTCTATCGCCGGCTCTCTGTACTTCGTTGTTGTTGTCATTGTCATCATTTTGGTGGAATAAAAAGGCACTCATGCCTATTTGATGCACATTGTTGGGACCTTGTCTCCCTTCAGGACCCAATAGCATGAACTGCTCCTCATACCTTCTCCACACAATCTAGTGAGAAAGAAGGAGAGAAGGAGAGAAGGTTTGTTGCTGGGCTACAGAACAGAAGGCTGGTTTTCTTCACTCTTCCAGTCATGGTAGGCTACTACAGGCAGAGGGGGCAGATCTTAGACAGGAAGTGAAAGAAATCCTTCCCCTAATCATAGCTCAGCCCTTTTCTTTGTTCACTGATCAAGGTCAGGGAGAAATAGCTTGCACCAAGGAGGATTCCAGCCCACTCCAGTCAAAAGCTGGACAATGCTAGTCTGCAGGCACATGAAGTGGAAAAAGAATGAAATATGGCCTGTAGCAAAGCATGTCGTTTACAAGAATGTCAATTCCACTACACTAGCAGTGAGGAGGAATTAAAGAACCTCTTAATAAGGGTGAAAGAGGAGAGTGCAAAAATGGTCTGAAGCTCAACATCAAAAAAAAAAAACAACTAAGATCACAGCCACTGGTCCCATCACCTCCTGGCAAATAGAAGAGGAAGATATGGAGGCAGTGACAGATTTTGCTTTCTTGGGCTCCATCATCACTGCAGATGGTAACAGCAGACACGAAATTAAAAGATGCCTGCTTCTTGGGAGGAAAGTGATGACAAGCCTAGACTGCATCTTAAAAAGCAGAGACATCACCTTGCCAACAAAGGTCCGAATAGTCAAAGCTATGGTTTTTCCAGTAGCGATGTATGGAACTGAGAGCTGGACCATAAAGAAGGCTGACCGCCGAAAAATTGATGCTTTTGAATTGTGGTGCTGAAGGAGGCTCTTGAGAGTCCCTTGGGCTGCAAGGAGATCAAACCTATCTGTTCTGAAGGAAATCAACCCTGAGTGCTCACTGGAAGGACAGGTCCTGAAGCTGAGGCTCCAATACTTTGGCCATCTCATGAGAAGAGAAGACTCCTTGCACTCCTATCTTGCACTCCGGTGGGCCAGATAGGCGGGGTATAAATTAAATAAATAATAATAAATAAATAATGATGTTAGGAAAGTGTGATGGCAAGAGGAGAAAGAAGGCGACGACAGAGGATAAGATGGTTTGACAGTGTCATCGAAGCAATCAACATGAATTTGACACAAACTCTGGGAGGCAGTTGAAGATAGGAGGTCCTGGCGTGCTCTGGTCCATGGGGTCACAAAGAGTCGGACACGACATAACGACTAAACAACAGCAGCAGCAATGGAGCATTTTAAGTGTTAGTTCAAGGATGTTATCTGATACAATTTTGGGAAAGTGGTTGTGCAAACAGATGGACAAGAGGTTGTGCAACTAGAGGCACAACCAGGTGAGCAAGAAGTTGTACAGTGGGTTGTGCACCCTGTTTCTCATCCAGTTGGATGTACAAGCAAGTGCACAACCTCTTCCTCAACTGCTTAATCTATGCCGTGTGCAACATTTTGAAACCAATACAGCTGTATTACCAAGGATTTTGACACCACTAGCATTATGCTGGATTTAATCCTATGATTCCTACATCCCCATACTAGTGACTGTATACTTAGTACTTACCTCTTTCCCATACATTTAGGGGAAGTGTCTAGCTCTTCCCTCTCAGTTCTTTCCATATAGAGAGCAATGTGACTGAAGAAGAGAAGTTCCTGCTTACATATAGGTTTTCCATTCAAACAATTACCTCAATTTTCAAGAGTTCTTGCTTGCATAGTAAGTCTACATCTAAGCAGGAATTTTCCCCTGCAGATATATCACCAATATGTGATCGGGATGGGAGTGTTAGGCCTCCTCCTCTAAATGTGCTGGACAGAAACCTGAAGAGAGGTTCTTTAAAAAACAAAAACAAAACAGTGTTGCCTTATGTTTTCCTTTTGCCTTTCAGTTAAAAACATAGGCTTTTCCCTCTACCCGAGATGAAACATTCCACTAGTACATGAAGCTAGAAAAATGAATTGGATCTTTCTATACTAGGGCACCCCTGTTATGTTCCTTGGCTCTCCCCTCTTCCACACTTCCAACTCAAAATTCTCCAGCAATATCAAAAGTCATTAATCACTTCCTAAACATTCAGTATTAATAAGGGATCACTAACACATCCCCTGGTAAAAATTGCCTAATTAAAAATAAATTGCAAAGAATAATTTACCCAAATTCTCAAATTTCACTAAAAATTAATGGGAAAATAGTATTTTAGAAAAACTAAGGAAAAGGCAAAACTGATTAATTAGTCCATGTTGCTGAGATCTGGGGCCGCACTTCTTTAAAAGGAATTAAACTGCGTCTCCCACTGTGCACATCCTCTATTTGTTAATAAACTCAGATGTTAGAACTCAGGCCTGCAAGAGATTGGCTTTCAGTGGATCAAGCAAATGCCAGATCTACCCAGTATTGTCAGTTCCAGATGGGAGCCATGGCTCTCCAGAGATTCAGGCAAGATTCTTTCCTAGTTCTACCAGGAGATGCCTAGAACATGAGACTATCTGCAGACCAAGCATGTGCTCTCAAGCTGAGCTATGCTCAAATCCACCTGTGCCACCAAACAGTTGGTATTTTCTGGTCACTTCACAGCTAAGTATGAACCAGGCTCAGCCCTGTTTAGCAACTGAGCATGTTCTGGTTGGTGCAGCAATGAAATGAAGTGGGGTGCCAAAATGTCTTCCACTTTTTTTGGCCAACCATTTTCTGTTATAGAACAGAAATTTCATTTCAGAAAGAATATCAAAGGAGAAGCAAATCTCAGAGAAGCTGTCATGGGTGAGGTCCAGGATTTCTTGAGCTTGCGTTACTTATTAGATGGGTGAGGAATGTGTGTGAATGTCATCTCTTTCACAGTAGAATCATCTCAGTGGCAGCCAGACTAACAATTGGGCTTAGCCATATATTTGCTAACAAATGAAATAGCAAAATGTAACTGAGAGACCATTTCACGGGCTTCTTACAAAATATATTGTTGAGCTTCTTAGAACATAGATTACTCTCCCTAAGAAATATATATGGTTACCTCTATTCTGGCATGGCATTTGCCTGTTGAATTAATTCTAGTCATTGCCTGCATACCTACAATTTGTTCTGTGGTGTCTCTTCTCAATTGTTCCAGTGTTTGTTTTATTATGCCTGGTCAGAATTAGACAAATGCTTTGTTTTCCTTGAAAAAGAAGCAGGAATTATTTATACTGTCTAGCATTATCACCCTAGTTTTTATTATGTAAAATGGATGAGACCATTTATTTACTTTAATGTTGCCTGGTATCATACTCAATAAAAGTCTATATTGCCTGGTATCATACTCAATAAAAGCAATTCTGAGGCAGTGGAGTTTAATTTAACTGATGTTTGACATCTAATGCCATTTCTTTCATCTGATCTACCATTTGGCTAAGATGTTCACTTACTTGCTGAAATCCTGCTGTTATTATATTTTGCATGGTAGTCTGCCATTCTTTGTCTGATACTTGTGCCACTAATTTTCCCAAACGTTGAGATTGGGCAAGGAAGGTCTCCAGCATTTGGTGCTTTAGTTTTTTGGAGGCCACTTTGATCTT